>NC_137255.1:23160402-23632071 GCF_965637545.1 Phallusia mammillata
AGGAAATGAGTAAGATTTCTTGTTTCATTACGAAAAGCAGAAAAACGGGAAATGTTTCTTTATTTGTTTTTTATACCTTTCTAATGGGCTACTCTAAAATACGCAATCTACGGCTATAAGGGTCAAGGTGAGGGATTGTAATACAAATAACTTTATAATTTAATTTAGATACCTTTTGGACCTAATTTTCTTAGTGTTAACATGTGGTACCATACAGTGCTTAGTACCACTTTCAACACATATGAGAATATTAAGTCCAAACTGGAAATCTAAAACTAAATTATAGTGTTATTTTTATTATAAACCTTTACCCAGACCCTAAAAGCCCTAACCATCAACATTTTATAGATTGCGTATTTTGGAGGAGCCCCTTTCTAACTCGTAAAAATCATTTGAATGTGATCTATTAGTGTTCTACATCGATTGTGTGTTGTGTCCAATACTGAAAAACAAGAAATGTTTTTTATTTGTTTATTTCCCGTCTTTTCTGTATTTTGACACAATCAGTGTCGGCTATTAGAACACTTTCGAATGGTTTTTAAGAGCTAAAACGGCAAAAAAACAAATAAAGAAACATTTTCTGCTTTTCGTATTTTAAAATCTTATGAAACAAGAAATTTTACTCTTTTCCTGTTTTTCTGGAATTATTTTTTCCCTCTTTTAGAAAACACAAATTTCCCTTGTTTCTGCTTTTCCTTTCTTTTCTGCTTTTAGTGTTGATTTCCTGCTTTTCCCGCTTTTCTGTTTTTCTGCTTTTAGTGTTACCCTCTACTATACTTGTTTTACGTATGTGTCTTGTCTTCAGTCCATTCTTTAGTTTTTATACATTAACATGATAAATTATTGGTGTAACCAGGGTCGTGAAGTAAAATAGCACGACATACAATAGCGTTTGTTTTTGCTTTCTTTTTGATGTTCATAGCGTTAGCCCTGTCCGTTAGTTGCGTTGCATTAATGCATTTGTTGCCGCTGTGCCCTGTGGACAAATATCAGATGAAGTATGCTACATTGTCTGGGGGCAAATTTGCATGAAATTCTGCAAGTGCGAGGACATCCTTTGAAAGAAAATGAGTTATGGGTTTTGTTAAGATCCATTTCTGAGGAATTGATCAGCTATCCGACAAGTTCCAAGCATAGTAAGTTTTGTAATATTTTTACTCTTATTAAATCTGTGTCTCTCAAACTTTTTTATCAGCTAAGAAAAAACGATTTTTGGGGGTGCCCTGTTAATTTGAATATGGAAAAAAAATTCATGAAATTTAAGGATAATACTTTTTAAAAATTCCTTTACATTATCTTTGGATGCACTGATTGAACCACTGTCTTGTTATGATAAAAAAATTGTTGGAATAATTAAACTATGAGACTTACAGCTATTTGACATGTATATAACTAGCGTAATCTATTTCAGATTTACAGACTGTGTGCTTCGTCTCACCAGAGCGAGCTGTTTGTCTCCCAAATGGCAAAATATCCATTGTATCAGAAGAAGCATATGAAAGTGAGCTGGCGAAAACCCTTTATACCCAGATGAAAGAAAATAGTCAATGGAAACCAGTAAGTTACTTAACTTTATGAAGATGTTTTACTTTATCAAATCGTTTTTATAGGTTTTCTATCCTAAAGGGGAAACTTTCTATTCTTGTCTGTATTTTTTTATTTTTCTGTCTGATGCTGGTTTCATTTGGTTAAGAAAGAGTGCTTCTATTTATTTTGAAAAATCTTTTTATTGTTAGAAATCATTTCAAGTGTACAGTTTTGGCTTGACAATTCTTTGGTGTGCCGAATATGGACTTAAACAGAATGAAATGATTGAATGGTCCAATGAACTTCATCAGTTAGTTTCCTTAATGTGCGATGAGATAAACCAAATCTGTTTGCAAGAAGTATATGATCACAGTCACAAGCATGAAAGTCCAACATCCATAAATGATGAAAAGATTATTACAGAACTCTGTGAATCCATTGTGGGCAGTATTTTGGAGGTATGCTACAAGTGGTGTATAATATCTATAATATGCAAAGAATACTGGAAAATCTAATAACACCATAACTCACATCAGTCACACATTAAGCTAATTTTCGATATACGGCGCAAAGAGCACAAATCCTATTGAAAATGGTAATTCTCAAAATATGCTGATGCTTTGGGTTATTATGGTTGGAGTTAGGTATTGTCATTAAAAATTCAATAAAAATAACCTTACAATTTGGTTCTTTGTAAAAAAATTTAAGAACTTTCTTCCCAACCCTACCCCTTGATAGCCACTAATTAAATTATTCCGCTCCTGTGCCACCTATCGAAAATTAGCAAAATGTGCTGCTGACACGTGTTATAGTGGAAGTAGCCATGTAAACACGGGTTTTATGTAAATCGTAGAGCCTAAATGGTTAACTTAGGGACAGAATGTATGAAAATGTGCAATATAACATGCTTATCAAAAATTATGCAATGTGGCTGAGATTAAAAAAAAAGTATTGCCAATTTGCCTTATTTTGTACCACTTATTATTTGACAGGCAACCTTTTTTTATCCTTTTTACTGTAACACAATCTGATTTTGTGAATAATATTCAATTCAATAGCAATTGAAACACAACACCAGGAAGGGCAGAGTTTAACGTGCTGATAAAATGAACTCACCTGATCTGTGTTCATATGATATCAAACCCTAATTTCATATCAAACAATATGATCTGTTATAGGTCACCTAAGACACTGTTCAAAACATATAACGATTGCCTTACGATTTCAGCTCAGTTCATTTTCTGAACTTCTTCACTTGGATGGAAGTGTTTCTGAATGCAGTAGGAGTCTTAATGATTCAGTATCAAGGTTTGTGTGTTGATTTCATTGAGATTGTTATTGTGTAAAAATTAATTTTGATGTTTTTTTTGGTCAGTGATTTTGCATTTATACAGTAAAACTAGGTTAAACCGGATGCGGTTAATCAGGATCTTTGCTTAATTCCGACAAAACTCAGGGTACAAGTGATTTGTAATGTGGTAAGGCTCAAACATATGACATCGGTTAATCTGGATTTTCATCTAATCTGGTCAAAATTTTTGATCTAAACGGATTAACCAAGGTTTACTGTAGTTTTCCACAGTGATACCGATTTGCATAGTAAATGCTTGTATGAAGGTTATGAATCTGTTTTGTTTTTATGTTTGATGATTTTTATCTGCTTTCTGAACAAAATTATTTTAAACATGACATAATGAAGGTGACTGATTTTCTTTTTATATTTCATAGTGTGGGTACTACTCCAAGCAGAGCTGCCCCATATTCCAAAATTGACACCAGCTCTACCTCAGACATGGAGAAATGTGGTAAATCAATTTTGTTTCCAACTAAATATGTTTTGAAACTTGATTTTAGTTATGAAAGATTTTATAACTTAACGATTATCACTGGCTGTAGTAAATGTAGTTAGAATATATTTAAGTAAAATGTGGAAACTTTTAGATGTAAAACCATCTGTGTCAGTATTGAAAAAGTCCAGTCCTAAAAAGCCATTCAGTGACCGAACCAACACACCATCATCAGATTTGCCTTTGAAGCCCAATGGAAAAGTGAAACTGAATAGCAGCATGTTAAGTAAATGTGAAGGTGAAATCAAGGAACTCAACATTCATGTAAGATTTTTTTTCTGTTTTCCATTTTTTAAATTGATATCTGGGTTTGATTTAAATTTGAGTAGGGGGTTTAATGTGTGATGTGGATTTTTCGTATTTGAAAGCAAAAAATAAATAGACCCTTGTGGTTGTTGGTGAAATAACAATCAGTCATGCAGCCCCCAATAACGAAATGGTTGTTCACCCCTGGACAAAATAGAATTATTTTTTTTTAGCTGTGTTATTCATTTATTTGTAAAACTTGCTTTAATGTATAAATGATTGCTAACCACTTATGTGATAAGTGTTTAAGAACTTTCCTTTATCCATTTTAAAGTTGAAGACTCATGTATTGTTGTGTGTGTATTGTTACAATTTAGAAAAGTCTATTTGTAAATTTTCATTTCTAAATGTTTATTCAGACTTCGGGATTTCCAAATGCTCAAACACATTTTTTAATCTCCTACCCTGACCGATCACAAGCTTCAGTCACATGTGGACAAGTTGGGATGGTTCAATTATTAAGATCTGCTCTCGACAGCTGGATCCATGATATTGATCAACAATATTTTGCACTGGCTTACTGGGAAGGCAAGTTGTTTGTTTTGTTAAATCCCTCAACATATCGTTTTCTACATATGCATTTCAAGTGTTTACTTGTCAACATAAAAATAAACAATTTTTTTTCTTGGCTGCATGATGTTTTTAACAAGCCTTTACTGACTTGAAGTTTGACTTTCAGTTTTATTTGGTAAAATATAATTAACAAAATCTGTGTTTTCTTGCAGATAGCGAATACCATTTTATACAGACCTTTGTTGAACTGCAAAACAGAGTAAAGCTGTGTGAGGGGAAGCAAGTATTTTACCTCAGAATCTTGTATTTTCCACCAAACACTAATAACATTGAGTAAGTAAATGAAACTATTGTTGATGCATTTGCAAGGATCTATTTCAATTTAAATTGGCAAACATAGCTTAGTCAACTGTATTTGCTACTATATGTTTTGTTGTCTTACAGAAAATTTTGTCTAAACCTTAAACATTTTTTTCTACGAACATGACTTTGATCATTTTATTTTTCATAATTTGAAGATCATGTAAAATTATAATTGGCCTTGTTATGTGGGTACAAAGTACTTGCCCCACCATGTCCAAGCAAGTCTGTTGTTATTTTGACCATCACTTGGTTTCAAGTATTGTCTATTGTGTAGTGCAAACATGTTGAGAGCTATGTACTTTCAACTTCGAGTGGATCTTCTTGACGAACGAATAACTTGCATATATGATGATGCCTTGTCCACTGCTGCTCTGGCGTTACAGCATGAGATTGGAGATTACAAACAAGTAAGAGATTTAATGTATTAAAGTCATTAAGTGTTTTCCTGGTTATGTAATAAAGTCATTTGGTGATTAGTGTTCTTGGGAATTGCTCTTTTTCCTTGGAGTATATAGTTCACTTCAATAGAAAACGTTTTTGGTTGAAATATATACTTTTCTTTGCTACTTGTTCTTTGTTCACCTGCAACTACTTTGAAAGGACCTATTGTGTGCTAAAACATGTTTTCAACATTTTTACCCAATATAATGTTAAGCTCATTAAATTTTCATCAAACAGACATCACTACATTTATAAATATTTAATTCCGCCAACTGCATTTGCAAAAACAACACATTCAAACTATGCACCTATGCAGTGAATACAACATCTTTCAAAAATGCAACCAATATAATCTTAAATAAACATTTTTAAAGCAGCCATTTTACTCATAGCACGCTTTTCAAAAACCATTAGAAATAAGGTAAAAAAACAAAACTGCTGGAGGTTGTAAGAAAAAAACGGTTTAATAATGACATAAAACATCACAAGGTTCAAGAAAATGCAGAAGAAATAGTATTATTAAGTCTCATGAAAAAGACATGACACAGCAACTTGTAAAAATGTGAATGAAATCATTCATAAAAACCCAAAACATTGAAATATTCCTTACATGCATATCAATCCCTAATTTGTATACTGTTGGCTTGTGAAGTTTTCAAGTTTATACAAAACTTAATAAAGCAAAATAATTTCAGCGGAAATGTTTCATCACATGGTAGCATAATTGAGAATCCCTTTATTAGTCACAAACTTCGAAGGTGGTGTTGCTTGCTTGAAGGAAACTCTTTTTATCAACTCTGGATCTGTCATGTTATGTCCTTGCTCTGTGGAATTTTATTGAATTAGTACATACTAGTTCTTGTAACAACTTAATGTATTGTGCGAATTGTCTATTTGTTGTTTTAATGAATTTTATGTAAGATAAATTTTGTTATGGATGTTAAAATTATCCTTTTGGTCATAACAAAATGGAATAAAACTACCAAGTCTCAATGCATTGAGGTGTCAAAACAGGCAATTTAGAGTTTTTTTTCCATTAAATTTTATACCTGTCATTTCTTCCATCCCATTTGGCTCCGAAGTCATAATGTCAGGGAGAAATATAGATTGATGCTTTACCTGTAAAACAATATTCACTTGGAAGAAGTTAAAACATATGTGCTTTGAATTATGGGAATGCTTGGGAGACCTGCTTGATTCAATATAACACCTTCAATAGGCCTGGCGTATCATGCCATTTAAACGAAATGTTTGTCAGTAAAAAAACTTTCAGAAAGTTAATTAAAAGCTTTGACCAACACCATAATAGAACTAACTGCTTTATCTACACAACATTGTACAGAAAATAATATACTACTGCGGCATTTACCTCCCATACAAAAAATGTGTTCATCTGCACTTGACCTTCATCAAGTACCAGTTGTACTTCAGCAGGAATGCTTTGTTTCATCAAAGTGATTCGAATATGTTTTCGAATGATGCACTCAGGATGCCACAGGTTTTCCCAGGGAACTTCCTACAGAACATTATTTTTTTGGCTTAAAATGTAGGGTTTAAATCATACTCTGGGCTGAAGTTAAACTAAAACTTCATGCTCCTTTGACATTTTTCCTATTACTATGAATTCGTGAATTAGTCAAATTCCCTGGAAATTGGTAAGATCAGTCATTATTAGCTGCATACTGGCACATTGTTTTGACCTACAAGGTCTCTCCAGTGCAGCTGGTGATGAGAGATCGGCCATATGAGCTAAACCCCTTGCGGCACTCCAGTTTGTTAAGAGCATCAAGCTGAAAAACTATGCCTACATTAGCTCATACAGATCTTTCATTGCAAGCAATGTACAATTACATTTATGGGTGTTGCAATAATTTAATTGTATGTTGTCGAAAGTGCTTACAATTTTGTTTGCATCCACGCTACATAGTGATCTATCTTGAGCTTCAATATACATTACAAGATTTCTTCCTTCTGGCATGATCACATTGAAGCAGCTGTCACTATATCGTAACCAGTGTGGCATTCCTTCAACAGCTTTCTGCAGAATATTGAAGCATTAGATATATACCAATCTATTGCTTTACTTTTTGTGGTTCTTGATACAGTAGTTGTTTTTACCTGTATCACATGAGGTAGGTCTTCGCATGCAAGAATGCTTACAAATTGGTTCTTTCTGGTGTCCATACTTTTGAAAATAAACACTGAAATTCGTTTATTCAGTGCTTCCACATTCTATGAAAAATATTTTTAATATTTTTAAAGTTTTTTAGATCTTATACTTCCCTTCATGCCTATGTACAAGTTCTGCTAGAGGTTTACATCACCAATTCTTGATACAACTTGAAAGCTAAAAATTAAGATTGGTTTTCTCTCCATCATTAACAAATGTGGAAACATGGTTTTGGGATTTTTTTACCATTAGAAAGTGTTGAAACTGTTTGTATTCACAATTAAACTTTTGGTTTGGCCACCAAATCGACCAAACTAAACTTACCTCTCCAGTACTAGCATGAAATGCACAAACATCTCCAAATGTGTCAAGTTTGAAAGTAACACTGTCAGCTGATCGAAAAACTTCACTTTCAAAATCTTGCCAGGTTTCATTGGTGTTTAGGTTTCGCCTCAATATCAGAATGTCATCTGTTTGAATATCTGCAAAGCCAACAATTTTGTTAAATACCCTTGTACTGAATTTTGACAAGCCTTGCTTTGCCTCATTTCAAGCAAGGTTGTTAAATGCCGTTTATATGTTTTTCTACAATCATAGTTGTCCCTTTACCCTTAATATCGCTCAGGGGTCAACAAACTTTTTTCACAGGGGTCAGATAATTTACAAGCCATGATGCAGCTTTCCCAAACTAGAACTCACAAGGCAGTTCAGACGTTCCAGCAAAGGGCCTGTCTTTCCACAATCTTAGTTGTATTTAGACGGTGCCGCTTTTAAATTGTAAAATTATGAAGAATGTATATTTATCTCATCTACCAACTAATGCTCCTATATTCTAATTGCATAATTTCTTGGTTGCATTGAGGTCGTAAATTCAAATCACACATTCTTAAAAAGTTGTCAGTTTTATCACATAATCTGGTTAATTGCAGAAAAAGCCTGGAAAATTGTTTATGCAATTGATCGGATTCATCTATATTACCTGAATTTTCCCTTCTTGTTGTTCTACCATCCTCTGCTATTTCAATTTTTTGCCCACTTACAGCAATGCATGTTGGTAACTTTACAGTCACTGGTTTATCCAGTTTTAAATCAGCAGGATCAATTCTAATGGCTGGTGAAATTGCCATCATGACTTGACCAGGTTCTTTGGTGTAATAATGATAAATCCTGTCCATTTTATGTGGAACTTGACCAACATCCAAAACAGATAGACGGAAAAGTGATTTTGCTTGAAGAGCATTTTTGGGGACTTCCAGACTGTAAATTGCAAAATATACAATTAAATCAGGTGTTGGAAACCACAGGGAGGTATGCCAACCTTCCCATGCAATGCGATTTTTCATGGCCCACATGTGGTTTTTGACTTTATATATAATTTTGATAGAATTACAATTTGATAGAATTAGAAGTATAAAAGACACAACCTACTGATACAAATCTGTCTCACTTTTGATCACTATTTAGATCAGACGACACTAACCGCTATTACAAAGTGTAAACAAAATTGGCATGTAGAAGCCATTATCATTTTGACATAACAAGCAAATTGCCATGCTGCTTTAAAAAGTTGCCAATCCCTGAATTAGATTATAACTTTCTGCACATATTTATCAATGTGTTGGTTAAAAAGTTAAGTAAGTTGTAAAGTGTTTCTTAGCCACTGCTTGACTTAAATTGTTGTTAATTTTGTTGGCCCCTGACTAGCCTAAACATTTGTGGCGTGAGTTCCTACACAGTAACAATTTTTAAACAGACATCAGTCTCCGAAAAACTTTTTTTTTACATTTTTACCTGCAACCAAAACATTTAATGGATCCACCCTCTGGACCAATCACTTTGGAAAAAGACTCAGTTCCTTTGGATTTATTGACAGCTGATCTGTAGTTGAGTGATGGAGGTTTTAGAGTTTTTAAACCAAACTGTGTTTCAGTGGTTTCATTCAGATCATCCACGGTGATGCCCATTGGTTGATTGGTGGGTTGAAATTCCTGACTTGTTGCTATGGTTACTGGGATTGGCTGTCTTGCAATTTGTGGTTGAGTTCTTGAACTGTCATAAAAATTGGTCATATTGTTTGTTTTCTTGTACAATCAGTAATAAGTTTATATTTTGCTACTTATGCTTGCTATAACAAAGAAACAGTTTTTGAAATGATTTTTAGGATCACAGCCATTTCCCCCCATGTCTGCCGTACCTTAAGGCTATGATCAGGCTCTGAATTGTTTGTGTTCTATTTTGTGGAAATGTATTGTAAAAAAATATTAAAAACAGTTTATAGTGAGCTTACATTGCTTCTTGTGGCATCTCGATTCGGACACTGTTTTGTCCTTCATCAGTATCATAGCTAAACAGGTGGTACTTTGGTTGTTGGTAGGTTTTTGTAACTTCTGGTTCAACAGCATGTCTTGGTTGCGTGGGAATAAACTGTTTTATAGCTGGCTGTGCTTGAGGTTGGGGTTGTACTTGTCTTGTGTTTATCACTGGCTGTTCCATGGGCTGTGGATCCATTATGGTGCTAACAAGAGTTCCATCTGGCTGTCTCCTGACCCTTGTTGCTATTTGTCCATCATTGTATGTGTCCTCAAGTATGCTACGTTCTGGGATGGCTATTGGAGGAACAATGATATTTCTTCGAGGACTTCTATGCATTGGCATATTGCTCTAGAAAAAAGCCATTAGCAATTGAAGAATGTGAAATCGATTACCACAAAATTGAAGATAAGGCATTTAATTGTGCCAAATAAGGGTGGTACAAGAAATTCAGACAGTGGACACAGGAGACAACAAAATATTTTTTACATTCGTAAATTTACATCTACAAATAGACTATGTAAGAAATTCAATGAAATGTTTATAAAAGATTGGCTAATTTTAGTTTGAAATTCTGGTTTGAGAAACTTTTGTGTTTTCGATTGGGGTGGAACTAAAGTGGTATAGAGTATGGTTCGGCAACCTTTTCTGCACTATGAACTGGTTTGAAACTGAAATTTTATTACACACTGACCATTATGAAACAACAAATGTTCAGTAACGAAAATTTGTACCAGCTCATAAGTTACTACCAATTCAATTTTTTTACTACTAAACTTACAGACCAGCTCCGGGCCTCAGCCTGGTGGTTGCCGACCACTGGTTTAGAGGGCAGCACAAAAAGTAGTTTGAGAACTTTAAAAATATCTTCAAACTATCCTCTATAAACAAGATAAACTTAACTCTGTAATTTAACTTCACTTTTTTACCTGCATTGGCATCCTGTAAGCTCGAGGTGATGTTTGGAGTCCTGTTGTTTGCATTGGTTGATGTTTGCGATAAGACAGAAGTGACATGTTCGTTCCCTCCTTGGGAAACATGTCTTGCTCTTGACCTGCTATTAATTGTGCTCTTGGCGATAAACCATAAACGCTGCTGTCATCTCTCAGAAGATTCTGTATGCCTTGAAAAACAATGAAATGGTAGAAATTGGAAAAGGTTTACTAAATTTTAAATTATCAACGACTTTAGTTTATCACTTTAGTTAAAAAAATTAATGCATGCTCCAATCTAGTGGTTATAAAACGGTGCACCGACGGGCATACTTGGCTACCCAGAAAATTAGCCGTATGTGTTCCAACATAGTAAAAAGTTAACTTACATAATGATTGTTGCAGTTTATAAATATTTTTTCTGTGTTCATATCAATGGTGCGCCCCCCAATTTTTTTATTCCATGTGCATCATGGGTTAAAATGTTTAAATAACGCTACTTTAAACCATGAGGTACCTAAATTGGTGTTTGAGTTGTATTGTGGTGTTCTACTTTTTATTTAAAATAAAAATAAATTAAACATAAACATTTACCTGGTTTCTGGCTAAGTGCTTCTCGTACTCTTGGGTCTCCATCTACCACCATTTCTTCGAGTTTACTGAATAACTGGAGGACATCTTTAATGTCGTTCGTTTCACGGGTTGCAATAGTGGGTGCTGCAGTTTCTTTCTGTTTAGCAGCAGCTTCTTTCTTTTTGTCGGCTTTCTTTTTTGACTTATCTGATTTTCCCATCTTTAGGGCACTTTGAACCTGTCTGTAAAAAAGTTATTGTTAGTATTTTTTACGTCGGAATCATGTGGTTACATGCTGAATAAAAGGCAGCTTATAACCTTTCACTACTTGGCCTAAAAACCATACAAAAAAAATATGCACAGTTATAAAAAATAATTTGTTTCGAAGCATGATAGCAAAATTAGTTGTAGTTGTATTTACCAAATTATTATTCCCAATTAAAAAAATAAATCTAAATTTGCTACAATTATTAAACAGACAGTATTGAATTTTTGTTCTTTGTGCATTAATAGCACCATCCATAATGCTCAATAAAGTTTCAAACTGCAGGCTACAACTAAAACCAATAAGTGCACCACAATTTTTCTTCTATGTTTAGTGAACTTACCTAAAGGCACTCATTTTATATCTACAACAAAAAATCAAAAACTTTTAACAAGGCAATAATCTTAAATTTTACTTTTTTTAAATAGTTATAACTAAATGACACAATTATACATTTTAAATAAAAAATTTACACGAAGATGTATCACCCTACAAGTTACCTTATATTTTTCTAACCCACACACAATTGTAGCAGCTTTCTGAAGTCAGGTCACCAATCCTAAATGCAAACAAAATTACACGTTTGTGTTGCGAAGCCAAAAAATACTTCTGGTTGCTAAGTGCTAAAGCCAACAATGACCCAAAACCCCTTACTGTATCCTTAATATAATAACTTGAGCCCTTACTTGTGCTCTGATGACATAAAATGTTGACATAGGTATTGTGTCGCTCCACCATGCTCTGTTGAGAGAAAGAGTCAATTCTATTGTTTAAATGTTTTGATTAATATCGACTACCAGCTTCACCGTCTGGTCGGCATTTCTCCAATGTTTACTTTACCCCTATTGTTTTCTTAAACCTGTGATGGGTGCTGAAAGTGTTTGGATTACTAATCAGTGGACTATTTTGTTGTTGTGTGATTGTTTAAAACATTCTTAATGATGAACTTAATGATGTGATCTTTTTAAGGTTCATAGTTTTTGGCTTTGAAGCAGAGTGTGGGCTATTTTGTTGTAGTGTAATTGTACAAAATGTTACCTTAATTTGCCAGCAGTGACATTCCAAGATTCTTAGTATTATTTTTATTTAAAAAAGATGATACATTGTGGTAGTTTATGTGCATTAAAAAACCTTTTGAAAAATGATTAGTTTTGTTACTATTATGTAAATTATTATGTCACACAAACTTCTTTTGAGAAATAGTCATCTATGTTTGTCTGTCTCATTTCCCAAATTAAATTTGGCCTATTTTTAGGAGTACAAGAATGAATATTTCAAGATGGATGAGTTCGTTCCATCCAATGTCGTCGCACAACTTGGTACAGCTCATGTGCGCCAGCAAGTGATAAAACTGCACAGACAACTTGCGGGCATTGGCCAGAAAGAGGCTCAAGTTCTGTTCCTCAGAAGGTGTTCAAACCTTGAAGAATATGGAACTAACTTCCATAAAACCTTTCGGGTATTTTTTTTTCTTTACAAGCCAAACTAACTAATGTTAACTTGGTCTGGTGTAAATTTAATGTAAGACAGTTTGAAGCTTCATTAGCTTTTATATTTGAGAACCAACAAAGTCCTATTGTTATTATTTTTGTGTTCACATTTATTGTCTGATCTATTTTTTAATTTTTGTCTGATCGTAGTGTGAAAAATAATAAGTCATGATGGTCACTCTGATAATCAGGAAAATTTAAATATTACAGTTAAAGTCGTGCAAAAGTGAAAATGCTACATGGCTGGGCGTCGGCCCGAGAGGAATTTCGGTTTTTGATCTCAAGAGCAACAACTCTCGCATGAAGCGACATTTTCTGAAATGGACTGATCTCAAGAAAATGAACTGCAAGGTAATGATGCAAATTTAACATTTCTATCCGAGATACTTCATGCAAAAATAAATTGTTTATTACTGTATAGCCCTCCTGTATCCCCTAGTGATCTACGATGGATACATTTTGAAAGTATATTTAACATGAGAATTTCTAATTACATTGCGACTGTGTTTTAAGTAACTTTTTTTTAGCATTAATCGAGTGAAAATTACACAACCATGCAGCTAGTTCTTTATAAATAAAAAAGCTTAAGAAACACGGCATTAAGGTTTGTGTATCAAGCAGAGGTATTTCTTTTTCAGAATCGAAAACTCACTTTCTGTGTCATGAATCCTGATGTAAAACTGAAATTTTATCAGAAAGTTCAACAAAGGTGAGTTGTTTTTAATTTTCATTTCAATTTTTTTTAAACCAAATTGAATCAACACATTCTGTCCGAATCAGAGCTTTCCAGTCCTTATACTTCACTGTTTTACGTTTGCACAATTTTTTGTAATAAGTTGTCATTTTGCCCCAAAATGTAATCTATTGTACTGCACACTCCACCCATCTAATTCTACAAAGGCCTAGAGGTTGGCACTATCACTCACATTAAGCCGTTGTCAAAACCAAGCCTTTGTTGCAGGGCCAACTACCTACTGACAGTGATTGGCAAGCTTCATCAGTTCTACAGCATACAGAAACCAAATCTCAAGGTCTCATCATTGGGTCTTTTTGATGACATGACAAGATTATCATCCTCTACAAACCCATCTCCATCGAGAAAATCATCCTTAGACACAACACTGAAACCTCCCAGGTCTCCCCTACAAGCATGCTTTACAAACAGTTCCATTGACCAAACCAAACAGGGAAAACAGCCAAAGGCAATCACTATCGATAGTTTTTCATCAAGCACACCAAGCATTGATACAACTGCTGTTAGAAAATCAAGTTTAAAATCCCAGTCAACCACAGTCAGTGGTCAAAATGCCACTGAAAAGCATCAGCCTTCCTCACAAGGATTGTCCACTCCAAGTCATTTTGTTCGCAATTTCCGAACCATCAGAAGACCATCTTCTGCATCCTCCAGCTCCTCTGCTTCCAGGAGGAGACAGAGGATCGCAACATCCACCCCAGGGCTGTCTGATGCCCGAAGTACATGGTCTGTTCCGAATGATGAATATATTTCTCCAGTTACACGAGCAAACAAGCGTAATATTGAAGTTACAAGTAAGTTTTGGTTTATGTTTACATAATACCATTGTTTGATTTAGTATGTTACAGACAAAATGTTACAGACTATCAAATACTTTTTAAATGGATTTTAAAGTGTTGCATATCATTTTTGTCTTTGTTGGGTGATGACTAAAGAGTAATAGCACATGTTATTAAAAAAGTGCATCTGCAATCATGTAATGGGTAAAAGAAATTAAAAAATTGATCAAACAATTAAAATAATGCTTACTTTACAAACTTTCCAATGCTAAGTGTAATAATTGTTCTCACATTGTAAGGTATCAACCAGGGTGCTTTATTTCAAGGTTCAGAGAGTGGATCATTTCATGAACAACTTCCAAAATCTTCGGAGGTAAGTGTTTAAAAGGTCTTAGGGTCAAAAGCATAAGACAACAGCATGTTTACTGTAAGTAACTATCATGAAAATTTTTACTCATTACATGAAGCTGCCCAATGGCATATAGTGGTAGAACCAGGAGTATGTGTGTCTGGTCAACATACTTTAACCTCTTGACTTTTTGTGTTGGGTTGAGATACTTTGTTTGCAATTAAAATCATAAGCTAAAACTAAGCTAATTGTGTAGGAAAGTGAATTGGATCCTCATGATGATTCCATCCACCAAGCAGCAAGGAACTACTACCGAACTTCTCTCTCATCAAGCACAGATGTGTCACAAAACTGTGAAAGTCTAAACAGCAGTATTCCTTCCACATCAAGGTTAATTTTTACATGATAGAATAAAAATTAATGTACACATGCCCTTTTTTGTTCTGTTTCTTATTTTTTTTTACTTGGTTTCATAACATTATATTTTACACACACAAAAATTTCCTTTTGTCATTTTTAAGCAGGCACCATTATTTCAATATTGTTCAATATTATGGCGAGTGGTCTCAAATTATTATGATACACTTTTGATAATTTTTTTCACTTTGCTATGTTTGTTTTCCAGTGCAAAATATAAAGCAACTGAGGTGGAGCACATTTATGATGATGTGGCAGGTATTTTGTGCAGAAATTACATTAAAATAATGATTTTTAAATATGATCATTGTTAGAAAAAAATAGATATATTAGCATCAGGTGTAGTGCCTTGAATATTTGTAGAAAGTATTTTTTTACCAAGGTAATGCTGGTTACAGAATTTATAGTCTGATACTTTTGCATTAGAGGTTTGATATTTTTTTACATCGTGATACATTTTTTTAGATGATCAACCTTCATCATCATGTCATTCAAATTCCTTCAGGTGAGATTTCATGCATATGTTCTTACATCATCGCACAATAAATTGTCCATTCAAGGAAATACCTTTTGAGATTGTACTAATTATGGGTCCCCTTCCCTGAAGGGGACACATATTGATTTTACTCAAATTGTTTTGTTTTTTTTTTCTCCCCAAAGTTTGTCCGACTCGTTTTTCCATCAAATCCTTGATGGATTTCGATGAAATTTACACAGATGGTAGATATAGTTATGTAGATGTGCATCCCACTTTGTTTTTGTTGATAACCCCAGTATTTACCCCGCTAGCCCCCTTTTACCCCAAAGTTTGTCCGACTCGTTTTGCCATCAAATGTTTAATGAATTTAGATGAAACTTACACAGATGGTAGGTATAGTTATGTAGATGTGCATCCCACTTTGTTTGTGTTGATAACCCCACTATTTACCCCGCTAGCCCCCTAAAATGGTTTTTTTCACCCAAAGTTTGTCCGACTCGTTATTTCATCAAATGTTTAATGGATTTGGGTGAAATTTGCACAGATGGTAGATGTAGTTATGTAGATGTGCATCCCACTTTGTTTTTGTTGATAACCCCAGTATTTACCCCGCTAGCCCCCTAAAATGGGTATTTTTTCCCCGAAGTTTGTCTGACTCGTTTTTCCATCAAAAGTTTGATGGATTTGGGTGAAATTTACACAGATGGTAGATGTAGTTATGTAGATGTGCTTACCACTTTGTTTGTGTTGATAACCCCAGTATTTACCCGGCTAGCCCCCTAAAATGGGTATTTCCCCCCGAAGTTTGTCCGACTTGTTTTGCCATCAAATGGTTGATGGATGTGGCTGAAACTTATACAGATGGTAGATGTAGTTATGTAGATGTGCATCCCCCTTTTCTGTCCGAATAACCGTAGTATTTACCCCGCTAGCCCCCTAAAAGGGGTGAATTTGTAAACAATGTCAGAATTGGCTAAAATTGGAATAGTTTGTAGAGTATACCATTTATAGGTGTCAATTGTTGTGTTCAACCCTGTAGCCCTAACATTTACCCCATAAGCCCCCAAAGTGTAAAACGTATTTGCATGTTACTGGGCACCACAAACAAAAGATTTCTTTGGCACAATAGTGTTACAAGAGCAACCAGTTGTATGTTACTCATTTGTGACTTTGTGGGTTGCTTGGTGGACGTTTTTGTGCCATTGCAGTTCGGGGGTTGTTAACAGCCCTTTGACATAAGAAACATTTGCTCAAAACACCTCTAGTGGTCGAAATTTTTAACATTGGCGGTTTAGGCTGAAATTTTGCAGTACTATTGATTGAGTCATTGAGGTTTCCTATTTTTTTAGTTTGTGTGTCGGACCCCATTAGTTAACCTACTAGCCCCCTAAAATGGGTCAGTTTTTTTTTTAATTGTTATTTATTGAATTGCATTATTTTCAACTTTGCATGTATGGGGACCCATGAGTTTTTGCCTGCAGAAACAACCAAGGTTATAAAAGACGATGGCTAATATGGGACCCAATACAAAATACGCATAGGAAATATATTTATGTTTTAAAATTGATCATAGTGTATATGCAAGGGCAATATGTGCTAAGCCACCCTTCTACTTATTAAACATTGTTTTACAGTTCAACAGGAATCACATTTTACCACTCTGACTCTTCTTCATAAATCATGTATGGAGTATTTTGCTGTCACAATTGTTGTTTGATGATGTTACCTTATATTACCTGACTGTGAAACTTAAGTGTTGTTTGCTGTGTCTGGTAGTGTGTGAGTTTATACAGCGCATTGACTACTGTGAGATCAGTATTTTGTAGTTCATTATTATTATCTATTTACCTGCATTACAAATGGTTGCTTTTAATGGAATAGTAAAATTATGCATGGAACATTTATGAAAACTGTGCCTATGCATTGTACGGAAGAATTTTTACTTATACCTACAACTCCTTTACCTACACAACCTTTTTGAGACAACATGACTTGTGTACAATCATAATTTCTAAACTGTGCCATTGTATCCACTAGAACAGTGCTTTTCAACCGGGTGTATTGTACACCCCAGGGTGTACCATAATTTTTAAAGGGTGTATCACTTTGATGGGGTGTACTGGGGTGTACCAGATACAAAACATAATATACCTATGACCAGGTATCACAATATGCAAGTTTCAGTTTCAGAACAGACTGACTGTAAGTACAATACAAGGCACAACATGCATCTCAAGTGTTCATAGATTTTAAGTTACAAAACTCTATTTGAGACATCATAATTTAATATTTCACTTGATACCTTTCAGATGTAGAAAGTGAATTATGGATTATGGCTTGTTGTTATTGCGCTCATCATCATTTCTGTTAGGATCACAGATTCAGTGTGTTACAGGGTTGAATACTTTTTTACTGGGGGTGTACAAATTTTGTGTAAATGTTAAAAGGGTGTACCGTTTCAAAAAAGGTTGACAAGCACTGCACTAGAATCAGCACGAACTGTGATAATGTGTTATATTTCAAAATGTCTTGTGTGTATAATATTTATGTACTGAACAGAAAAGAAATACAGCATATATTTTCAATATCTGTTGTTTTATGAAACAGTGACTAAAATATAGACGAATCAGATCATTGGTCTTAGGGACAAGCCTGATATGTTTCGTAACCTTTGTTAGAAAAAAAAAAAAAAAACAATGGCAGATTTATTTACTACAGAACAAACATTAATTCAGGAAGTCGAACCGCTAATTACTATTTACTAAAAACCCGAACCGCTAATCAAGGATGGCAGTACGGTACGTATTGCATTGACCGTACCTCGTTACGTAGAGCATACCGTAGCCTACCGTACGTTACCGGGCCGTATAGGTTTTCTGGTTAAATCCTATTAAACATTTTGCCCATGTATCCCGGGGATGATAAACTAATTTAGGCGTTTTTTATTGCTAAATATATGTAGGTTTTTGAAGACCGGTCCGCGACAAAATTTTAGTTTCAAAACCGGTTCGCAGTGCAAAAAAGGTTGCCGACCCCTGCCGTACCGTACTTGAGGTACGGTACGCACTACGCAAAATCGTACCTTGGAATAAACCAATCGGGAATCGGGATTAGGTTGGATACATTTTATGACATGCAGATGCACGTAAAGGAGAGGTGTCTAAACTCTAAACAAGCTGCCCCACTACAACCAGCTTATTCGAAATGAAAGGTTCATGTGTTTTCTACGATGGGCTCGTGCAGCGACAGTTTGTAATTCTCAACAGCATGTTTCTTAAAATCATTGCTGCGAAAGAGACAACAGCACTAGCTAGCTTTTTAACCATCCTGAGAATCAATTGCAAATGCCGAGTTAATCTCTTGTCATGTGCGCGTTATAAAAATACGCCTACAGTGCGTGTAGACCAGTGGTTCCCAACCTTTTTTTAACGCGACCCAAATACATACCAACATTTTGTTTAGTGGTTTCTCGCGACCCATGGTCATGCTATTTTAGTTGTATTTTGTCTGTAAATTATAGGAAAGCTTTTTGAAAATTTAAGAACACTATGCACGGACTTGAAAAGTAGTTTAATCATAAACATTACTGCCAAGGTAGTGGTGTATATAGAATACATCGTGTAGACCAGGGGCGTGCAACTGTTTAATACAGTGGGCCACAACTTACTGTTAAAATAATGGTGGGCCAGACAATAAAGCAACACATACAACAGTTTATTTAATAGCAAAGCGCACACAATCAAGTTACTCTTTGATCAATGGGATATCTGTTAACCTTTTTGGAGAATAAATCTCAATATATTTACTGCACCTATAAATCATGTTATTGAATCTTTGCTAGAAAGGCATACTTAAAGAAAGCATTTCATAATGCACACTATGATGCAACAAAGGGAATATTTCGTCACAGTGGAAAACCTTATCACGGTGTGACGTGGTACAAAGTCAAAAATACCAGTGATGGTGTACAAATAGCGACATTCCATACTCTAATAGTAATAAGCATTCATGATTGATAGATTACTTTGAAGTCTGCGCGGGCCACGAAAACAGGTGCCGCGGGCCGGACACTGGCCCGCGGGCCGTATGTTGCACGCCTCTGGTGTAGACGTTTCGACAATCTGTACTGATGTACTGATGATGACAACAGAGATTGTCGAAACGTCTACACCAGTGGTTCCCTAGGGAGGAATTTTATGAATTCAGGGGAGGAATTTCATAAAAACTGTAAAAAAAAATTCTGTTGGAAATGTAACAGAATATTTTTGCATATACATTAGGGATATGCATTATAATTTGGATCCGGTTCACATTTGAAACCGGTTGGTTGTAAAGGGTTCTGAAATAGACATCTAATTATAAAGTCTTCTTGTATATACGGCCGCATGCTACATTTCAGGCACTTAAATTAATTAATTATTGTCATAACAAAGTCCATTGTTTTAACATTTTTGTTTTTGGCACTCTGGCTGATGCTTAGTTGCTTAAAAACTGAACAGTCGACAGTTAGTAAACAGTATGTGTAATGAAACTAGATTCTTAGTTGCATATCATTGTTTGTGTAGATTTTAGTTGTAGCCTAAGTTTTAGTCAACTACCAGTATTTAAAAGAGACGAGTAGTATAAAAAGAACTGTGCCGCCATTACAACTACTTTCAGAGCGCAAGCGAGAGGAAATTTCGCATTGAGTAGTAATGTGAAATAAATTGATATTTTAAATTGCTAAAATTTTGTATGTTATATTTGTTTTTCATCTTATGGGGAGGAATGAATAGTTCGGAAATTGGCAAAGGGAGGAATGTAACAAAAAAGGTTGGGAACCACTGGTCTACACGATGTATTCTATATACACCACTACCTTGGCAGTAATGTTTATGATTAAACTATTTTTGAAAATTACTACGCCAGTTTAGCAAATAAATAACGTTATAACGAGCAAACACTGTTGTTTTTTACGACCAAACATTTCCATTTAGCCCGAACTTGGAGCTGAATCGAAGCAATATTAGCCAGACAACGCTCAACTGTGAGCTAACACATCACTTTATGACGTCACAAACAGTTTTAATCATTATCACCACACGTTGAAGTTATTATTGGGCAACAATTTAAAACCCTGGGAAATATAAAAACAACGCTACGAGGCGTCAAAAAGAAGATGCTCTAATTGTCACTAAAACAAGCGACCCAACAGAATATTCAGGCGACCCAACTTTGGGTCGCGACCCATAGGTTGGGAAACACTGGTGTAGACCAAACCGGAACAAAACCCGAACCCGAAAATATATTTTTTTTGAACCTGAACCGAACCCGAACCCTTATAAACAAAACACAGTGAACCCGAACCGAACCTGAACCCATATGACAATTGACAAGCGGTTCGACTCCCTGCATTAAATATAAAGACTTGTATCTAAAATATGGGCACCACCATGGGCGCCGGCAGAAAATTTTGCAAGAGGGTGCAAATTTTGGCTGATACTTTACCGCATCAAGAATTTGTTACATATGAAGCCATAAATCGTGTACTTCACAATTGAGTTGCCTAAAAGTTAAAGCATTGAACGATGTCACAAATCCCCGCGCTGCCACTTTAATTAGGTTTGCTGCTAAATATGTTAAATTGAGGTACACTGAAATTCCAAGGGGGGGCAAGTGCCCCATCTTGCCCCTACGTGGCGGCGCCCATGGGCACCACATGTATTGTTGCAATGACTTGCATCATAGATTTCACTTTGCTGGTTAAAAAAAAAGTTTTACTTCGAGTCAGACTATGCAAACTTGGGCTTGAATTGAACTAAAAAGTAGCATTTGGACTTGCAATTTACGTACGATCAAGTTTTAGGCCCGTCTGTTTGATGTCCCAGGTAACATGCAATATATATCGGCGTCTAAAATAGCATTTGTCTTAGATGTCGGGCTAAACAGAAAAACGGAATTAGGCAAAAGACATTCTATAAACATAGAGTTCAGCGATTTCAAAGCGTGTATATTCTGTACAGCTAGTCTATCAAAGTCAAGTAAGCTACCACCCAGACTCTACCACCCAGATAGTGTGTTGCATGTATTTATGCCACCTAACGGTATGAATTGAACAAAAAATTCCCCGGACTTTCATGTTCACAGCTTGTTTCTCTGAAGAATCTCTCTGAGCTGAACTTCACTGTTCACTCTTCAAGCTAGAACTTTGAGTTGGAAATGGCCGAAGGAAGCTCAGAAGAAAGTTCTGGAAATAATTTAAGGGATTTCATGCAAAAGGATGTTGAATCGAGGAGATCCTACATGTGGTATGGGAAAGATATCAAAGCCGAAAACAAGAAAAACACACGCGCCTTGGTAAACAAAGTTTTGTCCTACGAGCATTCGTCTCCGTTCGTAAATATGCTTATGCTAGCCATGGCTAATTCTGGATGTGCCGTAAATCCTGATACACACATAGCAATTGAGGAATGTTATCCCAACACAAACGTACTTGGAGCATTTGACCCTTCCAATAATCAAATTGTGCTCTGTCAAAATCAATTTGCTAAACTGTACACAAAGAGGGGAAGATATCTGTCAATGACTTATTTGCTCAGTCATGAATTAATCCATGCTTTCGATCACTGCCGTGCGAAATCTGATGTTTACAACAATCCGACTCATTTGATGTGTACAGAAGTTAGAGCAGCAGCTCTTAGTGGACAGTGTATGCTCCAATACAACAAAATAGATGCAAGCTTGTCAGGATTAAGAGACTACCATAAGCAGTGCGTCCGCAAATATGCTCTTCTGTCATTTCGTGCTATGTTTCCTCAGTGGATTGATAGTGAAGCTTCTGCTCTACTGGATAAAGTGTTTCCATCTTGCTACAATGACCATGAACCTTTTGACCGCATGCCACTCACTATCAAACAAGCAGAACTATCCTACAAGGCATATCAAACAAGGCATAGATATTCTGTTAAATGATTTAAATTTGCTACCATGCTTGTCTGCTTGTCTGCCAGTCTGCAGAGTGTAGCAGCTGCACATGCGATTTTTTTTGAAAAAAAAAATTTGCACCCCAATTTTGGTGGGTTGCACGCGGAAATTTCGCATGAAAGGCATTTAATTGTACTGCCTTGATCTCTTTTACTTGCTTTGCAACTGTTGAAATTGGCCTTGCACGCGAACTTACGGGTCGTGCACGGGTGCACGCGGGACATGTAGGTCCTGCACGCCCAAGATCTCATTGGGAACTGCCATGTTCTGCAGACTGGCTTGTCTGTGTGTTAAAACTGTCACAACTAAATAATTCATTTACTGTATGGTAATTTGATGTTTTGTTAATTTGAAACTGTAAACTGTTTTTAAACAAACTCTTATGTCATATTGTTTTCCAGAACTTGCAGAATTGACTTAAAATTACTGAGTTTTTTGTGAGACTTCAACATGGGTAAGCGTCAACATCAAAGTGACAAGATGTACATCACTGGAAAAGAGTGGGCAGCTTTTTATGGAGGCCATAAAAAGACTGTTGAAAATGCGGACTTTCGTCGATTGCCATTCTTTTGCTGCAGCATCTCCTTACAGCCTGTTGAAAACCCCATGTGTACCATAGAAGGTCATGTGTTTGATTTATTAAGCATCGTGCCATGGTTAAAGAAGTATGGCACCAACCCTATCACTGGAAAGAAAATGGAAGCAAAGTCACTGGTGAAGATGACCTTCCACAAAAATGCTGATGGGAAGTACCATTGCCCTGTGTTGTTTAAGGTTTTCAATGAAAATACCCACATTGTTGCTATTGCTACTACAGGCAATGTCTACTGTTATGATGCAGTTGAGCAGTTGAACATTAAGCCCAAAAACTGGAGAGACCTCCTCACTGACAAAGCATTCACCCGGGCTGACATTATCACTATTCAAGACCCTTCCAATTTGGATAAGTTTAACTTGCAGAACTTTTACCACTTGAAGCATAACCAACAACTGCCAGACGCTGATTTGAAAGCAAAATCGGATCCAAAATATTACATGAAGAGCACTAATGCTGAAACATCACAGACCCTTGATGAGCTTTACAAAAATTACAAGGGAGATGAAATCCTGAGAGAAAAGCCGGCAAAAAAGCAACCTAAGCTGGACAAGTTTAATACTTCAAACTTTTCTACTGGAAAAGTTTCCGCTTCTTTTACATCCACTGCTCGTACGCCTGCCCTTGAGCAGGAGGTCAAAGTTCGTGAGACAGATGCAGTAAGATATGATTATGTAAAGAAGAAGGGCTATGTCAGATTATGCACAAACCTTGGTGATCTAAACCTTGAATTGCAATGCGACATGGTACCGAAAACATGTGAAAATTTCATCAAGCTGTGCAAGAAAGGCTATTATGATGGCACAATATTTCACCGCCTGATTCGCAATTTTATGATTCAAGGTGGTGACCCATCAGGAACTGGCCGGGGTGGTGAGTCTGCATGGGGTGAGCCATTCGCAGATGAGTTTCGCTCCAATTTATCTCACTCTGAGCGCGGGATCTTGAGCATGGCCAACTCTGGCAAGAACACAAACAAGTCTCAGTTCTTCATCACATTTCGCTCATGCAAGCATTTAGATAGAAAACACACCATTTTCGGAAAGCTGGTTGGAGGACTTGCCACTCTCAGTAAGCTTGAAGCTGTGGAAACTGATAAAAAGACTGATATACCTTCCAAGAAAATTGTTTTGGAGCGTGCTCTTGTGTTTGTTGATCCATTTGAAGAGGCAGACGAAAAACTTGCTAACCTTAGGCAAGAGGAGATTGAAGCAAAACAGAAAGAAGAGGAAGAGCTGAGATCCACAAAACGAGCGGCTGTCAAACCAAAAGTATTTAAAAAAGGAGTGGGAAAATACATAAACAGTGCTGTTACAAAGAACTTAAAGGATGATGTCATTCCAGTTGCAAATCAAAAACGACAAACTAAACTTGGTTCTCAGTTAAATGATTTTAGTTCTTGGTAGATGATTGCAGTACTGTAATTGATTTTATTGCTGCCTTTTAATTGTGTACAGTTTTATTTTCTACTTCATGTAAAGACTTTCCTCATCAATGCAGGTTGCATTTTTTTTTAAATGAATTATATCAAAAAATACTTTTGTGAAAGACAGACACTTTGTTTAGGGTTGCGGTTCCTAAAATATCAAAATTTGTCCATCCAAACATTAACTCAAATTTTGTCATGTTATTTGTAGGTTGTCCTACTTCAAAAAAAATTTAGTC
Organism: Phallusia mammillata; assembly: GCF_965637545.1. Lineage (NCBI taxonomy): Eukaryota > Metazoa > Chordata > Ascidiacea > Phlebobranchia > Ascidiidae > Phallusia > Phallusia mammillata. Next base: position 23,185,140 of record NC_137255.1, read on the forward strand.
TTTTTTAATTACCTCTTTGCTCTACTGAATAAGATGTAGTTGTGGAACAAACCTTTCTGTGCAACTGATAAAAAATACACTGGAAAATGTCCACCTCTGCCAGCAGCTCCTATTGTTTTGAACTGGAAAAGAATCCTATAAGGTTTGACCCAGCCAGTGCAGTTACCAATGTTTTCTATGATGATTTAAATAGACAGGTGTGTATGCATAAAATTGATGGATCTTAACTGTGATATTGTCACTGTTTATTACCAACTTTTAATTTATTACGTTGATACTACATACAATTCTTGGGCATTAATCTATTTGTTTTTGATAAATTTTAAAGGTTTTTGCTGTACGATGCAGTGGTGAGACTGGTGTCACAGTAAAGGGACCAACAGAAAAATCATTTTTGACATTTCCGATCAAGAACAAGGGTCCGTTGATATCAATCAAATTTTCAGGCCAGCAGAAAGTGTTGGCTGTGCAGCGCAACGAAAAATCAGTGGTATTCTTTATTCAAATATTATTACCTTATTAAAGTGTTATACCCATTTTACTGTTTTACATTTTTATTTATTTATTACCAATGTATTAGATATGTATAGTGAATCATTATTAAAATTAGCCAATGAATGGTTCTGATATTTATTTTGCTTAGTGATCATCATCTAAGCTATTTAGGTGTTGAATGTAACAAAAGCATCCAAAGCCACTAGTTTCCACATTTGTGTTATGTGTAATTTTTTTCCAGGAATTTTCAAACTTTGTTGATGGAACTACTGATCCAATTGAGTATTCACAAACTTGTAAGGTAAATAACAACTAGGCACTTATGTTTTATACCAGCCTAGCAGTTGTCAACCGTCAGTTTTCTGGTTCCAATTAGTGATGCACCGATGTTTCGGTTGGTCAAAACTTTACGGCTGAATATGCTGTTTTGCCAATGACTTTTTTAGTGTATAGTGTATAAACCTGGAACCTGTTAAGGGTTTGGTTCATTACTGGTTTCAACCACTAGTTAAAATGCCTCTTAGATTTTGTGGATTTTTTATTGTTATATTTAAAGGTATAAAGGTCCACGACCCCATCAGTCAACTGGTTGCTTTTAAAATTATGTAGTGACCAACTAAGCATTTATTTTTAACTTGTTGTGTTGACATAAGCACATTATTTTGAAAATAATATTTTTGTGCTATCAGGGAAAAACAAACAAGATTATTACTTTTCATTGGATAAATCCTTTTGATATTGTATTTGTAACAGAACAGGGAATTGAATTTTATCAGGTAAGCCATATTTCTGTTAACAGTTTGTCAGAATAAACAGTTCATTAATGTTTTAAAATGCTTTGCAGGCCAATCTTGACCGACGTTTTTTGAAGTTTGTCAAAAGCTACCCAATGACAGTCAACTGGGCAGTCTTTTCAGTAAGTTATCTTTTTGTGGCATTGTATTTTGATGTCATTAATAAACCTTTTCCCATTTTTAGCCTGAAGCTGGATTGTTGCTTGCTTCCACATCAGACAAGGCAAACATGTTGGTACCTTTCTATTTTAATGTAAGTGTACACATTTTTTATTTGTCTCAGTTGAGAATGTTGATCAACCATCTATGCCAGGGGCGGGCAACATACAGCCGGATCCGGCCCACGACGAGATTTTGAGCGGCCCGCAGACAGTTTCAGGTCTTACATGATAATGTGGCCCATGGCCACAATCTGCCACAATCCCCCACTACTTGCTTACTGCGTCAAATTTTAGTTGTAACGGACAGTAACGCTCCCCAAGCAAAAAACTTCCCCGCCGTTTTACCACTGCACCATACATCCATTGTTATGACATAACTGCCAACCATGTGTGTGGCCTGCTTTCATCGTTTCCTTTGTTTCCACACGTGTAGCCTAGTTTGTGTTTCAGCAGTATCTAAGTCTGTGGTGTATGCATTAAATTCGCTGTGGTTAATAATTATGGGTCCCCTTCCCTGAAGGGGACACATATTGTTTTTGTCCGTATTTTTTTTTTCTTTTTTCTGTCTAACGCTGGTTTGTGAGACGCGTTTGGTCAAGAAAGAGTGCTTCAAATTTATTCAAATTTACAGAGATGTTAGTTAATAATCCAAATTTGATCCTCCTGAAGTTTGACCCCGATTGACCCAGCGGTTCACCCACAGGCCCCCGAAACGTATATTTTTTAACGCTCGTTTGGTAAAGAAAAAGTGCTTCAAATTTGGACATATCTTAGTTATCAATCTGAACTTGATCCTCTAGAAGTTTGACCCCGAATGACCCAGCGGTTCACCCACAGGCCCCCGAAACGTAAATGTGTCTAACGCTCGTTTGGTCAAGAAAGACACTGTAGGCAGAAGTACCAAGAGAGTAACTCACTGGTTTACGATAGCGGGAGGGCTCAGCTTGACGTCGGACAGACGTTTTACGAGACGTCGTTTCAGTGATTAGAAATCAGCTGTTTTGCACAGCAATGCTATTTCATTTTATTAAGTTATCACTCACATTTTTAGTTTTGGAGAAGATTTTACACCTATGACGTGATTTAAACCTAATAACCGTGCTTCAGTTTTGTATATGTCAAGCAAAACTTTGTTAATCAAAGTAAAGAGGAAAAAGTTAACTTGACTTTTTGCCAAATAAATGTTTTTTAAATGCTCGTTGTCAGGTTGGCCGCCGCATGATCACGGGTTACTTAAGGTCAACTAGTAGGTATTACAAACACAGTTCAGACCTTTCTTTCGTCATAACGTAGCGTTTTTTTGACAATCAATTTAGGAGTCAATACTCATGTATAAATTAGGTTAAACAGTATTGTTGAACACCAAGGACGGCGTGCTATTGAAAACGGTGTCAAAAGGTCAAACAGTCGTTTAGCGTGTGCATCCTGAGAGGTTACTACAGGTCAATGGTACTCGTTTTGCGAAACAAAGTTAAATGAAAAACAATTTGTTATGTATACACTTGTAGCAAATTGCTTTTAAAATTTAAAGTGTCTGTAACACAACTGTTACAGCTTTCTAAAAAAAATTGTGTTCAAAATCCGACCTTGGGCGACAATATCTGGGTCAAAGCAAGAGATTAGATTAAAGTATTTGTTACGTTTTTTTAATGTTTTTGTAATTACATTACAATAATAGTGCAAAAAAATAAGAACAATTTGTTTTTTGTTGGGTTAATGCTTTCTAAAAATTTGTTCTTAAAAATCTAAAAATCACCGCAACATTTGTTTACTGTAAATCTGCACAAACGCGCGTGTGGGGACCCATTTGTTTTTGTTTACAAAAACAATCATATGTGTAGATCAAATGATGTGTATAGTAAATTGGTAAATATTGTATAGAATATATAAAATGGAAGTATATCAGAAAGCCACTCTTCTAGTTTTATGTTATATCAGTTAGATTGTTTGGACTGTAATGTATTTGTGATGTTCTTGAATGTATTTGGTTTAGGTGGTCAAAAATCCGTTTTAAATCACTGGATAAATACGCGATTAATGTATCGATTCAGGAATCCGGCCCGCCAAGTACTTCATTTTCCCATATCAGGCCTGCCGACTGGAGAAGTTGCCTGCCCCTGATCTATGCAAACAGATTTTAGAACTGTTTTCAGGACTTTTAGCCATTTTTTGAAAAGGATTTTTTGTCTACAGAATGGCCAAGTAACAAAACTTCATAAGTTTGAAGCTGACATCTGCAAAACTGCTCCAAGTCTAAAGTTGCAAGAAAGGGATGTCATCTTATTAAAATTGTAAGTTTTTGTTTCCAATCTATAAAAAATATGGCCCATTTTTGTGTGCTGTTTTGTTAAAGATATGTTGTTGAAGTCATCTATCCTCTTTACTTATAAAGAGTTTGTAATATTTTTTGTTGCACAGGTATGATAAATTGTACGCAGGAATATTGAAACATCCCCAGCCAAACTCAACTGAAAAGTGTCTGCTTTCTCTTTATCTTCTTCTTAAGTAAGTAAATATGTGTAGCTTTTCTATGTGGCACTGTGAATATTGATTAAACATCCCTTTAATGGGGCACATTTCTTTGCTTGCTTTATATATTTTGTAGTCTAACTTTAAAATTGTGTAATGTTGTGGTTGCAAAGAGTGATCCATACTAATTCAAAGTTATAGATTAATACCTGAAGTTATGCACTGTCAATTTTTATCTGGTTCACCCATTGGTTGAGCAAACAACCCACAAATGTAAAAAAAAATCTGCTAGTGCATGACTTGAGTTTTATGCCTAGTTGTAGTTGTACATTGAGTTGTACATTACATAGTACTAAAAATCGTTGTGTTACTTTGAGTTGACTTTTCTTCTAAATTTTGTGTGTGAACAACACTTCTTTTTAGAACACTTCTACCAACTACATAACTTTTTGCAAAAACGTTTATTGCTTTTTTATTTATTATACTGTTTATGAAAATCAATACTCACAAATATATATTAACTTGGAAATGTCAGCCATTTGTCAGATTTCGTCCTTTTTCCTTTTTAGATATATATCATTAAGGATAGAAAAAAGTGCAGAAGAAACTAACCAACTAAATTTATTTAATTGAGTCTATCTTTTATTTACAGAGACGCTGTGGTTCGGAAGGTTTATGTGCTTCGACTAGGAATGGTCGGAAGATTTGCCTTCTCTGTTGTTGACAACCTGGTTGTTGCCCATCACCAAATGTCCAAAGTAAGTGTGGGATTTCTATGGCTTTAATTACCAAGCCTAGATATTGTGCTTCATGTCCTCAGTTGAACAATTATTTAAGATATAAGCTGCAGACACTACACAACTGTTCTGACCTGTGAGGTTTTGTCAGTGCAGCTGATGACAATACAATTTTGACCTTATGGGCTAGTGTTAGCCTCATTATGGCACTAGTTTTTTTGATACTGCTTACCTTCTTAAACTTGCATTCTTAAATTCAATGCCTCTTTTATTTTCTTTAGACCTCTATGTTTTTTGACATCAAACTTCCAGGGGTTTCAAAGCAGAATGTTGTTTACCTTGACCCTCTGCTGAACCCGTTGCCAATTAAACCCTTTCTACTAAAAAGCCCTGGTAAGTTTCGTTTAGTATTTTGTTTAAGCATAGTCATTAAGTTTCTTGCTCAAGGAAACCTAAGTGAATGAGGATTAGAACCCATATTGTTATGAACACAAGGCATGTTTAGCACTCGGCAAGTGCAGGATATTGTTGTACAACAACGCCGTTTCATCTTGTATTTATTTCAATGGTTAACATTCTTAAAATTTTTAGTGTGTGTTAACTTTGGTTTAAACACTTTTCATGATCAGTCAATTCGAATTTTTTTAACAAAGCCTGATTTATTTCAGCTTCTGATCTGACATCAAAAACAGCGATGACCAACACAGTGTGTGATCTTTGTATCCTTGTTGTTTCAAATTTCTTATTTAATCTTCTTAGTGCCGTTTTTGTGTTTACTTTATTTAAAGAAACTCTTGAGTAGGAAAACGTAGTTGGGCTTCTCGTTTCATGACTTTGTATTCTATCATATTGTTTTTCTTGACTCTTCCTCTTCTGGAATGAGACTGTGCAACATGGATTGTATTTCAACCGAACGTGATCATTGATGCAGTGTTGGGATGTATGTGGTACCTGAAACTGGTGTTGAATGAAATGGGAGATATGTTTCAAGACCAGGTGTTTAAAAATGGATGAGAAAGTTGTGAAATTATTTGCAAAAAATGTTCTGTGGTAATTTTATTGGTAAGGAGTGAAAATGGATTGTTTATTTGGCGATTTTATTTTTCAGACGGTCCTGGTAGACTTTTTGCTTTTGCGAAAAGCGAGCAAGTCTGCGGTGCTGGACGTTTGCAAGCAAGGTAAAGTATGTTTTTCTCATATAAGCTATTACATGTAGAGAATTATAAACCGTTCTTTTTGTCTGTTTATTTGTACTTTATTCCAAAACTATGCGAAAATTTCTCTTTTTTTCCCTAGTCACTCTTTTTTTCGTTAAAAAAGTGCCAAGTATTACTAATTAACTTGTGCCCCAGTGTCCCCCGGAAACGAAACGCGATTTTGATCTTACGTGTAACTTCTGTTGCCTCTAACATTACCCGTACAGTATTTTTGCTCTCCACTCTTCCGTTGTTTATCTCCTTGATAACTTTTGTGCATTAGTGATGCCTGACATAAGGTTAGCGCAAACGATGTTGTTCACAAGTTTGTGGGTTCAAATCCCGCCGCAGACTCCTATAGAAAACAAACATTATATCGAAATTGCTTCAAGTTGCTAGTTGGGTTGAACTGTTTTGTTGCCCAAGCTCAAACTTGCAAAAACACACAACCCAACTGACTTTCGAAAGGCAGCTAAACGACGCATACTTCAATTGGACATGGTTTCGAACAAGTGTAAACTGGCTGGCACAAAAGTCTTTACACAACTATTCCCAGTGTAAAACGCTTTAATATTGCGTTTTTACCCTTCAGCAATTTCACCACTGCACAAGATCCCGATTACACAAATCGCCAGCATATTTTCGAAAATCAACCAACGATATAAGGACTACATCGACGCTGAGCTAGCCTACATCGAGGTAGATACTTAACTATTCTTTCGTAACTAAATTGGAATCTTGGTGTCACTTGTATACGTACCATTATTTATCGGTGTATTGGTTGAGTTCTCTCGAATTTGGAAACTTTGCTTACTCTACTATTTAGTGTTTATTTAGCTGTCACCAGGTTGAATTAGTTTATAGGCTGGTACCTGAATGCACTGTATCGATTCAAAGGTTATTTGAAATTAATTGTATTGTTTTTTGTACCTAATTTCTTTAGCTAGGTTAAACCATCTCAGGTCCACTGAATTGTTACTGTGCAATTTAAGAGATTAAAATGACCAACCCATGCATTTTTGGTTCTATGTAAAGAAGGCATTTCAGATAAAAACCCCTTTGAATTTATGTGTATTGGTTTTAGAAATGTGAAACACAGACTGAAACATCATCAATACCTTCTCGGCACAGAGATTGGGTGGTTGTGGATCAAAACGACCTCTACGCTCAAGTTTTCTTTCCATTCAGCGAGTCTGAGGAAATCAAAAGCAGTTTTAAAGTTTCGGTGCTGATCGAATACATCAAATCCCTACATAGCTTTAAAGTTGACATACAGGTTAGTACGGAAAAAGTTTGTTAACAGAGTCGAAAACTAAACAAACTACAATCCAAAACGCAGTCTGAAATCAATAGTACAATCCCCCAAACTGCTGGCCTGCACTTAAAAATACAAAATTCGAAAGTTCAGGCCTCAAAACCAGCGCGAACTCGAAATTACAAACCTCAAAACCAACCCAAACTCGAAATTGCAAACCTCAAAACCAGCCCGAACCCGAAAGTACAAACCTCAAAACCAGCGCGAACGCGAAAGTACAAGCATCAAAACCAGCGCGAACTCGAAAGTACAAGCCTCAAAACCAGCGCGAACCCAAAAGTACAAGCCTCAAAACCAGCCCGAACCCGAAGGTATAAGCCTCAAAACCAGCGCGAACTCGGAAAGTACAAACCTCAAAACCAGCCCGACCTCGAAAGTACAAGCCTCAAAACCAGCGCGAACCCAAAAGTACAAACCTCAAAACCAGCCCGAACCCGAAGGTATAAGCCTCAAAACCAGCGCGAACTCGAAAGTACAAACCTCAAAACCAGCCCGAACCCGAAGGTATAAGCCTCAAAACCAGCGCGAACTCGAAAGTACAAACCTCAAAACCAGCCCGACCTCGAAAGTACAAGCCTCAAAACCAGCGCGAACTCGAAAGTACAAACTTCAAAACCAGCCCGAACCCGAAGGTATAAGCCTCAAAACCAGCGCGAACCCAAAAGTACAAGCCCCAAAACCAGCCCGAATTCAAAAGTAAAAACCTCAAAACCAGCCCGAACTCGAAATGACAAACCTCAAAACCGGTCCACGGTTAAAACGGGTTTTACCTCTGCGGGCATGAAATCCGTTTTAAAATGTGAAAAAATGCAACAAGTTATTATGGGTTTGTCTTGCAGAGTTTCGTCTACGAGCTGCTCGTCACGTGTTTGGTAAAAGGCGGTTCATACTTTGAACTCCAACAACTGATGCTGCATCGGGTCATCGAAGACTCCAAGGAGGTTGCAGCACTCCTGAGGTCACTGGAGGATGAACATCCAAAGATCGATGGACTTGCTCTCGATATGTACAAGGTAGATTCAGTGATGAAACTAGAGTAATTGTCTTACCGGTACCATTATTGGTATTTGTCATTACCTTCCCGAGATTTTACTTGTAGTTATACACAGCCATAACAAAAATTAAAGGCTCCTTCACATCAAAACGTTGATGAACTAACAAATAACAAAGGAACATACGTCCTATTTTGGTGTTAACAAACCCGTTTTAATTCCTAATGCTGTGTCGTAGTACGGTAACTGCGTAGTTTTAAATTTAGTTTAGAAAAAGTTTTAATTTTTTATCTTATACTCGGCTTAGCTGCACCGAGCATCAATAATTGCGATGCTCGGTACCGAGTACTCTGCTGGTTCTGGCTCGGTTCGGCCCATCCAGAACCGATGTATTAATTTCCCCTCGGTGTACATGAAACCCGGTCATAAAGTACGAAGCTAAACGAATAGTTTGTTTCTCAACTTGTATTTATTGTGTATTGTTATCTTGTCGTATTTGCATTTCTTGTTGTACGCATGGGCATGTAATTTGTATATTTACGTATGTTTTAAGTCTTGAAGCTTGAAGTCCGAATAGTGTTGTAAGTCGCCACACTTTCTTTATTACCACAAGTTTAGAGAATCACATTGCAGTTATAGCTTCATATGTTGTTTTTCGCTACTATTTTAAACCTTGTGTTAACTTTTTAAGTAACTTTATCCTGTTTTACTCTTTCAGCGAATGGCAACCTGCGACCATCAAGTGATTGACATTTTGCTTTCGAAAAAACAGGTTAGTTGTTGATCAAAACAGATTACTAGAATTCCAACAACAAACTTATTTCCGCCCGGAACGAAAACTTTAGAGTCCCTGAAATTTGAGCCTCTTTATTCAGCACTTTCTTTCATTACTTTGTTTCTTTACAATTAGGGCTTGGGTTTGATACAAAAGATGTTTGATAACATTTCTCCCTTTTCAGTTTCTTTGTTATTTGTTACATTATCGCGTAACTAAGAAAGTTTTTATTACTGGATTTTTGACGGCGGACATTCTTTGGTTATGGAAACATGTGTCACGGGGCAAAAATGTGGCGTAAAAAACAAGTGTTTTACATTTGGTATCAGTGAAGTATCGGTAGCTGATGCGAGTGTTGAAGTTTCGTAAATCAAGCACTCCTGTATTCATCAAGAAATCGAAACGTGTCATGCCTGAGCCCAGTATTATGATACGTTAACTTTCTCTTCCGTTTTCGCCTAAACGTTTGACCAAACACTATCTCCAAACACTTTGTTTTTGTCTAACACGGATCTGTTTACACGTGTGGTCAGGAACGAGTGCTTCATACTTGTTTGATTTTCTCCCCCGATGGAAAGGTACCTGCTGTTGCGGCAAAGTATGTCCACAGATCACCAAAACGTAAACAATCGTGTGTTTGAACGTAGAGGCTCGTAGTATTTTACACATTTCAAACTTCCATCACGATATCTTAACACCCTCAATGATGTAAACCCTGGTAAATTTATTCTGGGAATCTTTCCCTATTCTATTGCCATTGCCGCAACGATTTGAACCTTTAATTTTATAAATCACAAGTTCGGGAAATGTTTATTTCTAGGCTACAACCCTCAATGATGCTTTATGTAAGGATTATAAGTGAGGCATCGCAAACCCGTAGTAGGATGTTTTAAAATCAGGAGTTTGGATTTATGCAAGTTGGAAACTAGTAATATACCGAAAATTTGAATATTCGGTACATCTCTATTGGAATCAACTTCTAAGTTACAAAGATTTTCTGAACTAGAGATTTACTACTATAATGCAAATCCGATTTAATACTCAACCACTTGATTAGGTCATAGCCGCGATTCGTTTTGTTCGTTCTGTTGGAATGTCCGACCTCGTGCCGGCACGTGACTTCTTGAAAGCGTCCATGCATGACGACATGATGTTTTACAATGTCTACAAATTCTTTGAAGCACGAAATATTCGTTTGAACGGAAAACCAGAGTTCACTGCAGGTAGGGAAAGTCCCGTGTGTGTGATTTGTATTTCTTTTTGTATTTGTAATAATCTCTTGAACAACTAAGTTTGGTAAATTTATTACATAGAGTTTGTAAAACAAGTCATTGCCCTAACGAACGTCATTACGCCTGGCAAGTTCAATGCACGAAAAATATCGGAAATGTTTCTTCCTTTCAGCAAAGTGGAATAGTTAAAACACCTTGGCTCTGATTTTATTCATTGGTTTTGAATACAAACATAATTAATACAGTACTATGGTGGAAGAAACGATCGTAAAAACTTTTTTATTTGCCTTATAGCCTATTATGTAGGGCTTATAGGCTATTGTTTTTACGATAGCCTACTTGTAAATTACTGATTTTGATCAAATCCAATTCGTCCCAAAGTGCAAACTACGGATTTTACAATCTTTTGTATTTTAGCGGAAGTTTGTGATGAGTATATGTTGCATTACGTCACCCGATTTGTTTCTGACGTCATCCAGTAGCAGTTTTGCCTGCAGTCTGTTTTGAAAATCATTAAACCGTCCAACTGAAGGCGGTTGGACTAAGGAGTGCTGGGCGAAACCTAGAGGTTGAAAGGGATGAACCTCATCAAGCAAAATGTTTTTCAGTTGACTTGAATTCCAGCAAGGCCATGTAGAAATGTAGTCAATTTACAACCTTAATTTAACATTTTTCAAATTATTTTATGTTTTTGTCAGTGCAATAAATCCAAAGTTCCACTCGATTGTTGTTTATGTTTCATGTTGTTCGACGAACATACAAAGAATGGTCGATTGTTTTTACTTTTTAAATCTTTTAGAATGCTTTGCTAAAACCGTAGGTCAAAATTTTTCACTGAGAAATGGATTCACCCCATGAAAAAAGTCTTTTGGATTGACGCAATGTTGTCAGTTTGTTCAGGTATTTGAATCTCCTTTGCTACTGCAAGGTTAGTGTGTCCAACATTTTCCACTTATGTGTTTTAACCTGATTGAAAGTCTGTGGTGAAAAACATTGCTGGCCCAGTTCCAGCTAATGCACTATACTATTTTTGCCACATAAAAACATGTTGTTTTGCATAGACGTCGTTGCAATTTCCGTGCAATGCATTGAAATGAACAACCCGACGTCATCGTTCTTGCATACCACGTCATAACAGTCCCAACAATGGCTCCCATACAAGGGTATGATCACGGTGTCGCAATCTCAGCTCGAAGCAAAACAACAAACACGAATGATGAGTTACTTGCCTTTTGCTGCTTGTAATAACATGGGGCCGCAACTGGGATATGGCATTATCTCTGTCCTAACCAATAGAGGTTTATGTATATGATCTGCCCCTCTCATTTGAAGACAAAATCTTAATGATGACAGTGTTTAACATTTTTTAGCCAAAATTTAAACGTTTTTTAAGAACAACCAACGAGAAACATTATTAAGAAGTCTGAACACTTATTCTCAGCTAAAAAACAGAGAAACAAAACTTTCGTTGAAAAGTCGAAAACGAAACCGTAAAGGCTGATGCACCAACAGTACCACTTCATATATATACTTCGCATTTCATGTTAGAAGTGATCTACATTGCAAAAAATGTACAAAACTGCTTATGTTTGATGATAAAGGATATAAGTTATAGATTTACGTATGATTGCCCATTTATTTCCAAGTGCCCCCTTTTATATTGTAAACAACCCACGGGGGCTTGACGCCCACTTCGAGACGTGGTAGTTGCATGGCGCTTAGCGCTTTCACAAATGCAATGAATCGTCTTATCCCAGGTGGTTCCCCTACGCGTAAGCATTGGCGATGACTGGCGCAACAGATTCTGTTAAGCGAAAAACGCCTGCAGGCATATGTAGCTAACAAAACCGTTTCTCGAAATAGCGCAATTTCGCAATTAGTGAGGTCAGTTAATTGGTCAGTAGATGCGCTGGGGGAAAAGCCGTGTAATGATATGCTGGATTACTTAGTAGGCTACACTCGTTGACAAATACTGAATAACAGTAGGCTTATATTTAGTTATGTAGGCAAAGTTGTATAATAAGCATTGTAAGAGCCAAGTAATGAATTGTGAGTGAGTAAACGGGGAAAAAAATGATTTTATTCGTGTATTGTATTTAATTTTGTTGGCATGTTTGAGCTGTTGGCGTTAGGACCGGATCTGTTTAGGCCCAAACAGCCTCTGTTTAACCCACCACCCCCACTGTCTCATTCCCCTTTTAAGATGAAACTTCAGCATTTTGAGGAAAGTGTACTGTTTCTTCTTAACAATCGTTTCGTTGGTAATTGCGGTTAAATGCCTGCGCTCGTATTTGTGAGTAAACAAAACCTAATACTTTACGTCTGGCTAACCACAAGGTACAGAAAACGGTTTGGTGAGTCGGTTCAATCCAATATAACCTGACGTATCAGGTTGCACGGAACTTTTTCGTAACCAATCCTCCTTTGTAAATGACTGGAAAATAGCTCGAGCAGGTGACCTGTGTTCTTACTTTTCAAGAATTGTTACAGATTCAGTAGCCCGGAAATTCGGCCGAAGAATTTTAGAGTACATGAATCAATTAGCTCATAGCCTATTGGGGGCCATAGTGTTTACTTTGTAGTTAAAAACAGTCAACCGTTGCCTGTTTTAAATTACTGTGCGTTTTTTCTAGTCACAAACAATATGTTGCTGTTGAACAGCATGTGTTTGGCTCATGAAGTACACGCAGTTTTCCCTTCGTGTTTCCTGCCTCAGTGAATGACGTGTTGTCGCTTGGTAGAGAGAAATATGTTTTGTGTCTGTGAATGCGCTGATGTCATTGAATAGTTTGTTATGTAACAGGTCTGCACAAGCACGACGGCGTACATGATTTTTTTGTTTTGTTTGGATACTATGAACAGAAATCACTAACCGAAATACTTTTCAATTTTTGTTGAGTGTAGTCAACTAGGATTTAATCTGGTTATTTTTAGCCCCTATAGGGCAGGGTTGTACCTCAAAAGGTACGAAGCACCAAAAAGGAGGGTACGAGATCCTGTGTGAAACTAATTGTACTTTGGACTTATTTAGGAAAAAGTAGAATTTCGGAATGGTTCGGTATCTTTATCAAATAACATGTATAAAACAACACTCACATTGAACATGTTTGCCTGTTATTAATTACACTGGTTAATCTCGCTAAAGCTTGAAGGATACAAGCGCAAAAATGGTCAAGAACTGCTGAGTTGAAGGATTATGTTACAGTACACGCTTTTGCCTGTCATCTTATTATGACGCAACTGCTGTTTCGCGAACACGGAAAACCAATTGAACTGCTGGTCTTTCTGATTGTAATTGTGTCGGAAAAGCTACATCATTTAACACAAGATTTGCTTTTAGCTTTTGCAAGGCAATAGTTTGTCACAACAATACTTACAACTTTGGGAAATGATATGACGTAATGACAACCGACGTTCGAGAGTTTTTGAAAGAAGAGTTTCAACTGCGGCGCTTGGGATTTGTTGACTGTGACGCTACTGTTTTTCGACGGCTAAAGGTTGGTTCGTAGTATTTACTATTTTTCAAAGTATTTGCATATCTTGCTTAAAACAATTCTTTCCACAATGACATGTAAAAACAAAAGTTTGTCTATAAATACGAAATAGTCTGACTAACATCGCATATTATAGTTTGTGATGCGGACCGACATTTTGGTCTGCGTTGTTTTTGTGCTATTATTTAGGCATGCTGCCTTGGTGCGCTTTTGATGCTTCTTTATTAAAGTTTCTGTGTAATGATTACCGCATTTCTTTACAATATAACCCACTTATGAAACACCACAGGGCAAACACTGTCAAGCATCGATATTGTGCTAAACAGGCGTACTTAGATTTTTACCAATAATTTGTTGTTTTAAACTACCTCAAACAATAATGTTGTTTTTCTACTTGTAGTGGACTGATCGTCTTTCTATTGTGCTGTTGTATCGTATTTCGGTCGCAGTTTACAGTGTGGGATGGTTCCTAGCCGACATCATTCTTAATCGTGATCCTTTCTACTACGCTTTCCTTACCCACTGGGGAGAGTTTATTATGTGCCTTTACTTCAGTAAGTCGCTCTCTCTTATGGATAAAATTGTGAATTAAAACACATTTGTTTTGCTGATTTAAACATATAGTGTGGTCTGCTATATACGCAAATCAAATTTCTGCGTTGTAAAACAAACTTATTTGTTTTTATTATAGTTATAGCAATATTTAACACTGTGCGTCCATCAACTGCGGGATTTTTCAACCCTTTGCCAATCAGATCACCTCCCAATTCTCCACCACTAGGGGGCGTGAGAAATAGGTCAGAAAACCAACAAAATCCACCAGAAAGTAAGTTATGTGTTTTTGAGAATTTGGAACCATAGTTCTTGAAACGATTTTGAAAACTACAATATTTTGTTGTAAAACTAACTTGATAAACAAACAAACCATCAAATCGTGTTAATGATAACATATTTGCAATTATGAAGTGCAAAATGGAACCAGTTTGCTGCTAAACTGACTTTAAACTTTTCGCATTTTATATGCAGACCCTCCCGTTTCGCACGAGCCACTTGACCTCTATTGGACGCACAAGGTCACGTGGGTGCTGTTTAACCTCTACGGTGACCTTGCGCCTTTCATCAGCATTTTGTATTGGATCGGAGTAACGCATGGCCTTGTGGGAGCCACACCATCAACGTTAGCCATAAATGTTCACGTTCACGCTATTAACAGTGTCTTGTTGCTCGCCGAACTTGCCTTGAACGATTTGCCAATCCGCGTGCTGCATTTTTACTTTTCACTTATTTTCGGGCTAGTGTTTATTTTTTTCACGCTAATACTGCACTGGGCTGGTGTCATGTCAGCAGTTTACCCTGTGCTGGACTGGTCAAGTGACCCTGGTTCGGCGGTGGGCTTTGCGGTTGCGGCTCTCGCCAGTTGCTCACTACTCAGCCACGCTGTTGTTTTTGCCCTTTACGCCGCTAAGACTCTACTTTGCCGACGTTACTACTTGGCGCGCGAGCCGCCGGTGGTCATAACGCAAATAATAGCACCACCACAAGTTGGCGTCAAACAGCAGGAGAAAGCGGAAAAGACCATTCGCATTGAACTGACGTCTCTATAGAAAGTTTGGCTTCTTTTTTAACCCACTGTGAAACCTTCATTCGTATTTGTCAACATTGGATGCATCAGCACATTTATACTGTCTGGAGTTCTTTTTTACTTTTGTATCCGCTTTATAAATGAACACCCTTTTTTGTTGTCGATTGCCAATAGTTTTCTTCCTATTTACAATGTAACACATTTGTCAACAGCACAAATCTAAAAAATTAACCAATATTATTTTTCTTTTTTTACCACCATTTCACCAACTTTCGGCCTTCTGTTTTTGATACAAATAGGTTTTGGTCGTTTTTCGGGCTTTACTTTGGCATGATAAACTTAGCGAGGCTTTATTTGTTATGCTGGTAACACTATTTCATAGAACACAAGGTTCCAATGGTATTAGGAAATAATGCTTCCAAGTGTAATTTTTAAAGAGGTACAAGTTAGAAGTTGCAGAAACGGTTTGTTTATAAACGACTCCACTTGGAGGAGAGGACTTTGTAACAAAACACAGCACCAGTGTGCGGTGGTTGAATATCTTTGAAGATGACTTCACCGGTGACTGTGTCCTTGTATTCCGAATACAAAACTTCATTGCAAAGTTTAAAACCTACTTTTTTTGCCAGTTCCTTTGATTTATTTGTATTGGCCACAACTGTGATCATTTCAAAGTTCTTCTCAAGCGCCACATCTTCAAGTCTATGGAACAGAAATGATCGTTACTATTAACTTTTAGGTTGAAAAGTGTTGTTTCCATTCTGAAATTAAAGTACCAACGTTCGCATCAACAGCATTGCAAGTCCTCGTCGTTGATATTTCGGATTAGCAATTATAATCTCTCCGTTCAGATAAGGCCGTTTATCGACAATTTTAGGTAAATGCTTCAACATGAATTCATCGAACTGAAAAGAGGTTTCAAGTTTGTAATCTTAAAAATTGACACTCGGTTGTTTTGCATTTTTACATATTTAATTCTGCAATTTTACATTAAATATTACCCTAATATTTCAACGCTTTTATTATTGTCAATCTTGCAACGTATTTTCAGTGGTAGAGCTACTAACACTGAGCTTGGGCTGGCCCCCGCCCTGAGAACTTCTGGTAGGTGGCGCAAAAGAGCATAGGCGTTTATGGTGCTGACTCAGCAATTATTCTTACCATAAACGCCTATGCTCTTTTGCGCCACCTACCAGAAGTTCTCAGGGCGGGGGCCAGCCCAAGCTCAGTGTTAGTAGCTCTACCATTTTCAGTTTACAACGTAAAAATTGGGTTGCAACACGTTGTATATTACTTTTTTATTACGATTTTATTCCAACAACTCTTAATTAACAATGCCCACCCTCAACATTTTATCAAGAGAAGGGGTGTTTTCACCCGTGGTAAAAATCTCTGGATGAAAATACTTGTTCCATTTTGTGACTAAAACACAAGCACACAACGTATTTGATTGAACATCAAAGACTCCAAAAGACACGCTTTGTGGAACAAGAAACTGCAACAAAAATAATTAAACTTTATAAATATTCCTTGTTTTACAAACGGCCACGAATATCTGCTTGTTTTCTTTCAACATTACTGATGTTATTGGTTCATCCCATGTATATATCTAATCGCGCCTGAAAAGTCTAGAAAAATTGCTAACTTGCTCAGATCGAGCTGAACAGGCTGTATGAACATCATACTCAATACTCTTCCCAGCCCCACAAAATCTTTCTAGCGCAATTTTAAAATACAATTAGTTATAGCAAACGAGTTTTATTTACGCACGGCCGCCAGCAAGTATACTTTATTAAACATATTCACCGCATAAACTCATTTCTGCGGCTACAGGTTGTGCATCCCTGCCTTACAGTAAGCTACTCTACTGTTAGTGCTTTTCATTCCCGTTTAACATTACCTTGATACATGTGTCGATGAAGATATTCTTTTCCGTGTCTGTAAATTGTAAACATTTTGCAGTCACTTCCTCATTCAAATAAAATAACAGCAGTTTGCGGATCTCTGCTGAATCTTCTACTGCCAGAAGTCTTGTGCTAAATTGGCCTTCCATTTGTTTCTCATTCAACTAAGTTGACCTTCTGTATCAGCCGCAGCTGTTGAGCTTTAATCTTCAAAAATATAAAGAGTTTTAGAAATGGCTGCGAAGTTTTCTTAAAGCATGTTTAAAACTCTTGATTTACAAAATTGCGATGTTGGGCAACTTGACTTTCATAACTAAGTTTTTGTTTTACAATTGTGACATTTGGCAAATTGACCAAAAACTTAACAGTAGAAAATAGTGGCAGCAAAAAACTGTTAAAACTGTATTCCATATGGTACGAGTTTGTCTGTTAAACATGATAGATCGTTTGCTTTTCGTTAAGCAAGGATATCATTAATCAGCACACTATTCGGGCAATTTGTATTGATGAAGTTTCTGATTTCATGTATTTCGTCGTTGCATTTGTTAACTATTTTCAAATACGAATACTGTATAACTCGCTGGCACTCGAAAACTAAGGAACTGTTCATAAATTCTAATAACACAACGCAGGTATATTTGCAGCCTATTCGAATGACGCAAAACGTATGTGACATTATGTCTACCACATACTTTCTAAAATTTATGGTAAACAAATGTTGCCACACGTTAAAAACCACAATTCTTGTACTAGCCCAACTTCTTAGCTACCTGCAACTACATGTCAAGTTCTGCATCGTTCAGCTTGTTTTACACCTCGCAGCACAAAAAACCCTTTCCAAGTGGCACACATTTGTTGTGTACGGCCTATATATCAGGCGTGGCTTTTGGAATTTTTGTAAGTTGTTAAAAAAGAGTGACTATCGGAACTTTGTACTGTCTCCCAACGTTTATGTAGTTGCTAAAAGTAACAATGCTGCTTGGTTTACCAGGTATCGGTAATAATAACATCAAACATTGGTTTTGGTGTCACAATTCTGACAGATTGATCTTCCTTTGTGGTCCCAAGCGCCACTTGATGCTTCATGGACACCGGACATTTTCTACCCGACCCAAATCTTATTTGTAAATATCGTAACTTGTTTTCTGTGTTGCTTGTGCTTACTTAGTAAGTCAGCAAACAATCGTCATTTGTACTTTCTTGCTTAAAACTGAGGATGCCATTAAATCGGCGAAATCGATATCTTAAATTTATTTTTTATTTCTTGCTTAGAACTAAGGATGCCATTACCTCGTCGAAATCGATATTATTTACAATACATTGCAAAACGAAAAACACAGATTGATTTAGGTGCATTGAAAGCTTCAGTTTACTAATTGATTTTGTATTGAAGTTACAATAATGTTAATGCAGTTAAAATGAGCGTTTCAAAATTTCCCTTTACAAACGACTGCGCTTTGAGGTGAGTTCTTTGTAGCAAAACGCAGCACCAGTGTGAGGTGGTGGAATGTCTTTGAAGATTGCTTCACCGGTGACTGCGTCCTTGTATTCCGAATACCGAACTTCATTGCTAAGTTGCCATCCAAGTTTTTTAACCAGTTCTTTTGATTTATTTGTATTGGCAACCCCGATAATAAATTCAAACTTCTTCTCCAACGCTATGTCTTCGAGACTGTTAAAACATAAAGCATAATTTTCATTGCTAATTGGACAATTTTATAAACTAGAGATGTACCGAATCGGCTAATTTTCGAATATTTGTGTTTCGTCAACATTTTAGTTCTGTAGGGTTTAACTTGGCCTTAGGCATGATTGTCAGCCACCAATAAATTACTGATTTGTTGTCTGTGCGAAAAACAATGTATTGAAAATGTTAATACTTGACGCAATTGGAGTTTTGACGTAGTTTAAAAGATTGTACGGTGCCGCATCTAAGGCTGAAAAGACACGTTTTACGCTTTAAATTTGTTTTTATTCGGCCGAAAATTGACAAAGATTCGGTACATCTCTTGTATAAACAGCTCGTTTGGAGATCGTATTAAAAGGTAATCTACTCACAGTTGCATTAGATGCATCGCAAGACCACGACGTTGGATTTTCGGATTCGCGACAACAATCTCCCCGTGTAGATAAGGCCGTTCATTAATAATTTTCGGTGCGTCTTTAAGCATATATTCATCAAACTGAAAACAGTACATTGTGCAAGTGACATTTATGACAGTGCCGGATTGCATATTTCCAAAATGTAATCTATTTCGCATATGGGGCTTTTTTAACCAATCAGAGGGACAGATTTTTGCGGACTTTCGTTACGTCACGTAGGCCGTTGCGTAGTGGTTTACTTTGCGCATTTTCGATGTTGTAAGGTCGTCACTGCTTTTTCAAGTCAAAATAATATTTTATTTTGAAAATATGGCGAAAATGGAAGCATTCAGTACAAAAGTGCAGGTAATGACCAGTATATAATGTATTGCAATAAACTAGACTGATTATATTTTTCTCTTTGTAAAATTACTGATATTATGCACAGCAGCACACATGCAGGCTACTTTCAGAGAAATATATGCAATTTTGTTTTAGATACCATCGCATCGTGAAAACAACAGCGCGGATAAAGCAAGCAGCAAGATAGAAGTGTTCATGTTTACTAAAATGCAATGCTTTAAGTTGTATGTAATGGCAACAATGAGGGCTGGTCTTTTATATTTAAAGCTACTTTTAAATGACATAAATATCTGAAATCAACATACTGCTTAAACTTCCAAAATGTTTACAGTAATCAGCAGTATAATCTTACACTGCAAAAAAAATTAGCTAGCTATGAAGTCAAAAAATAAAATGGCTGAATTCAAGCCAAAAACGGTTTGGAATCGCCCATTTTAAAAATCTTTTTAAACATGGCTTATATCAATCCAGTATCGGCTTGTAATGAGCCATGTTTCTACTTTCACACTGAAAGTTTGTTGGCTGAAAATTAAAAATGGTTTCGGCTCATTTCCAGTCAAAAAATGAGTCAGTACAGTTAAAGGTTGGTCCTTATGACTCAATAGTGAGCCATTATTTTTTGCAGTGTACTATCAATCTGTAATGAGTTGACATCTTTTGTTGTTAACAACCTTTGGATTATACAAATACCCAGTTCAAATACTGTGTTATTTTCTTGTAACGAAGTGTTTGTGGGCGCTATTTTTTCCATTTAGTTTTTTTAATAGCATATAGGCCCACGTCAGTTGATTTGTTGAACTCTCCAATCTGTCCTAAAATTGTTTTTGGCAAGTACAGAACAATAATTGCCTCTGCACCTCCTTCCAAAAAGCACACATTTAAGTTATGGTGGGGCAAAACACATGTATCAAATCCTGAGGTTCTGTAAAAGATGTTTAAAATGTGTAAACGAAAGCTTTCGTGGTCAATAGTTGGAAATAACAAAATGAAATACCATCATTCTATTTTAGATTTTGGTATAGATTGTATAAACATGTTGGAAAACTCACATTAATATCCTTGTCAAAAACTAGTGTTGTTTATATGGGTATCAAAAGTACTGGTTGCCTTGACCTTGTTGTCATTAAAAAAAATTAGGCCTGAAAAAACTTTTTGTTCACTACCAATTTACCCAGTACACCAAAGTTTTCATTTTCTACAGTGTATCCATTAAAGTGTCCTGTATAAGCCTCCTGAATTGCACTGCCTTCATGAGTCTTGTGGTCGTATATGTGTAATTAATAAACTGGAAAACGGCAAGCATAATGATGACTTTAAAAAAGGCAGGCATAGTGTTTAACCATAAGCCAGCAGTCAATTTTAATTGTTGTCTTTTCTTTCCACAAATATCCAAAACCATTTCATTTTTATTAAACAAACATTAATCACATTTTATCACCAATATGAAAACAATACTTTTTATAATCTTTTGAGACAATACATACAGATTAAAACATTTTTGGAATGCACTGTGTCAATCTGAAATAACTTTTTTTAGACGCCAATTATACTTTACACATAAATTTTGAAATGCTTGTGTCAGGGCAGCCAGACTTTTTCTGTGGTCTATCCTTTCCGAAGTTTGATAGTTTTGGCAATGTAGAGGTTCTTTTTTTTTCAGATTTGATACATAAATATATACAATCTCTTGTGAAGATTGTTCTATTATGTTATGATATGTTCATGATCAAATTAATAATGACACAAACGTCGAAAATGCTGAGGCTTAAGCATACTTCCATGCGGCAACAATAAATGTCCTACAATGATACAGCACTCAATCCTGAAATAGTGTGCTTTGGATAAGAGTGGTTGTTGGCAACTGCACTTCTTCATCTGTTACAAGCAACTTGGTCCTATTTGATTGCATTTGTTAAGTTGCCTCGGTGTTAAGTTTGACTTAAACATTTATAGATACAAGGCATAGAGTGTTGAATTTAATTGCACTGGTTTTATGTTGGAATTTTTTAGTACTAAAAAATGTTTGATACACATTCATTGGAAATTAAATCGGTATAAATTAGGGCCCAAATTTTGGGTAATTTCATTGACATAGCAACCCCAATTTGGCTTGATACACGGTCAAAATTTGGACCAACCCCCAGTCGTCAGATTGGTTGACCAAACCAATTTTTTGACAAAAATTCAAGGTCAAATTTGGATAATTTTTTGCTGGTACAAAGACAACTTGGAATTCCAGCTTGTTTTAGAGATTTCACATGTGTTTCACATCTGCAGAAAGACTGTCCACTATATCCAAGCCAATTTGACTATTCTTCTGCTGAAGTTTTTTTCCTCCAAAAAACATTTCGGTTCTTTCTTTTGTTACTACCAAACAAGTGCTTCTACGAAATGTTGTGCTTCTATTTTTTGAGTTTTAGCTGCAACTAGGTCTATGGTTTTGCCTACACAACAACTCAAGTTCAGTTTTTTTAAATTTAATTACCATTACTATAATAAAACTACATGCATAGTACGCTTATACTGGTATTACTATAAACAATGCTATTACCATTAAAACTACATACATATGCTTAAACTGGCATAACTCTAAGCAATGCTAATGAAAACAAGCTACACCTGCGAAACGGAACTTAAAATTTAAAATAAGTTGATTGCATGGTTGTCACGCATCGTGTCCTGTGATTGGTCAAAAGCAAAGTGTTCTCTGATTGGTTTGGACTGCCGAAGCGGCGGTGAAAACGATACCTGTGATTGGTTAAAAAAGCCCCATATGCGAAATAGATTACATTTTGGAAATATGCTGCCGGATTATAGTCCATGTAATGATGGTTGCTAAATAAGGGTTGCGTTAAAACCCCTGGGGGTCCGCCAAGCGTTTTCAGGGGGTCCGCGACAACTTTTTAACTCCCGCAAAACGAGATTAATAATCGCAATTTGAAAAAAAAAAACGCTTTGGCGTTTAAAAAATAGCATGAAACTTGTTTGAAAACTTTCTACGTAGGCGACAAACCACAATGCATTATGACATCTAAATCCCATTGTGATGCAACAAACGTAAATTGTCAGCGGAAAACAACGTCACATTACACTGCAATGGCTCTTTCTTGTTGCAATTAAAATTTTTGTCCTGGACTGAATGTGGTTGTAACTTTATGCACCATGTTTTGGTTGCTTAAAGCAAAAAGGTTGAGAACCACTGGTTTAAAGTAAAAATTTTATTATGTAAAAAGGAAAAAAAAACGCAATCTTACCCTTAGTAACTTGTTCAGTGCAGGTGTATGTTGACCGAGGTTAAAATTTTCTGGCAGTACATGTTTGTTCCAAGCTGTATTCAAATGACAAGCAAGCATCTCATCCGATTTCTCATCAAACACACCAATACAAGTGCCTTGAGGGACAACAAACTGTAAGAAAAGTTGCTGCATGAAGATCTTTAAACGAGAACAAACTTTAGTTATTGCACAACGACCTTCAAATACGTATCTACAAAGAGGTCCTTCTCGAAAGCTGACAATTGCAAGCATTTTGCAGTTACTTCTTCATTTATATATAACATCAGAAGTTGGCGAATCCCAACAGAATCCTCTACCGTCAAACGTCTTGTTCGAAAATGACTGGCCATTTTTCACCACAACTAATCCAGCTGCTGTGCGATACAACCTAACTTGTGCGAAACTAGATTGTTTGTTGCCTGAATTCTGTTGAATTAAGTTGTAAAGTTTGACTAAATAGACATGAATCTTCTGCTCAAGACATGTAATGCCATTAACGCTAATCTTCCAAAGCTACAAAACAGCAGAAGAAATGTTGCTACTGTGACCTACTTAAACTGCTGTGCACTATGTACTGTCCTATGGTGTTTACCTTCTTCTATCGTTTGTGTTTGATCACAAACCGACCACGAGTGATTTGGAACGTTGACCAGTTGTATGCGGCTTTCGTGCACGAAACATGACTCGCGTGAAACGATGTAATGTCAAGGATATTGCTTGGCTGTTTCATCCGAGAAGATAAAATTGTTTGGCATTTTTGGCGTTCTGTTTCACTGATCAAAAAACATCACCATACATTCAGTTACGAGTCGTTCTGCTGGGTCATGTTAATGTTTGTCGCTACGAGCTTTGTGATGTAGCATCTAAGTTGGGCAAAGTTTGCTGCACGAACATCGACTGTGTTTTAAATCAGTTGTTCTTAAACAATTCAAATTCCTTTGCTGATTTAAAATAATTTTGAAATTGTAACATTTTGGTAACAAATATATTCGAAATGAGGGTCTAGGCCAGTGGTTCTCAAACAGAGCCCATGTTGTCTTGATCTTCCTTAAGCTTCAATGTATAAGCCTGTCAATCAAACTTCATAGCCTCTCAACAACGATTCGGTTCGGGCCGGGTTTTGGACTTGTACTTTTGGGTTCGGGCGGGGTTATGACTCCACTTTCGAGCCCGTTTACAACTCTGGTCCTTATATTCCGAATACAGGACTTCATGGCAACGTTGATATGCGAGGTTTTTACTAAGACCTTTTGATTTCTAATTAGCTGACTTAGCTGCGGGCTTACAGCAATGAATCATGCAATCCTGTGCGCTAAACACCCCCTTTTGCGTTTTAAACACGCGTGTGCTACGATATGGACATGTTGCCTTTAGCTTATTTCATTCAGTGCCACAGGACGCGATCGCCTAATTAAGATGTTTTAAATCAGTTGCCCGAAGGTTTGCAAACACAAACCTTAAACAACGTTATTGTTTTCCAACGTAGGAGTGTTGACAAACAGTTGTCGAATACTTACTTCATCAGTATTGCTTTGGTATTACATTTAAAGTTGATCACAGTAGGTTCGCTATTCTGGAAGCTGGTGTATATATGTGTGTAAACACATGATAAATTAAAAGGAACGTTGGTTGCAACCATATTCAAAGTCTGATACCCAAACATTGTGTTGACAAACGGCTTTGTAAGCATATCATTAAAACACACACATGACAAAACAGAGATTACCTTGGCATTCGCAATTGATTCTTAAATTAGTTAAATAAACTTAGCATATCTTGTAGTCTCTTTTGCACCAATCATTTGACATTAAAAATACTGCTGATCATTTCACACTGTCGCTGCACAAGCCTATCGTAGAAATACATCAATTTCTTTTATTTCGAATAAGCGGTTTTGTGGTGGGGCAGCTTGTTTAGACACCTCTCCTTTAAGTGAATGTTAGAAAATTTATCGAAATCTGATTCTAAATGGTTTATTTGAAGGTACGGCACAACTTGCGTTCTTCGTAACGAAGTACGTGGTTCGGTCATTGTAATTTGTATTACGGTTGCTAATTGGACACATATGTTAATCAGGTAAATGGGAAGTTTTGTGGTTTTGAAAGTGGCTTATTGTAACTTTAAGTGCATTGCAAGGTCTTGACATTAACACAAATTTGCATTAATAATTTCTACGAGTAGATCCGTGATAAAAGTTTCAGTTTCAAACCGGCCCGCAGTGCAAAAATGTGGCCGACCCCTGTTGCACGTGATAAAAAACTTGTTTGTGTTTTATAGTTGTTTGTTTTACTTTTATTTAAATCACTTGGTGGAGTGGAACTTTAGTTCTCGTTTATTGACAGGTTTTATCTTCATAATATAATGTTACTTTAACTAGAAGTCATAATTCTTCCACAAAAAGCCATAAAGTAAACTCACGCAATAGTAGAATAACAACGTCATACTTTAAATTAGGTGACGTCATATGATAGCATAAATAGTTACTCAGATTAAAAAGACTAACTAGCAACGTTACATCAAGTGTGGGGTCAAGTTTATTCAGTACCTGCTGGTGTGGCAATGTATTTTATATTTTTGTGTGTTTTTCATTTTAGCGGCATATCACACACGTCAAGGCAATTACACCTTTTTTTAAAGTCTAGAGGTCTTGGATGTTGCGTTTTCTAAAATCACACACCCTAACACTTACCCAATCGCAAAACCGTTCTTTATAGCCGCCTTCGTTGTACAGTAATTAATTCCTTTGTTTCGGAGCGACACTACTTTTGCCCCGAGTTACAAATGCCCTTTGTTATGTGACTATATATTTGCGTTTGCTAGTCCAAAAAAATACACTGCAAACTAGACTACTTGGCCAACAGCGATAAAAGTTTACCGTAAGGCCTAGGCAAAGAAATCTTGTAGGTCTTTCGTTTGACAGTACAGCATCCGACTTGTTTCAGCTTAGAAACTTAAGTAAATGATTTTTTCTACAAAGAATATTCCTTTCATTGCATTAAATAGAAACTTATACAAAGACAAGTTTCATCTTGTACAATCTGTTGGTGTTGCATAATCCAACACAGTCTGGTTGTAATACAGACTTGGGCTGGTTTCCATTTTCTTTGAAAAGTGATCAAGTTTTCATATACACGCTGAAAGTTTTGTCAATAAATGCAGGATGTCCGGTTGTCCCATGATGGTTTGGTTCTCTCGGATTGATACACAACGCTTGGTCTTCAGGCTGATAAACAGACTTTTGCGAGGCATTTCGAAATGGCGGATTTTTCTTGTAACTTTTGTAACTTCGTATTATCTTTTAAAAGTGCAAAAACGTATGTCTCAAGCCGAGGAGAGGTATATTACAGCCTCGTCTTAGTTGCATCGAAGCAGATGATTATGTTTAGAGTTGTGATTAGTCGCATTGATACTAAAACCTAGACTAAAACTTTGCTAAGCCTAATGTTTATGTCTCTAGTTTCTATAATCGTGTTGTCAATATTTAGGATTGTTATCAAGCTCCTATCATTGTGCCACGTGGGCTATATCGTAGCTCATTACATTAAAATTAGATGGTGTTGTGTAAAAGGTTGTATGCATTTGAAGGTATTGCCCTACTGAAATTATAACTTACCTCCAAGCTCGAATTAATTAGCACTCACAAATCGAAAGGCATAATAGTGAATTCACCTTTGACTAAGCATAAATTGAAAGACATACTCTTTGTTAACGTAAAATTATATGTTAGTTTGTGCCGTCAGTTTAGAACTTAAATAGACATTGTAGTCTTAATGGGCGATAACTTCAAACGTTACAGTTCTGTTACAGCAAAAAAATTTTGAGCCAAAAAAAAGCGTGTAAAATAAATGGAGGGGCGATTTTTTATGAGACTTTTGACACCAAAGAACAAGAATATAATTCGCAAACTTTTCAAGTTTTATTTTGAAGAGGAAGTAACTTTGAAATCTTTGCAACTATCGGAAGTTGAAAAGGACGTTATCATTAAAACTTACATGAAGGTGGGATTTCCTAATTTTAAGTATTTTAAAAAACAAACCTGTGTAACAAAAACGTTGATGTTAATATAAGTTAACGACGATTTTTCAGTCGGTCGTTCCTCAAAACTTGTCCGTTGGTGTGTCTGATGTCAAATCGGATGAGATATGTGGATGCGCGTTTGGTTCCATTGGGGATAGTAATCCTGACATGCACAGTTATGACACCGATAAGCTCACTCCTTCCCTTGCTAAGCTACTAAGGGTAAGCGAAACGACGCTATAAGCACATTTTAAATATATCTCTTATTTGCAAAATATTTATAATGCGTTACCTATAATTAACTCTTATTTGCAAATGCGGCACATTTTAAATATATCTCTTATTTGCAAAATATTTATAATGCGTTACCTATGAACAAGTCCGTTACCTATATTTTATTCAACTTTGTACTGAATTGTATTGCATTAATTTTGAAACCGGGCATGAAAATGGTTTAAACAGTACAGAAACATTACACTAGTGCCACAGAATCGGGAAACGGCAGCAAAAACCTCACGGTTGAAAATGCGCCAAAGCAAAAATTTTTACATAAAAAGGACATAATATTATAAGACGGCCGCACCCTTAACACTACAGCCGCACCCTTAATACTACGTTTGAAACAGTAAGGTACGAAATTGAAAAATAAGTCAATATGAAAACCAAACACACAGAAATTGATTCGTTTTAGTTGTTGCTATTATAATATTTTACCACACATAAAAGCTCAGCTATAAAACATAGCTGCTAGGTTCATGAAATCTATGACACGTAGGTATTTACCAAGCCTATGTATTAAATTTTAACCTTCTGCCGAAATATAAACCTTACTATGTTTCAGTTTGAAGAATACATGTTAAAAGACTTGCCACGAATTGTCAACCAACGACCGTATCTGCACATTGATGATGTGCTTGTGAAAACGAAATATCAACGTCAAGGTCTTGCAATGCACTTGGTGCAAAAGTGAGATTTGTATAATCTTTGTTTTTTTGCTGGCACTTCTCAAAAGCATTTGGGTTACAACAATTTTAATGTCATTGCAATATGCAAACCGCATATAGCTGTAAGACCACTATAAACTAAAATGACACGATGTTTTTTGTCGTTCAGGCTAGAAGAGATAGCGTTGGAAAATAAGTGCGAATTATTAACATGCGTGGCCAATACATATAAGTCAAACGGAGTTGCGAAAAAACATGGGTTTCAAATCCACAATGAAGTTCTCTACTCCAAATACAAGGACACAGTAAGCGGAGAAGTCATCTTTAAGGATATTCCAGCACCCTATACTGGTGCTGCGTTCGGCTCCAAAGTCCTTTCTCCCCAGGAGAGCTGTTTGTGATTGGATTTTCTTTAACTGCTAAAACCTTATCTTAACGGATTGTTGTAATTTTGTGTGGTAATAATTTGGGGTAAACTTGTTTGAAATTTTTTGGACTTGGTTGCATTGCGGCTTTCGCCAACGGACTGCAATAAGACTGAACCCAGAGAGAACATTGCGATTGTTTGACATAAAATACAAGTAACGCGTTGAAAGAAACTGCGTGCTATATGATTTTGACATTTATAAGTAAGTGTAGCGACTGCTTAGTGGCTAATATACTGCTATTGGTCAACAGCGAAAAGAGTTACCTGTAAGGCATCAGCATGATATAATTTGTAGGTTCAGCAAAAGGCCGGAAATGCACAAATTGTTTTTGCAGTTTTTCGCAGAGAAACATTTAGGACTGTGAGTCGACCAATTTTAGAATTTGGCATGGTAAGGAGAATATGAAATAAAAAAATTATATAACTTATTACAAACTGGTTAAAGATGTGCTTTCCTAGCACTCAAAACGTAAAATTAAATGAAGCGTTTGTTATAACACAGTAAAAGGATACACAAAATTATCTCATTGTGCTGATAACCCTCCTTGTCAACATTTTAAAACCGCCCCGTCTTTCGACGTAATTTCATCAGAAGAAGTTGAGGATACAAGTTGAAATTATTTCCCAGAATACGAACTTTTAATGAAAAACAATGTCTCTAAAAATTGAACATGAAACTAAGCAATACTTAGATAGTATGATTTAGTCTATTAAATTCGTGTAACTGTTTGAGTTGTAAACGGGCCTGAAATTAGAAAAAAAAACTTGTAAATTAGAGCCCAACCCGACCGGAACTCGAAAGTACAAGCCCGAACCCAGGCCCGAACCCAGGCCCGAACCCCAATCGTTTTCGGGAAATCCGTTTATGCCCGAAAGATTGATTGCCAGGCCTAGACATTAAAAGCCTCCGGAAGGACAAAGACAACCAACACAATAGACAATCGGTCTTGAACAAGGCGGGCTATCTCCCCAAGCCTGAACGATAAAAAAGGTTTGCGTTCGTATGGTTGAGGGTTGTGTCAAAAGCTAAGCAGATTGCGTACAGCAATAACACTGAATTGTTGTAACCGGAAAGCTTTTTGGAAATGCCAGTGAAAGTCTAGCAAAGATTACAAATCCAACCTTTCCACCAAGTGCATTGCAAGACCTTGACGTTGATATTTTGGATGCACAAGCATATCATCTATATGCAGATACGGTCGTTGGTTGACAATCCGTGGCAAGTCTTTTAACATGAATTCCTCAAACTGAAACATAGTAAGATTTTTATCAGTTTGAAATGTAAAATAACATGCGTATCTCATTTCATCTCATGATTCTAAAAACTATCAGTATCACATATGTATTAAACGTAGCAGTTATAATATGTAACATTTCAGGTATTTTGAGATGTAAATTACTATGAACTATATTTTCAAGAGGCACGGCGTTGTTACATTTCGATATTCTTACCCTTAGTAACTTAGCAAGCGAAGGGGCGTGTACATCGATTTCATAACTGTCCATATAGAGATAACTGTCCCAACGGGTAGCAAACGTACAAGCACACATCTCATTCGATTTGACATCAAACGCACCAATGGAAAAGTTTTGAGGGACGACCAACTAAAATAACGACGTTAAAATGTTACATTAACACCAACAATTTCGTCACATAGACTTTATTGAAGAACCTTTATCTTAGAGATCCCACCTTCATGTAAGCATTAATAATAACGTCTTTCTCAAGAGGCGATAGTTGCAAACATTTCATAGTTACTTCCTCTTCCCAATAAAACTCAAAAAGTGTTCGAATGACATTCTCGTCTTTTGGTGTCAAAAGTCTTGTGCAAAATAGGCCCTCCATGTAGATGGTTAACACGTATTTGTTTGGCTTGCGATTTTTTCGCTGTAGCGCAACAGAATGTACTATTCCGCTTACTTGTCTTTGTATAACCTAACCTTCGTACGAATACAGTTTTGGCTTTTAACTGGCGGTTTGCAAAATCTGATAGTAGGTTTTACAGCTTTGATCAAGCCTTGATTGAGTCCCACTTCAAAGCTATGATAGGAATATCGTTTTGTGTATGCTCACGTTGTACCAGACGAAACGCAGAGATTTGCAAAAAAGAGACTGTAAAGCAACTAAGTCTGTTTAAACATGCATTTCCTAACAAAGTTTCATTTCCCAATATTTAGATCAATATGTATGACAAATTGGATGTTTTGCTGTCAAAGGAGTCTGCGAAAACAATTTGTACATACCTGGCCTGCTTCACATACAGAGTTTATTCTGCTTAGGCCTTTCAGTTAACTTTTCTCGTCGTTGACCAATCACAGCATGTGTACATCAAAGACATGTGTGCATTAGGTACTCATTAACTTGATCCCACACTCGGTATGAATGATAATAATCAATAGCATAGTGTTGTGACGAGCGAATAGGCTGCATTTGTTGTAGTTGTGTTAGTACATATTTATGTATCTTAGTTTTTTAGGTTACAGACCATATCACATGTTTGTGTAACCGCGAGTTAATGTTGTAAAAATCAGTTTGGACGTTAGGCTGAAAGCCAAAACAAACCAGAGTTGTAAGTCGGGGCTGGTTTTTCGGGCCAGGTTGGGGTTCGGGCTGAGGTTTCTTCAAAAAAACTCTCTTGATTCGGGCCTGACTACACTTTGTGTCAGTATTTTTTTTTTGAATAAATTTAACTAGCTAGGTAGCCAGTTGTTGGACCTGACCTAATATCAAACAGCGCCTTGTTCAAGACCGATTGTCTAGTTTGATATTAGGTCAGGTCCCGCAAATGATTATCATTCATACCGAGTGTAAGAATAATTGACGAAGCAACAGCGCTTCCTAACCAGAATCAGTCAACAAATGTTATTTAACGATATATATTTCACCCGTAAGGGCATCATCAGTCGTCTTATGAATAAGATTCTGGTTAGGAAGCGCTGTTGCTTCGTCAATTATTCTTACAGATAATTCACTATTTAATCAGTGATCGTCGACAGAAGATGCCTACTATTTTCGGGAAAGATCCTGTAATAAACACTAAATGTCATACCGAGTGTGGGATCAAGTTAATGAGTACCTAATGCACACATGTCTTTGATGTACACATGCTGTGATTGGTCAACGACGAGAAAAGTTAACTGAAAGGCCTAAGCAGAATAAACTCTGTATGTGAAGCAGGCCAGGTATGTACAAATTGTTTTCGCAGACTCCTTTGACAGCAAAACATCCAATTTGTCATACATATTGATCTAAATATTGGGAAATGAAACTTTGTTAGGAAATGCATGTTTAAACAGACTTAGTTGCTTTACAGTCTCTTTTTTGCAAATCTCTGCGTTTCGTCTGTTACAACGTGAGCATACACAAAACGATATTCCTATCATTAACTAGTGTAACGGTTGCAACATTATTGTGCAATGTTTATGATATCTATAGCATGTTATTACGCAATAACGTATCACACCACGAAAAGGAAGTGTTTACCCTCATTTCTGCAGAGACTAATGTTTATATTTCCGTTTCTATGGTAGTCATAGGTTATTTTCAGCCATTTTTCGGGTTCCAGAAAGATCTAACAGTAAACATAGTATTTATTCCCTTTTGACACATATTTCCGTCGGCATTTTCAGTGTTTCCGCAGTAGTGTTTCGTGTAGAACGCGTTGTTTCTACCCTGTGTAAAAGCATATGGTGTTCACTAAATGGCGCTATGGCACTATAATTTACATGGCTACCTGAAAATAAATAATATAAGTAATATGAGAAAAAGAATTCGTACACCGACCTATGTTTCGCACTGTTATATAAGCGTGGACTTTGATGTGTTCAGCAGGCTATTGGTGGCTTCTATTTCCACCGGGAAAGCTTCTATTGGTGGCTTCTATTTCCACCGGGAAAGCTTCTATTTTTGGTTTCTATTTTTATCCCATGTGGATGTGTAGCTGATTTGGACGTTCGCCTTTAACGTTATTCAAGAATACAAAGAAAGAAGAGACATATGTGTGGCTGTTAATCAGTCAGCTGTTATTGAGATGCAAAGATCAGACTCACCAAACAATTTCCAATGAACATCATAGTTTACATTGTAGCCGCCTTTAACAAGTCGTCATCGAGGCAGGCGTGCTACACTAGCTAGGTAGCCAATTGCGGGACCTGACCTAATATCAAACTAGACAATCGGTCTTGAACAAGGCGCTGTTTGATATTAGGTCAGGTCCCGCAATTGGCTACCTAGCTAGTTAAATTTATTCAAAAAAAAATACTGACACAAAGTGTAAAGTCAGGCCCGAATCAATCACTTTATACTATCACAAACAGGTATATATTACAAATTGCAGTTTTATATTCCATTTTCTTCAGGTAAACTTTAATAAAAGTGACAAACTTATTCAAATTATTACAATCATTAAAAAATGATATTTGTTTTACTGGCCCTTAAAACGTACATAAATAAAACGGCTGGGCACTTGCAGAAGGATGCACAAAGCGATTAAATAAAAACAATAAGTGATAAATTACTAATTTAAGGTTTGCATTTAAGCAAATTTTGTACAAATGTATTGGATGAAGAACTTTGTAGCAAAACACTGAACCAGTATGTGGATATGGAATATCTTTGAAAACTGCTTCACCGGTGACAGCATCTCTGTACACTGAGTAGAAAACCTCATCACTAAGTTGGTAGGCCAATTTTTTCACCATCTCCTTTACCTTATAAGTATTGGCCACAATAGTTACCATATCGCACATTTTGTTAAGCGCTATTTCCTCGCATCTAAACCATATTGGTAACAGTGTACAGTGCTGTAAAGAGGAGGAAAATATTACAACAGTTTGTTTGTATTACTGACAGCAATGTTCGGCAATTTTTAACTTAAAACCTTTGACAAAACTAACTAGTTAATTATTCCCCGCTACAATGAGTTCAATGCAACGAACTAGATTGCCGCAGTATAGCCTACGGCCAATGTCCTGTCACCAGCTACAATAACATGACCTTCTAGGCCAGTGGTTCTCAAACTTTTTCATATTTCTTTCAAAACGATCCCTTTGCCATTATTTCGAGGGCTCGCGGTCCTTAAGGCTGAATGTGTATGTCAGAAAAACAGAAGTTGATTGCAGGATTTTAGCTAGTTATGCAAAATTGGACATTACTAACAAGACGAAAACATTACGATTGTGCGAGAACAATTGCCTTTTGTTAGTTGTCATGCAATAAAGGCAAATGTTTAGCAATGGAGACAGTTTGTTCTCAATTATACTTTGATTTGAACTGATTCAGTGGCACAAACCGACGCCAAATAAGATTATAGAGGTACTTCAACTTTTTCGCGGTCCCCCCAAAATTGCCTGACGGACCCCTAAAGGACCGCGAACCCCAGTTTGAAAACCGCTGGTCTAGGCCAAAACGTTGTCGGCAGCTATTTTAATAGGTTACGTTTGGAATTTACATTATATAACGGTTTTGCTGGAAAGGTAGTAAAGAAGATTAAACAGCAAAAAACTGTAAAATTTAAAATAGAGACTGAAAATTTTGAAATCACCTTCGCATTATGTACATTGCAAGCCCTTGACGTTGAAAATTTGGGCTGACAACCACAGCATCTATGTGTAGATATCTTCGTTTGTTTACAAGTCGTGGCATGTCTTTTAACACCACTTCGTCGAACTGAGGTAATTGACACACGTCTACATTTTAGGTCTCAAATATCTGTGCAAACTTTCTACGGACTCTTAAAAACTCTTTTTATGTTTTGTTTTTAAAAGTTTATGTTTTTCTAAAAACTAAATACCTTTATGGATTCAATTTTAAAATAAAGATTTACAAAAGAGACAAATAAACAGATAAAACTCACTCTAAGGTTTAATTATCGTAAAGCTACATCTCACCCGTAATATCTTAGTAAGGGAAGGAGTATTTTCATTAATTTTATAATTCTCCTCGTGTGGATAACCATCCTGTCGTGTAGACAAAGTACAAGCGCATAATTCATCTGATTTCACATCAAACACCCCAAAAGACACACCTTGAGGAACAACAAACTGAAAATATAGAACGGCTAATTACTACCCAGAAAATAAAATAGAAAGCATCTGACCTTCATATAAGTTTCCATGATAACGTCCTTCTCAGCCGGCGAAAGTTGTAAACATTTTGAAGTCACTTCTTCCTCCCAATAAACCTCACCAATTTTGAGAATTATTTCTTTATCTTTTGATGTCAAGAATCTCACATAAAATCAACTGTCCATGTTATAAAAATTTTTTTGCTTCTTTTTAAGGTGTTTGATCTGTTAGTTTTTTAAATTCGATCGTGGGTTTTACTGCTTCAAAATCTAAAATAAACAGGATTTAATATCATTGACGATGTTAGTTATTTGAAAAAACGTTTCAGCCCAAACTTTGCACCAATCACACCTTGACACGACTTTCTTTTCTGGCCTTTCTGTCCATCGCTAACGTTCAATATCTTTTTATCGTGCTTGTTTAGCGACGTGCTGCAACCACGGCTACTTATTAACTGGACTCTGCAAGAGATGCTATACAAGCTCAGTGGCAATATCAATAACATACTAAAGACCCTCACAATGCGTCTGAAAACAATTGCAGTGCGCTATTTGAACAACCACTTTTAGACGGCTACATACTACTTTATATGATTGTTGCTAGTGGACAACATAATGCAATTAAGATTAATGTTGAAATGGAGAACTTGGTTTAAATTTTAATTCGGGTAACACACATTTATCACAAAAATTATTTCACGAAAACATGATTGATTCATCACAAAGTTTTCTTTTTGTTGTTATGCTATGTTGCAAGTTTTTCTATAATTCGTTTCAGCAGATCAACGCAAAGTGTATTTTAGCAGGTCGACGCACTGTGGGTCAACGCAATAAGTTCTCTACTCGCGTGGTTCAAACTTCCACAAGCTTTGTCCTGCAACCTTGATTACACAAACCATTACTAAGGTCAGCCAAACATCTTTAACGTCGGTGTTGGCCTACTAGTCCAAACTTTGGCAATTTTGTTTACTCTTTTATTCACCGAATGATTGCATACAGCAGTAGCAGAAAATAGCAAATTCCACTTTGCGCTTTTGCGAAATGCCGAAACTAATCAAAGCAATTAATTTAGGCGATATGTCGGGTAAGAATCAGTTTGCAAGTTAAAAAATACATTCCGATTAACAGACAACTCCGCTGTGAAGTAAACACTCTAAACCAGTGGTTCTCAACCGCCGGTCCGCGTCAACTTTTCTGCCGGTCCGCCAAATAAATTACAAATTTATGTCTTAATTTATTTTTTTATACCTGAAAGAACCGCTGCGTTTAACACGTATGATATCAAACAGACAGCAGCAAACTTGTCATTAAATTGAATTTTTCATACGTCTTTTGAATTACATCTTTTTGTCGTAATTGCATTTTGGGTTGTTTTTTAAAGTCCACCGGTCCGCAAAATTTGTTTAGAAAGTTTACCGGTCCGCAAACTTAAAAGGTTGAGAACCACTGCTCTAAACCAAACCACTGGATTTTTTAACCGCCTCGCTTAGAAGACATGACTTTGTAGCAAAACACAGCACCAGTGTCGGGTGGTGGAATGTTCTGAAAGATTGCTTCACCGGTGGCTGGGTCCTTATATTCCGAATACAGAACGTAATTATGAAGATGAAATCCCATTTTCTTCATCAGTTGCACGGATTTATTGGTATTAGCAACTCCAATAACCATTTCAAATTTCTTCTCCAACGCTATATCCTCGAAACTGGTGAAATAAACACATCGAATAATTTTGCCGTTTATCACACTGGGTTACATGCCAGAAGTCAATCTGATGGGGATATTCGACTTTTTGATCATTTAAAGAGAAATTATAAACGAATTTGCCTTGTTGTTGTATCGATTTTTGCACCTGCTAAATATCCGTTTTATTCCCAAATATTTGAAAACATTCCCAATGGGATATTGCGTACGCATGGGTAGATTTAAACGCCACAACACTAACCTTTGCATTAGATGAACTCCTAGACCTTGACGTTGGAATTTTGGATTTACTATTATGACCTCCAAGTGCAAATAAGTTCGGTTATTCACAATTCGTGGCATGTCTTCTAACATGAATTCATCGAACTGAAAAGTGCTTGCGATAATATTCACGATATTTTCAATGTTAAAAGGCAATATGATTTTAATGAACAATAAAGCTTGGATCACATTTAATTATCAAAATAAAATCATCGAATCAACTTATAATAAGTCGTTAACGGTCAGTTGTGGCATAAAACAGGTTGACGAGGCACGACTTTTCAGCTTACTGCTCCCAACAAACTGAAGTGCTGCATTAGCTCATACGACGGATCTTTCGTCACCAGCTGCACTGATGAGACCTTGTAGGTCGAAACAGTGTGCACTGTCTGCAGCTTAATTAAGCTTGGCTTCTAAGTTAATTGCTAATTTTAACTAGAGCGTTCTTACAAAAATGAAAGCAAACATATAACAGGATAGAAATATAATTTCAGTGTTGCTTACCTCAATTGTTTTATTGAGAGAAGGGGTGTGTTTGCCAGTTTCATAACTCCCTGGGTGGAGGAATTTGTTCCACTCTGTGGCAAAAACGCAACCACACATCTCATTGGATTTGAGATCAAAGACTCCTACCGATACGCCTTGCGGGACAACGAACTGTGGTAAAAATCACTGTCAAAAACGAAATCGCAATACACCGTATGTTTTACAATGGCGTACAATTTCAAAGGGGGCCTAAAAAAGATCAGTATACCAGTTAAATTGACTTTACAGTCGAAAGTGGGTTTCGCGTATTATGATTTCTGTGTGATTGTTTAGTTCTTGCTGGTCGGTAATAAACACAAAAAGGCTGATCCAAGTAGTGCATAAATGTTCACATTGTCATAGTTATATTATTTCTCAATCCAAATTCCATTGCAGTATACCTGTCAAATTTACTAGGCTACGAAAATGATATAACTAAGGGTAAAAAGTTGTTAAAGATCAAGCTGATATTAAATCTTCAGCTTATGCAGTTGACCAACAAATGTTGTGCAATACATTACCTCCACGTATGTGTCCATAAAGGAGTCCTTCTCAGTGACCGATAGTTGCAAGCACTTTGAGGTAACTTCTTCATCAAAATAAAGCAAGAGCAGTGTACGAATCTCTGCTGCGTCTTCTACTGTCAACCGTCTTGTGCTGAAACGGCTGTCCATATCTTTAAATACTTTTCAATAACCAAAAGCTACAAGGAGGATCAATAAGGTGTTTTTGATCTATAACTGCAATAGTTGAGAAAAACTTATATCGTTATTGCGTGATCAAAATTCAGTTTCTAAACCTAAAACTATACAATGGAATCGTTAAAGTAATTACTTCCTGTCGTAACTTACATGCACGCATACTCGCCAGCTGGCAGTTTTAGCTATAAACGCGAATTATAAATAAGTTCCTTAATACGCATACTTTTCCTCAAAGTCATCGATTTGTTCAACCCAAAAATGTCTTGACGTTGTTGCACACAAACTGCATATTAGTTGCTCTAATTCTACTGCTGTTGGAATATAACATTTTTTTGTCCTGGCCTTTATCGCTGAAGTACAATACCTTTTTTTGTGCTTGTTCTACGACATGTCGTAACCGCAGGCAGTCGCAAATTTTGTAGCGATACCGATATAGGCTAATACCTAACACTTAAATGTTGTTTTTATTGACTGTTTTCTTCTTGTACTGTTTTCTTTTTGTATTGATTTCTTCAATGTTTTTTTGTATTGTATTGACTAATTAAGTATTTGCGTGACTGGGCGCTTTAACAATGCTCCTGGAAACAACTGCCCACAGCGGTTTGCAGTCCTAAGACAGCCAAAAACCACCATACCTTCTTATCAGAATAAAGCAAGAAGCGTTTACGAATCTTAACTGCATCTGATACTCAATTGTCCTGTCTGTCTAACAGCTGTCCCATTTTGAAAATCTATTCAGTAACCAAATGTTACAGCCCAAAGTTTCACCAGTGTAACTTTGATGTGTAACTGCTGGTTGGAAAACTATTGTGTTATCGCTTGATCTATAGCTAGTCTCTACACCAGGGGTGGGCAACATACGGCCCGCGAAGGGATTTTGAGCGGCCCGCAGACAGTTTCAGGTCTTACATGATAATGTGGCCCGCGGCCACAGTCTGCCTCAATCCCCCACTACTTGCTTACTGCGTCAAATTATAGTTGTAACGGACAGTAACTCGCCCCAATAGCAAAACTTTCCCGCCGCTGTTACCATTGCACCATGCGTCCATTGTTACGACATAACTGCCAACCGTGTGTGTGGCCTGCTTTCACGGTTTCCTTTGTTTCCACTTTCCACACGTGTAGCCTAGTTAGTGTTTCAGTATAGAATCTAAGTCTGTTGTGTATGCATTACATTTGCTGTGGTTAATAATTTTATGTTATATCAGTTAGATTGTTTGGACTGTATTGTATTTTTGATGTTCTTGAATGTATTTTGTTTAGGTGGTCAAAAATCCGTTTTAAATCACTGGATAAATACGCGATTAATGTATCGATTCAGGAGTCCGGCCCGCCAAGTACTTCATTTTCCCATATCAGGCCCGCCGACTGGAGAAGTTGCCCGCCCCTGCTCTACACCTAAAAACTTTACAATACACTCATTTAAGCAAAAACTTACAGTAACTTTTTATGCTTATAGGCTCCTAATGGTCTGGCATATTTAACAGAACTTGGCAGATTTTTTATTTGAGCTCTGCCCTGTTTATTTTGCGGTCAAACTCTGGTTTGCCTTCAACGTCATCGTACATAATCCGTAACCATGCTTTACCACTCAATAGAGAATTTAACGCTAAACTCACATTGGTAGTAGACTAGTAGTCTTGCTTCTTTGCTGGCATATTTGTAATTCAGTGCCTTACGGGCTCTGCACACCAGACGCGGTTGACGGTTGCAGCTAGCGATGCCAGCGGCAGTGGCTGCTGGCTGATTTTCCGCGTTTATTCTTTTTTTAGTACCTTCAGATTAACAGTTATATGCAGTGGCGGCTCGTGCCTAAAATTTCTGGGGGTGCTGCTCCAAATTTTAGCCTTTATTGAACTCATATAAGTTGGCAATATATAGAAAAGCCACATTTCTAGTTTTCTAGCCATTGTTTTGTGTAGAAAAACAAGTTAATACAAATCTTAATTGGCAACTCCATTGTGACGTAATGGTTGTTACGTAATAATGCGCACGAGTGTAAACAACAGACGGTATCATTGGGGAATTTTGTTTACTTGCACAGCGTCGGATCAAACTCAATAACATGCAGTAATAATGTGGCACAAAAACGCACGTGACACAGACTCAAAACGAAGCGGTTGTAAATACAGTAAAACACAACAACAGTACATACAAAAAAATTAGTAATAAATGAGTCGAAAAAGGTCGAAGTATTTCAGTTGGACAACATTTAAGTAAAACTGGTTATAACAATGACTACCAACTAACACACTTGCTATTCAGTCAATAATATGGTCATGTATCAAGTAACTTATAGCCACAGTCAGCATTTTCAACATATTCTATGACACTTCACAGATTATAATTGCCACAAAAAAACTAGCCATAAAGCTTTTTATTTGCATCATAACTGACAAATTGAACAAGCACATTTCATTTGCGTCAGAACTTGTTTATTTTATTCAACATCTTTTTTTAATTTTTGTGTACAACTATTAATTGTTTTTAAGTTTCTTAACTGCTATACTTGCTGGTTTATTTGGTGGCAAATAGCTTATAATTCCTTTTTTGAAAGTGCAAAACTCTTCAAGCTTTGAAAATTACAACACTCTCACTTAAATTTGAAACATATTATTAAACCTTGTGCTTCTATTTTACAACCAAAATGAATCATAAAGTTATAGTTTGAGCAAAATAATCAATAGCTGCTTCCTTGATTTCCAAGCCTCTTTGGAAATAATGGTGTTCCTTAGAAAAGTGTGCATCCTTTTCAGTGTTGACGAGAACCGTTTTGCCTTTGAGAGACTCATGGAAATTGCTGGCTAACTGGCTTTTCTTTTTAAAAGTTTCAGTAACTTTTCTAACAACAGGATATGCTTGGTGGTCACTACTATCTCCCCTGTAGAATGTTCATTCTTAAGAAACATTTCCTGCGAAGCAATTTAGCAGCTACTGTTTAGAGCAGCGGTTCCCAACCTGTGGTACGCGTACCACTAGTGGTACGCGAAGGTCTTTCAGGTGGTACGCGAGTAGATTTCGTTTTTTTCACAAAAACCTGGATTCACAACTTGTTTTGTTTATCTAGTTTTGTTTACAGAAAAACGTTACCTAAGCCTAATCTTATTGTTACGTAACTACTCCTGTTGTGTCGTATCATTACGATCAAGTCAATTGACAACAAGAAGCATAGCTGCTTTGAAAAACCATACAACGCTGTGGTACAGTGGGCGTTAATCATGTCAAGCAGCGAAAATGCAAGAAATAAAAATCTCATCAAATTTAGGTATTGTGCTTTGGTGTTATTTTAACAGGCCAATATTATTATTCTCCATAAAATATGATTCGATCAAATTAGTTGTTCTGCAAGAAGTGGTACGCGTGGCAGTACAGAGCGTCCAAGTGGTACGAGGTCGTAAAAAGGTTGGGAACCCCTGGTTTAGAGAAACAGTACATGTTCATTATATCAATACACAAGATTGCACTTGGTTGCAAATACTGTCCACATGGTGTGTTAAGAAACCAAAACTTGAAATTGCCATCACTAAGGTATTTCAAAATTCCTGTTGCTTGTGCAATTGTTTGTTCTGCATTTAATATTGCCTGAATTTCAGTAAGGCATTTAACTTCACAGTCACAAAGCTATTTTTTCTTTGTTATATCATTCAAAACTAAAACTGA
Organism: Phallusia mammillata; assembly: GCF_965637545.1. NCBI lineage: Eukaryota > Metazoa > Chordata > Ascidiacea > Phlebobranchia > Ascidiidae > Phallusia > Phallusia mammillata. The sequence continues at coordinate 23,226,307 of NC_137255.1, forward strand.
GTAGTTCTTGTGGTTGCTTATTCCTGCATGACATATTTGAAATAGCAGATGTTTTATCCCAGTTCTCGTAACTTTCTATTCAGGTTTTTATTATAAAGGTTAATCGTGACTTTTCAAAGTGTTAGATGACCTTTTTTCTTTTTCAAAGTGGTATATACACTTTTTAATTCAATGATAACTGCAAAAACTGAAGCCCACTTACAGTCATCTTAAAAATTCACGACTAACCTTTAAACAAATAAATGAAAAGATGGCAAAATAATTATTTAACTGTACTCACAGTCGAACCTAAGAATATAGCAAACCGGTTTGGTTTTGGAGCACAGTAGACCCGGAAGCCGGAACAGACAACACAACTATTACAGGCCGGTTTACACGCTGCGTGATTGGTGGAGCTGCGCGAGCCGCAGCACCCTGTCGCCTATTTCGCCCGGCATATAGCTTTTCCACGTGCGCATGCGCACAAGTGCAAAACGTCATGAAACGTCACGATTCGTCATGAAACTGGAGGGTAGAGCTACTCAGGGCTGCCAGATAAAAAACGCAGAATAGTGCCAAAAACTCTTAAAAAAGCGCCAAACACAACAAAAAAGTGCCAAACCAAAAATGTTTGATGCCAAAAATACCGCCAAACGAATTTTACAGAAATAGCAGGATAACGAGTATTATCATCTATAAATATTGCTTAATAGGTATTATAAACTGATCCATACTTAAAATCTGGTCAGTAGAGAATTTATAATTATAATATCTACGCATAACCGTTTACCAGTGTACACCGTGCGGTTACAAAAATAACAACTTTATTCTCCAGCACGGCCAGAACCAGAAAGATCTAAGAGCACCACCTGACGGTGTACATTTTTAATCAGTTTTACCAACAATTCTTTAAAAATCACTCCCAAAACATCGTTTTTGCCTTAAACGCTGCATGCGCACAAAATGCCGCCTTAAGGATTTTGTTTACTCACAATTAAGCATTTTACTTCCGGCCCGCGAGGTCATTTTATCCGGCCCGCGACCACATTTTTTGGTTTGCCAAATCATATTGATAATTTTGTAGCATTTAAAAATTAATCTACTCCTTACGAAACTTTTCCTGTCGCGATATGTAGAATTCATGTTACGTAGTGACATAGGATTACAACGCCCAGGGTTGAAACAAAACCAGTTTGTTACGTCACAAACAAGTGTTAATTGTGCGCAAACAATCGCCTTTTTTGGTTACTTTTGACGGAATATACAAGCATTGTCCTAAATATAAGTCTAACTATACAGTTTAAAAGTCGCATCACTGGACTTTAAATGGGTTGGTAGAAAGACCATATCTTGGCGCCCCTATAAAAATCGCCTCGCGGGCTAAGTTTGGAAAGGCAGCGTTGGGGTATGAAAACTGTGCGGCCCGCGCGAATCATTATTAAACTTATCCGGCCCGCAGTAAAAAAAAGTTTGGTGACCCCTGCCCTAGGTAATCGACTGAACGCATGGCACAATGACAAGTCATGCTTACGGCTAGTTGCAATTCGGCTGCTTTAACCTTGTCGTTAATATTTGAATTAGGATTCTTTGTCAGGTTAAGTGTAGCCTGTCCTTTAAATGGTAATTTTTCCCGGTGGTTTTCTGTCTGTTCGTGCTTTTTGAACTTACTTAACCGTGGCCCAATAGTACGATGGCAAACCTTGCAATATCCGTTTTCCGAACCGTCAACAGCCTTCTTCAACCACTTAAAAGTGTCCACCTACTTTCTGTTATACTTTCGCTCGCTGTCGTATGATGGTTTCCACTTTTTGCATGACATTGTTGAACTTTTTAAACTAAATAAACTCGATGCTACTTGCCGGCGCTGACACGTTTTCTGGAACACAAACTTTATGATGTCCAACAAACTCCTTTAGCCCACAGTTAATATTTTTTTCTTAATTGTTGCATTGATTTGTCAAAAAGGGCTTGTGTGACGTATACGGGAATTCAATGAAACAGAACCTACCCATTGTAATGGCGCAGCTAGCGGATTGAAGCAGTAATTTGTTGTTTTAGAAGCGCAAACCTTTGCAAAAAAGCAAAAACGCCAAATAAAACAATTAGGTGCCAACCATTTCCATAAACCGCCAAATTTTACAAAAATATCCGCCAAACCGCCAGTTGCTATTTTTGGTGCCAACTACATTAAAAAAACGCCAATTTTGAGGTATTTGGCGGCAAAACCGCCAAATTGGCAACCCTGGAGCTACTAACACGATACGTTTCTCCTGATCCAAAAGTGCTTAATTTTCGATAGGTGGCGTAAAGAGCTGAATTATTTATTTAGCGGCTATAAATGGGCTGGGTTGGGAAATATTTACATAAAATTTGTACATTAGTAACTAATTTTTGGGGTTAGTTTTATTGAATTTTAAGTGCTAATACCTTACCCCAACCCTAATAGCCCTAAGCACTTTTGGATCAAGAGAAACGTATCGTGTTAGTACTTTAGTAGCTCTACCAAACTGGAGCTGCAGTTCCACCATAGATAACATATTAATGCCATAATTTTTTTTTAAATGAAAAAAATGCCGATCAAGGCGGAAATTATACTTATAAAAATTATACTTAACAATAAAAAAATAAGTATCATGAAAGTTATCTTTAATGTTGTGGTAGGAATATTAAGTAAAATATCTAGGGGTGCTGCAGCTCCGCAGCACCCTAGCACGAGCCGCCCCTGGTTATATGTCTTAGTTAACAGTATATGTGTAATATGAGTTAATAACGTTGCTTGTTTGAACTTTTATTTGACCGAAGCAAAGTATAAATGAGTCTGATTGGTTTCTAGACTATTTTTAAAAACATGAAAATGTTGGGCTTTATTAACAGCATAGGTTTGTATTAAGGCACAAGTTTTAATTTTTTTTTAATTGTTATTCTACAAAAACAAAACTTGCAAACGTCCTCAAAATCTAATGGATGTTTAATATCAACCTCTGCAACAATCATGCCGAATTTGGCCTGGAACGGTTAAATGGTTATTCAGTTATACGCAATAGGTTTTTAATGTGCCTTGTTAGCTGCAGGTACCTTATATGTAGCCTATGCGTATTTCAGTAATTAAGTTGGCCCAGGTTTTACATTTTTCGACAAAAGATGGCACATTTGTTATTTTAAAATGGATTAACCTGATCCAACGATGCCTAGAATCCTATGGGGCGCCGTTGTCGAATAAATTAAGTTGCCGCAAGATAGCTAAGTTGCAGCAAGATAGCTAACCTGCAACGAAACATAGCTAACTTGCAGCAAGTTAGCTAACTTGCAACGCTAAGTTGCCGCAAGTTAGCTATCTTGCAAGTTTTTTGTTTGTTTTTAAAACGGCCTTAAGGCGCCGTTGTCGAAAAAATTAAGTTGCGGCAACTTAATTTTTTCGACAACGGCGCCCCATAGAATCCTACCGGCAGCGCGTCACTGAAACAAGTGAAAAGGTCATTTCACGCTTGGTTGCCGACTGGCGCATATGCCGTTCCAGATGAGCAGTTACTGGTTATTGCAAAAGTCTGAACCGTGTTGCATGAAAAACAATGATATATTTTTTGTATTTTTTTGTATGCGATGCATCATAATTGATCAGTGTTCATAATACTACAAAGGTTTTGGCCGACTGTTAATTTTTTTTCATGTACTGTTACTGGTATATTGAAGTTGAATAGATAACAACATTTTTGGTCATTCGGCCTATATAGTTGGTTTTGCAAATCCTTAAAAGTATATTCACTATGTTGTAACATCCACATTAATTGACAAGTTGTCATTTTGCGAACTTAATTGTTTAATTTAATAGAAGTTATTGTATAGTGGATGATTTTTTTAACCCCAATAAGCATTATTATTAAAAGCTAAACAAGTAATTTATTGTTTACTTATCTCAGTATTTGTTGTGTTATTATTATTGACCTAACTCCGATTAGTATGATGTGCTATAAAAGTTGTTAATTTTTTACTGGGTTAGGCAGATATAAAATCATTACTGGGTTAGGCCATACAAGGGCCACAAGATTGGTCAGGGTTAAGTTTTATGGAAATCATAATATATTAATGTTCATGAACACTATACGTGTGGTAGGCGACATGCTTGTTTAGTATTTACCTTACTTGTTGCACTATATTAAAAACATATTTAATGTAATTCAAAGTGCAAGTTACATGTTGTCCAAACATGCAAGTTTTTGTTGTATATTGACAGCTGCTATAAAAAGTTTTACTTTCTGTTCAATTATTTGATTTATTCTCTTTGTCTGGAATTTTATTTTAATGTTTGATTTCTTCAGTTTTTCAAAAAGCAGTTTGTAAATAATGATATCTTTGTAGTGTTTTGCCAGGAAAAAGTTTTTTGAGACTTTATTGTTTGGTTTACAAATCATTTACCTTTAGGTTTCCTTTTGTATTTTTTTAATGAGCAAGAATTTTTTTGTGGCTGTATGTGGTTTGGTAAAGATAGTATAGTATAGTGTATGGCTGTATGCATGACCGATGTATAACCAATAAGATTTTGGTGGACCTACTTAACTATTACAGCTAATGGAAGATTTGCAGTGCTGGATATTTAGTTGTTGCCATAATTTGTTGTTTCCTCATTTTTCGGTGTAATTAAAACTAAATAATTGAAGAATATCAAACAGCCATAAAAAGATTCCTAGCTATAATCCCAACATAATGTGATGTTTTTGAAAAGTCCACTTCTTAGTCACGCTTCAATGCACATCAGTTTAACACGAATTCACCATTACAAAATCGTCTGCTAAAGCGTGATTATTTTATTGCAACTGTACAAAAAAATCATATTAAGCTAACAACTTCATTACAACGCGTGTAGTCCGCAAATCGCACTATACACAACGTGATTAGTTTTATAACAGGGGGATCCCCTTTTACTTACGGTGCTGGCAACCGCTCCAAATCAACTTTAATGGAATAGTGAAAATTATTAATATAGGCGTTTAATATGCCAATTCTGATTTGGAATACGGGGTTAAATTTTGCCCATACATTAAAGGAAACAATATCTGATGTTAGTTCATGACAACTGTTTAAATGATTTTTCAGTTGTTGGGTTGTGGGGATTTATTTCGCACCGCAAAAATATTCACCGCTCCAGAAGTGGCTGCAAACGAAACAAACTAAAAAAGTAAAAGAACAAATAGTTCGATAGATAGAACCCGCGCTCCAGTTGCACAGTGTTGCAGTTACTACAAAGCATTGTCAGTAACAGCAAGTTAGTTATCGATTTATTGTTTTTAGATATTGCACTACAGCAAATGTGGTGATTGTTTTTTTCTATGCCACAACACTGCTACTTTTTGTCCCAACTTTTTCACATAACCTTTACGTAAAAACAAGTTTACTAGCTAGTTGCGCTTTAAACGGAAACAGGCAATTAATTGAAACAATTGCATGCGATGGGTTCAGTCTTTGGTTGTTACTCGATTAAAGTCAGCGACTGTAAACTTCAGCATGCAGTTTTGAAACCTAAACCAGTGCCTGGATAGTGTTCGCTACATAGGCTTCGGCAACGGGGTAATGTTTACACTAAAACAAGAAGGCACAGAGGCATAGTTGCGCGCGGTTGCTGAACCAACAAGTTGCTTAGGGCAATGTTGCATCAGACAAGCCTAGTTGCCTTATTTGACAGCAGGAGAAATGTTGTTTAATTCAGAGCTTTATGTTTAACAGTTTTTCTGTTTTGTCCCTTTAAGATAGGTTGGTGAATTTTGTCGTGTTGCTGAAAAACTTTTTGATTGTACAAGGTGATTTTCGTGTTCGGTACAGTCATTTACCTTTTGTTTGCATTACAGTTTAACAGGAAAATCTTTGTGTGCATTGCCTTGCGCTCACTCGCTTGATAATGTATTTGGCGACATAGTAAAATAAAATCTGACCAAAACTGTTGCATCTGTAGTCGGACAATATATCAGGGCAAAGATGGGGGATTCCCCTAAAAGTGGAAGCAGTGAGGTAATTTCCGCTAAAGGAGAACCGACCGAGGACAAAAAAGAGGAAAACAAACGACTTATACCTCCTTTCGTGGGCTTCGGAATTCTGTGTTGTATTTTTTCGTCTGTTATGGTAGCTTTGAACTCTCTCGTAGTTAAAATGATAAGTTCCATCGACGCAATTCAGATTACAGCGTCGCGATGTTATGTGCAGTTGCTAATTCTGCTGCCATTTGCGACATACAGGACTTGCACAACGGGTCAAAGCTTTGTTGGGCCAAAGGGCTCCTTCTGGTTTTTGGTGCTGAGAGGTTTAGCAGGTTCTACTGGCGCGATGTGTGAACACCAAGCGATCGTTCGTCTTCCTGTAGGAGACGCAGTGACAATTTCCTTTACCAACACAATATTTACGATGTTATTCGCCTGTCTGTGCTTGGGCGAGTCGTTGACTATTCTCGACGGATTTCTATGCGTTTTAACCCTTACCGGCGTTTTCCTGATGGCAAAGCCGCCGTTTCTAATGGGAACCGCGGAATTCGATACCGAAGTCTTGATAGGAATACTCTTTGGGATCACCAGGGCAGTGCTCCTAGCAATCACATATATCATTGTTAGAAAACTTGCCCGTACGCCGCCCATGTTGAACATCATATATTATTCCATAATTGGTTCGATCACGACAACCATTCTGACTGCAGCAACGGGATCATTTCGCTTCCCTTGCTGGTCGGACTTGCCTTTTGTGTTTGTAATGGGTTTGATTGGAGTTCTTGGACAACTCGGAATGACAATAGGACTTAAATACGAACGAGCGGGAACCTTTTCGGTGGTCAGAGCATTTCAGATCGTTCTAATCTTTATACTGCAGGTAAGTAAACATACACCCAGAAGCTTAATGTTAAACGTAATACGACTTCTGTACTATAACTAGCCTACTGAATGTAGCATAATGAGCAAGGTCGTTAAACTCATTACTTTTGCTTACCTGTCGGCAGAGTTTGAAGAAATTTAATAACCAGTTTTTTAACACACTAGTCTAACACGCCTACTAAAATTTGATGACTTTTATGGTACCATGGTGATGGTACTACCATTTCATGTCAAAAAAGATTTATAACAAAACTGTTTTCTCTTTTAAGAATACTGTTAAATCAAAGAAAAATAAGAATCTAGGTTTTATGGAAGATTACATGTCATGTATTGTAAGGTGGGATAAAATATGTTCTTTCAGGTATAACAAAAACATTTTTAAAAACAAAATTTTTCAGTAGATTATATGAGCTTATGTTGTACTTTTTCTGTATTTAATAAACGTAAAAATGTGTCAAATTCATCTATTAGTACAGTTTGTTCAATCCATCTTCTTCTTTCAGGTGATTGTTCTTCATGATATTCCAACAACACTCAGTCTTATTGGTGCAAGTCTCATTTTTGCCACAGTGCTCATAATTGCAGTGCGAAAACTGTACAACCAGAAAAGGAAAAACAACAAATCAGATTGATACGTTGTGCTTATCACCGCCTGGTGGCGTAACAGTGCTGGTAGGGTTTGGTTCAGAGTTGTAAGTCGGGCCAGGTTCGGGCTTAGGTTTCTGTGAAAAAAAACGGGTTTGACTCGGACCTGATTTTACACTTTGTGCCAGTTGCTGGACCTGACCTAAAGTCCCACAGCCTTAAAACGCTATGTTCAAGACCAATTGTCTATTGTGTTTGTTGTCCAGATCTTTCCTGTGAATTAAATTCTTCGGGCCTAAGCGGGCTTCTGAAAAAACGATTTGGGTTGGGGCTCCAATTTCAGGCCGGTTTGGTAAATTCGAATGAAGTAACGTCTGGATGAAAACTTTTTGACTTTCGGGTTGTAAGTCGGGCCCAGGTTTTCGGGTTGGGTTTGTGCTGAGGTTGCTTGACTTGATTCGGGTCTGACTTTAAACTTTACATTTGTGACATATGTTCGCTAGGTTTAGGCTTCAATTTTGGGCCCACTCACAACTCTCTGCCGTTAAACTTATAGGTTTGATTCTAACTTTCCTGTTGCATTTTTGTTATACTTTGCGTGACTACAGTTTTGTCTTATGAAATCCATTTAGCGATTAGTTTTTTCATGTTTAGTTAAATGTCTACGCAATCGTAATCCCTTAATCATCCGAATCTTCCCGCTTAGTATAGAATGTGCAATCGAACATGAATGGTGCTTAAAAGAGTCTGTGCGATGTTTTAGGTCCATCTCATGTCAATTTTCGTTCAAATGCGTTTATTTTCATGTCGTCGTCACTATAAAGTGATATTAGGTGTTAATTCACGAGTGTTAACCGTACTTTCAAAAGCATGTTCATGTAAACTCGGCAGGGTCTATTGCAGTGGTTCCCAACCTTTATGTACGAATTCCTCACAACAATTCAAAACATTCTCATTCCTCCCCAATAGACTACATAGCAGATGCTAAACTATACAAAGATCATTTCAAAAATTGGGTCTTTCAACTTTACAGGTTTTATTTCCAGTGCTAAAGTGTCTGTTTACAAACCACACGTATTTAAAAAAATCATCCCCCAAAGTTGTAAATTCTTCCTTTGGGAGAAATTCCTTCCCGATTGGGAACCACTGTTCTATTAAATTAGTATTAATCTGAGTGTAGTATTTATATGTTTTAAATTGATTTATGCTAATCGTTTTGTGTGTCAAGTTCCAACTAATTTGTTTGGATACAAAACAAATCTATGCGAAGTTTATTTTTTTCTAATAATGTTAATAAATTTTAGTGAAATGTAGCCTTGTATTGTGTTGTACAGTAACTACCGGAACCGATATTTCGGTTTAGCGAGTTTTAAAATGCCCTTCAACTTGTTAATTCAACCTATATTGCAAAATTACTGAAATAGCTTTTTTAGTTTTATTTAAACTTACGTAAAACCATAGCAGTAAAAACAGAAACATTTTGGAGCTGCACAAATTCAATACTGCGTGACGTGGTGTACACACTACAAAGCAGCAACTTGAAATCTTTGGATCATAATTGAGGTCAGGCGGTGGAATTATTGGCGCATAGTCTACTGACCGGGTGGCATATTTCCTGTCAAACGTTTACAACATAACCACATGATTTTCAACGTGATTTCAAGCAACATTATAAAACAGTAATCTGGTCTATTTAAAGTGTCTAGTCCAGTGGTTCTTAACCGGTGGGAAATTTCCCACTAGTGGGAAATTTAATGTTTTTAGAGGGAAATTATGTGAGTCAGAAGTCATCAAACTCGGGCCCGTGGGTTGAAATCAACCATTGAAAGTTAATTTAATACAATATTTTACGCAACAACATGTAAGATTAACTTCACCTAGTTTTACAAGGCGCATAAAAATCTAAAAATCGTTTGTTACGTCACAGACATTACTAAAAGCATCAATGACTTTGTTATTGTTCGCGAATAAATGCATTTGGTCTGTTGATTGTGATGCGATAAATGACTATTCCAAGCACCTGAGATTTTTCAAAATCCCACACAATTTTACTTACCCACGAAATCACTAAATAAGATTTCAGTGTGCCTTTGAGGTTTCGACCAAATCGCTTCACAAAATTATTTTGATTAAAGAATCATTTTTTGTTGGACACAAAACATCATTATAAAAATAACAGAGTGGGAAATTCGGACTTGGTGATTTACTTTAGTGGGAAACCACACCAAAAAGGTTAAGAACCACTGGTCTAGGCCTTTTCACTCGATAACGTCTACTCGTGCAGTTACATAATAACAAAAGTTGCGGTCCCAGTATGTGACAAGAAATTATTCTATTCAGAATACTTTTGTTTGAACATGTTACTTAAAATCACGTCTGACTTTCGTTGCCATGACAGAAACAAACAATAGCAACGTCATAATACAACGATATGCATCATTAAGTTTACGAGCACTGGCATTGCGGTTTCGAGTTTTGAGGCAGAAAAATTAAGTTTTAAAGCATTTTACAAATACACGAAAAAACATAAAACACACGAACAAGATGGAACTACTGAAAATCCTACGCATACTCTAATGCACAGACGCGTCACCAAATAACCTTAGTGGTTGCAGCTGTGATAAAAGTAAAAAAGGTGGCTTTAAAAGTAATAGAAAAATAAAAAGAGAACATTTTTAGCACAATGAGGCTTTGGCAACTTGGTTGGGGAAGACTTGCAAAGCGGTCAGAGTGCTCTAGATGGTGCTGTGACGTCATAATGCGACTTGCATAAGGAACCACATGGCACCTGCACTGATCAGTCCGGAAACTGGCACAGTCACGAACCAGGCCACGCCTATGTTCCGGGCCAATGACCAATCAACGGCCTCACGTGACCTCCACCAACCAATCGAAACAACGGCTCCAACCTGACGAAAAAACACATAAAAATGTTTAATGTATGCTCTTCCTTAGTTGCAAAATACTAACACAGGTTATGTCCAACGTCTTTCAACACCTTAATACTCGTGGGAAATAAAGATCTATGTATAGGCTCTATTCCCAATATCTGGTCTTATTGCTTTTAAACGTATATTGGGGATTAACACTCTTTGGAAACCACATTATGTGAAAGAGAGGAAAGTGTTTGAACCGAACAGTATATTGGATATTCTATACTGGACATGAAATAGAATAGACCTTCCACAACGTATGAAAAAGATGTTACTGTACCTTGCAATGCGTAGTAGATACAGGCAATCCCACATTTGAAGCTATCAGCACTGTAATGGCGGTCATGAGTTCAATACAAAATCCCCTGTAAGAATATGGAGGGTTATGAAAAAGTACAAATTTTTAGTGGTAAAAATTGTATAATAAAAAAACACTGGTATAGCTTTGTTTTCTTTCGCAGCTAACTCACATGCAAGCCGTTATCGTGAGGTTTGTTACAACTTCATGAAACTTGGTTCATTTCCAAGAAACAAAACACCGAAATATGCATAAAAACCACAAATAGCGTGAGAACGCTGTCCGCAGGTTGGCGCTGGCGGTCGCCGTATCTTACCGTGAGGGCGTTACTTTAGTAAGGTTTGATCCAATGGTTTCAATGACACGCCTTCCAAGTAACCAGAGGCCAACGCAAATCCCCAGGCCGCCGTACACCAACAAGTACCAGGGTGTAAACGCTTTCTGTACGACCTCTCCAGACCAGAATACGATCCACAGGGCAATGAGAGGACCAATTGCGTTGCTGAAATAATACAAGGGAGTATTTCATGAACTACAGTGCACCGGAGATTAAAGTGACATCTGGTGGGTAATATAAAGATGCGTTTACCATATTTTTTATAAAGAATTTTTCTTTGATCCTTTATTGTTTGCTTTTATGCCAGTTAAAAGCACAAAAAAATATTTTAAACAATTTTCATTTCCAACAAAACAACCTATTTTACACCCCGGCAACATTTCTTTAGTTTCTCAAAATGCTGCTTTAACCTCACAAATATTTCGCACTCCCTAAGTGGTCCTCAAAGCTACGTTCAGCTTCGGTTTAAAAACTTGAATCACAATTAGCTTGTTCATAATTCGGAGGATTTTTTGTTCACAGTTCGGTGGATTTTTTTAACCTTTATTGCACTTGTTTCCCTAAAGTTTTCGTTAAATTTCTTGTGCAATATCTACTATGACTGACAAATGGAACTTCGTAATTGACATGAATTTCGGAATAGAAATTAAACTTTTCACCTAACCAGTGGTGTTTTGTGTTATTCAATAAATGTTTTAAATCCTTTTGAAACTTTACGATTTCCCATATAGTCATACAACAGTCGCTGCTTTAAATTTTTCTGGTAACCCCTGCGTGGGTACTTTTACTCCTGATTAAGAATCCTTTGGCAAACGAATCATGCGATTCTTACCTCACATCATTTCCACCGTGAGCGAAACTTGCAAAACAAGCAGTCAGGACTTGTAGAGAGGAAAATAGCTCCTGAACCTCTGGAGCCTCCAACTCTTCTTCTTCTTCTTCGTCATCGTCATCTCCTTTTTCTTTTTTCTCTTCTTCATCTTTTTTCGCTTTTTTATCTTTTTTCCCTTTTTTGTTCTAAAACGGGGAAAAGACTTACTGCAAATTATTTGTATTGTTTTATGCAGAAGAATCCAGTTTCGCCTAGCGTCCTAGGCGTAGTTGTGTATTACAAAAGTCGGTTAATCGAATAATACTTGTCGTAGCGTAAGATTGTGTTGAAAAAGTCGGTTAATCGGGTAATGTGCTTGATGGCACAAAAAAGCGCAGTAAATTGCATATTCGATAAACCGGATTTGTAAGTATCGGCCAAATTTTGTGTACAAGAAAGATTGAAATTACCTTTTTGTTTAATTCCACCTCACTAACATCGTGTTTAATCAATTCTGTTCGACTGTTGTCGTGTTTCCAGGGATCCTAAACATGAATTTAGTTATAAGTTACGTGTATGTTGTGTACCAACATGTTCGGAATATAATGGTTCACAACATCGACTACGCCTTAAACTTAGCAAAGTATTATGTGAATAAATATCAGCATATACGAGATAAAAGATAAATCAGGTTCTAGTCGACCAATGTTTTTAGCCCGACAAAAAATGATCCCAGTAAACGTACATGTACATTTCATACATATAACAGGATCTGATGTGTTTTAAAAAGGTAATAAAATTAGTAAAGAGTTGTGAAAACTTACCTCGTCAACGGGAGTGGATAAATCGGTTGATTTCATGGAACCTGCACAGAAAGATTTATTTTTACTTAAATAGTAATCTAAGACCCAAGTTTAACTTCAAAAGTTTGTACGTGTCGAAAATCATAGGATAGTAAAATGTTGCCAAAACCTCCACACCAAATACTTTAGTTTCAATACATCATCATAATAGTATTTTAAATATTCTTTGAGTTATAATTTTAGTTTAAACATTTACTAATGCAAACATTGTTGTAAGTAGTGTTTCGGAATGTTAAAGTTGTTTGTATTTCTTATCGAGTATATGACGACAAAGATACGTCATTGGAGTTTCAAATCCGAATAAGGTACAAGTACATTGGGTGTAACACCCCAGGTGGCACAGCATGTACAAGCTGGTGTGCGTACTTGCATTTCTTACACCATATGTCACATAAAAACCTTTTTGCGTGTTGCCATATCAGGGGTGTGGGACTGTTTACCAGCGATAAAATTACGATCGCTGGCGCGTACACTGTTTATATGGATTGTATCTGTTTGTTAAGCAAAAAGGGAACGGCTACACTGTATCTGATTCTGCTGGAGTCAGACACCATAATTTATGCTTTGTTTCAACTGCAAACAAAACGGTTGGTGATGCGGTGGCCTTGTTACTTGGCATCTGGGCCAGTTTTATACAATTTAGTGAGGAAAAATAGGGTTTGAACACTCAAAGCCTTTCAAATGGTTTTTATTTCGATTCTAAAGCGATATACTTGTCGGGTATGTTTGTCTTTATAGGTCAATGTTGCAGTTTCGGAAAAAAACATTTATCAAATGGGAACTGTAACTAACAAAACACAAACTCTTTTGAAGCAATGTTAATCAAACCCGTACAGGTATCTGCCTTGGGTTCGAATTTCAGTCCGCATTTGTTAATTAGGAAGTCTCTAGCATACTATAATGTCTCTAGTATGATTTATACCAAGATGTGTAGTTGTGCGTTCACGTTAACGCCCCTTTACACTAGCATGTTGCAGTTAAACGTACTAAAAATTGCGCTTTTCAGTTTAATTCACGTTTCAAACGGACATCTGGTTACATTTAGAATAACGACCTCCGACCTGATCTCTATAACCAAACGTCAGCTTCCCGACGCGTGCACAGGGCGTTTTCGGGGGCGTGCCCGGCAATCGAGAGTTCAACGAACCCAATTGTAAAGTGGATTTGGCTGTAGTTGTGAAATTCCACTTCAACAAGACCGAGTTTACCGTTGCGTCAAGACACAAATTCACCACGGGACAAAGTCTAACCCTTAAGTATGTGGGAAGACGAAGGGCTGTGACGTCAATGTTGCGAAGTTATTTTCAGCGTCGATATTGCATTAGTGCAATTATGTTGCTATGTTTTCTTCCAGAGAAGAAAGGAACACATCTCAAAGTGCTTTAAAAACATAGTTAAACGAAAATGCCACCAATAAAATTTACAACACAAATTTATATTTTAAAATGGCCGTAACCAAACTGTTGAACCGTGTGTCGAACAATGGTTACATACATATAAGTGGGTTGTAAATGTCTGCTAAAGTAATTTCTTGTGTTGACCGATCGTAAACTATTTTGAAGGCCAATAGAGCGCAAATATTTTGTTTTCGGTCAACCGTAAACCAGCTCGTCCGTTTAGCAAATATTTTGCAATGTCGCATTTTGAGATTACAACGGGATGAACCGCTTGAAAAATACATGAGCTGTAATACTAACGCTGTTTAGTGTTATAATTTCTTTCTTTGAAACGTTTTGAGGAACAATATTATATAACCAAACCTTTTACTTGACCTTTTTTTCGCCAATTCAACTCGTTAAAAATACAAATTAAGTTATGGAATTGTTTCTTGTGATTGCATAAAGCCGAAAGCAAAAGACCTAATTACAATAAAAAAGGTTGCAAACGGACGTTTTAGCACGCCCCCTAAAGTGCCAACCCAATACCAATGCACTCAAATGGGCATCCAAAGGGCGAAGCACCTTTTGCAAGTCCTATAAGCTTCATGCAAGGCCACTACATGCAGTCGGACTTAGTACTTCGACCTCGATCGTTATAGCAGATCGCTGGTAAACAACAAAAAACTATATCTAGGCCATGTTGATAAACACTTGCTGCACACCACTGCAAATATAATACGTGGTATATGTCGAGTTTTTGTTGACATGGCAATGCAGAACATGCACCCGAATGTATTACTTGTGTAAAATACATGCTGAGTAGCTATTTATACACTATAACTGACACGGCTGTAGTTTGCGAAAAATTGTTAATTTATCTAAGGTTGTTTTCTGCTGTGTGCGAGTGACATAGATTCCAGATGCTACGCACAGCGAATACCTTTCAAGGTCGGAATTTGTGCAATGTTTGCAAAAGCGAAATCTGACGAAGGTCTATTGCTGGTTGCTCATCATAGGCATACCAAACACAACCTTATTTGTTTCTGTGTAAGCCCAATTTGTGACCCTTTTGACGTTGTTTTTGCTTTTGCCGTCATGTTAGAAACAAACACTTAGTTTTTTTACGTTTAGTTAGCACTTCAAGGACCACTTGGTACTTCAAGGTAAATCTGTAAGCAGGTGTAAAAACCTGGACCCTAATTTGTGATGTACCGAATGAGGCTAGAATGTTAAGTTTGCCAAAATAAAATAGCAACAAACATATGGACAGGAGTAAAGTCAGCGCTTTTGTTTTACAAACTAAACCGAACAGCCTTATGTAGGAGTAGAGTTATAGGACAAAAGCAGGTCAAAACGACCATGACAACTACATAAGTAAACATTCTTCGTGTGTAAAAGTTTACCTTTGCCTAGGGATTCGGAACTGACCCGAAAGTCATCGGTCTTGTCGGCGGGCAGATCGTCCCGCTCGTTCACCAGTGACGTGGCGATCGCTGATTCGTTGGCCTGATAATAACAAAACAAATAAAATGAAAATATAAAACATTTTTATGTTACTATTTAAAATAACCAAGTGAAATGGCACATAAAACTTGCTCTGAACTAAGAGTTAAACAAACTAACCTGCGAAACAAGCCTAGCCTGTATATCTTAGGTCGAGTTGAAGTTCAGCACGACCTTTTCATACTTGTTTTCACTACTTTATCTAAAGAGTTTTTTTAACGGACAAAACGTTCGCCTGATTGGGCTTAGCGTCGTGGTCATAAAAATTTGAAATGAAATATCACTTCGGTTTGCTTGTTAAGATTTACAACTGTACAAAGCGCGAATAAACATGTTGATTATTGGCTGATGAAGTTCACGTTAAGGTAACTGTTTAGCCCACAGACATACCCTATTGGTTAATACTCAACCAGGTGATAAGTCTATAACGACCAAAAAACATGTACTTTTAGCCTAAAATGGTCATCGTTTGGGAGGATTTTTAGAAAATCAACTCCTGAAATCTCATGAGCCGAGATGTTATCGAACTCAAGTTTATTGGCATCTGTTATCTTTGGAGTCATAAGAGTCCAAGATTGTCGACATACACAGTTATGTGCTTTATCTGGACCTTATCAGTTACAGGGCGAGTTTTAGCGTCATTGGTGACGTAGGAATGTTACGTCACTTGGCTGGGAAATTTAAGATATTAATTGGTTGAAAGGCTGTTACTTTCATGGCAATTTTTCCAACGTCCTGTCGTGCGAAACACAAGTTTTAACAACATATTGTCCTACTTTAGGATGGGTAAAATAACAAAAAAACATTTTGGTGGCAACGTAGCCCAACCGAAACCAGAGCTGAAACTGTAAATGCAAAGGTAAGCAATTAAGGCTCTTTAACTGCGGTTTGACAAACAACGGCCACACAAAAGCGGGTTCTAATTAAACTTTACGAAGCGACCTGGCACTTATAGCTGGGTACAAGTTCCAACCTGTTGCACTTCGGCAGTTCGCTGGAAGTGTGTTGGCTGCGTGATGGGGGCGTGTTATGGGCGTGACGGAAATCAGGCCGATGTCGAAACAATCGTGAGAGCAAATAGTTTATCGCGGTTAACGGCGGTTAAGTATTTACGAGCAAGGCTTAACTTTTGTGATTTCAACGGTTTTGAGGGATCAGGAATGAAAAAGACGCCGTGAAGGTAAATGTTTGAAAACGGGATGATCACAAAGTTATAAAAAGCACACAAAGTTTACTGGGGAATAAAAAACATGAATGAAAAAATGTTTTAAAGTGAAAAATGTGGTTTACTGGAAATGTCATGACATGACCCCTTATACTTTTTATACATCCAACACCCGAATCTATTTTTTTAATTTGTATCCGGTATAATAACACTACAAAACATTAAAAAGTTCGGGTCAACTTAGAGGCAGATTTCCTTAATTATTTGTTTTTTACTGAAATTGTATAAGGGGGAAAAAGTTGGCATCTTCGTACGTCATTTGAGTAGCTTTAGTTTTCTCGCAAACATTGGACAAGTTTTTCGAAAGTTCAAACATGAACAAGTATTGTCACTTTACATGGTCATATACGGGAGATCGTGTCATCAAGTTGCGATTCAACTTACTGAGGTGTTCTTGTCGCACGGTGTGTCGTAGCCAGAATCGCAATGACGGGTGCCATCAACTTTTGACACCATATGTCCTTGTTCCAGTTCCATCGCTTCTGTTAAAAACCAGTATGGTGATATAAAACAGGACTGGAGAACGAAAACACTACCAAACCATACTTTATTGAATGTCAGTAAAACCCTTTAGAAGTTAGACCTGTTTTTGATAAATTGGTTTTTTTATGGTTGAGATCAGCCACAAGGTTACAATCAAAAATGGACTCATCGAATAACGTTTTTTTTGGCTTTACAAAGGGTTTTTGGTTCTAACAGAGTCTAGCCTACACTAAAAATGTGCAATTCCAAAGTATGTTGAAGTTCACCAAGTGGAAGAAAAAAAATGCTTATTCTAGTTAATACGCAAAAAGCGTTTGTTTTTGCAAAACCCATTTTAGCAGCTAGTTATTGACCCCATTTCTGCACCACAACCATGCCACGCGGTCGACACGTGCTATGGGCGTCAAAATCACGTGAAACAACATTCTGGGTTCGTATATTTGCGACGGTTTTACGATCAACGAAGCGGTTGTATTCAGAGATGGGCAATCATTAACCAGCAGCTGAGGTCGTAACGATACATGAAGATTGGACGAAGATTAAACCACGCCCATTTTTAATAGGGGTGTGTCTAATCTCCGAACGAGCAAACAAATCTAAGAACTTCTTATGACTTTAACCAAAGTCGAAACCATTATGTTTCAGTACGCTACTAAACGTACACAATCCCTGGTTAATTCTGAGCAAAAAGATACAAGCCACTATTTGAGTGTAAAACATTAAAACGTTTCGACAGACGATGACAATCGAAAAATAATTTATTGTGCAGAAAAGATACTTTACTTTTCTAAATTATATCAGTTTACACAAGTCTAGTTATGGGGGGCATAAAGGACTTAAATAACACGTAAGTGAAACTGATATAGAATACAGCGTAAATCACAGACATATGTCACGTTCGCAATCTCAAATAAGTAGAGCGGTATAGGTGACCTTTCTTTCAAAACCAAGCAAATGGTTAATAAAAGTTAAGTTAAACCGATCGACGTTGGATTTCTGCTTACCTGCTTTCTTCTGTTTCGCTCTGCGGCGAATTCGTGGCACAGCGAGAAACTGAACAAGCAAACCAGTGAGAAGTATCGAAGCCAGGCTGATGACCACAATAGCCCAAATTGGCAAGTTGTCGAAGCCGAGTACTGAAAAAAGTCAAACGAAGTTTCAAAACGTTTTATTGAAAAGCACATTTTTTTAGAAATCTTTAATACACGATTAGGACGGGCAAACTTTTTTTGTCGTGTCGCACAATGTCGTTTGCGCGCATAAATGAGTCTTCTATACACTTTTGACTTTTCACAAATGCTTTCTTGTTTTTGGGTTTGCATTGTCATGATGAGTTTGGCACTTCTGGTAAACATATCTACGTTGGTAAAAAGAATGTATTGGGACAATTTCTGCCTCAAGGAATACGGAAATTTCATCACACAAAAAATGCAGTTATGTAACAGCAGTTAAGCTGACTTCAAGCGGTTTTAAACCGAGGAGTTGGAACTTACGCGGGGCGCCGGAAAACATGATTGAAAAGAAGTTGATTCCGATGGTCAGACCGTAAAACACTGGAAGAAGCAACAGTCCAGTTTTCAGTGGATTTTCCTGTTAATGCAAAATCCATCAAATAAAAAATAATAATTCAAATAATATCGTCCATTGTAGGAAAATTTCAGCACCGAATGTTACATCAGAAATAAAAATTTATTGTTTACAGGCACTTAAAACTACATAAACAGCACACATGTACATGAAAGTCAATTGAAATTCATTTGTATCATCACTTCATCCCGTTTTCATCGTTAAACGGTTGCGTACAAGGGCACAGAAAACAACATGGGTTATCGAGTCAAGTGTATTGCTATTTAAAAGTTGCTTCGGTTTTGTGTTCAAGGCATGTTACAGTACATAATAGAATAGGTTAATATCTTCTTTTAATCGTACACAAAAAACTCAAACTATTATCAACCCCAAAACTTGGTGTCGACTGCCCCGCCCAGCCTGTCAATGACAGTCACTATACCAAAGTTGTGATCGATTGGGTTGTAAAGTCTACAAATAGCTATTTGTGGTTAGGTTTCCGTTTAATAATGCGGCAATAAATATGTATTTTGCACTCAAAGCAATATTATTGGCCTCAACAAATCTTGTTTTCTTTGATCTTTTAGGCGTTTTATGACCCTTGATTATAGGATGAAAAACCAAACCTGGGAAAATTACACTTTTTGGCACTTTTACGGAGTGTAGCAATATTTATACCTAGTGCGGTTGCACACTACAAAAGCTTCATTGGGACTTTTAAACTGACGGATGAATCACGCTCAAACAGCCGGATATTTGTCTTTAATATATCGGACAGACGTAGAACAGAGTTTATTTGTTTTGTCCACAAACAATCTTACCTAAAATCGCTTACATGGCACGCAACAATGTGTGCCTTCATACTGGGGACAAGGCCACTTGTTTTCAAGGTCAGGATTTCAATGTCAATAGTACGGTCACGTGACAACTTACCCGTCGTAAAACCAGGTGATCAATGAAAACGAATAATGCAATCGCCATGAGACCAGATATCACCGGTGAAATAAACCAACTTGCAACTAAAAAACAACAATGACACTCATTAGACACAATTAGATGAGAATGAGATCAACGCCAAGTATTTCATGCATGTGTTGATAAAACTATTTTAAATTGTGATCAGTCTCTTAAGATGCTTCGCTCACCAATCAGTCCCAGTTTTGTCCAGTTGATTCCAACCGTGCCCACAGCGACCAATGAGAAGCCGATACAGGATCCCACAATGCTGTGCGTGCCCGAAACGGGGAGCTTGAAGACAGTGGCGACCAACTGCCAAATCGCTGAGCCTGAAGTGTTGAAATAAAATTTATTAGTGCGTGTTTATTTCGTTTTCGGTCAGTACAACTGTATGGAAGAACTTGTGGGGTAAATGCTGAAGCACATTTTTTCAAAATCGCATTCTTACTTTATTAGACCCATATGTTTTGGCAACCGAAACGGTTATAAATATTGTATTTGTATAATAAAAGAGATTTGGAATACAAGCTGCACTGTAACGTGTCACAGTATCCACAAATACCCCAAAGTTCTCACAAATCTTATAGATGTGATAATATATAGCCACGTGTGAGTTGCCTCAAACGGGCGATACGATGCTTTGTTTGCATCAAGACAGCGCGTGCGCTCTGGTTTTCGCCTTTGCATGCTGCTAGAAGCTCGCAAATTTCCTACCAAACATGGCGCACAATTCCCCCAGCATCAGGAGTTCGGCGCCGTTTTCGATGTCGTCGTACATTGTCACATCAGTGATCCCTTTTCTTATCGTCTCACCCACCTTGGCGCCGAGCAGAAGGGCTCCGCCGGTCTCAAAAATCGTGGCCAGGATGCACGCCTGCAGTCATACTGGGTGTCAGATCAAAGGGGAAGGGGCCGGGCTGTCGCGTGACAGCTGATTTGCCCTTTTAGCACTACTTAGGGCTGCAAGATTTTGTGATGAAAGAAGGTAAACTTCAAAAAGGCGGTGATAATTGCGAGGTTGGGCGTAGAAGGATTAAATTTTCACGACAAAAAATTCCTGGGAACGGCTTTTAAAAGATAAGGTGGAGACCGTAGCGAAGCAAGTTTTGCGATTTGTTTTTGAACATTTGTTGGGTGATTTTATGTGTGTATAGCTTGTACGGCGGGGCTTTTGAAGTATCGCAGTTGAAAAAACAATCTTCAAACTTATCTTTCAAGTCGCATGCAAGTTATCAAAATCTTAACAAAAAAGGATTCTGACTCTTTAGTTTTAAGTTCTAAAGTTAGTTCTAAAGTGTTGAGGTGTTGCCATATTTGAAACAAACAGCGTTTTTGCGACGAAAAGTTTTTACCAGTGAAACAAGTAAACAGCTAAAACACAACACGACCTCAACTCGTGAAGGTCGTAAAGAGTATTTGCGCTTTCACCGTCGTTAACGATATTGCGCCATAAACTCAATTGTTTCCGCAGTTGGCGCTGCACAACAGGGTGACGTCATCATTAAATGACGTGCCCGGATTACAGACCACGAGGAACACGCGTGCGCAAACCTAGAAATTCGGTTCCAGCCATATCTTTGTGTGTGGGGAAATGGATTGCGCCATTGGGTTTATCGATTTTTGATGCCAGTAACAAAATTGCGCAACAGCTGCAGAAAAAAATGTTTTTTCCGCCACAAAATCCCGAAGGCTATTTCGTGAAATAAAGGCGGTGGTCTTTTACCGTAACACATACTCACCTGTTTAAGAGTGAGGACTTTTGCCCCGACAGTTGTGCCGAAGCTATTGGCGACGTCGTTTGCACCAACTGCAAAAGACAGTATAAAGGCCACCACGAAACCGACAACGAGGATCCATATCAACGACTCGTTGTCCCATGGCACCCCAGCAGTAGCTGTTAAAACATAAGGCTGATTACTAAAAGTTTTAGAGGGAGGCCTGCATGATGCCGCTTTTAGGTTTGGGTTATTGCCTGGTGAATAGGTTTGATGGTACATACCGAATGTTCATGAAATGTGATGCAGGTGCACTTTAACGGTTCAGTTCGGACATTTTGGAATATGTATTATAGTTAAGCAAAAAGGTTTAGGCACAGTCGCATTTTGGACCTTAAATATAGCAAAATGTATAACAAACATTTTTTACACAGATTCATCTACACTCGGATGCGCAGCTCCTCACCGCGTGTTAAAACGCCCACTCAACGCCCAGTTGCCGTTCTTAGCCAATCAGATCGCTTCAATCGGCGGGCGGCGCAGCCTAATCACGTGTTTTAACGCGGGAGAGTGCGCGAAAGGCGCAATGTGAAAAAGTGCGCGTTTTTTGCTTATTCGGCTCTGAAAGGCGTAGTAAATTTTAGCGCGAATCAGTCATACCGACAGTCGACTATATCCTGTCCTGATCATCCGCCAACTCTTGTTTGTGTTATGCCACGACAAACTATTTGTCAAAAAATGATGTACGGTTTGCATGTTTCAAACAGTCTAACCAACGTTTACTGCTTCGTCAGTTACATTTTAAGCAGCGCAACCGCTAGTGCCCACTAACCACACAACCCATTCATAAACCGGCGCCATTCCTTTGTTCTTTAGCAGAGCGTTTTCGCGCCAAGTCAAGAGTATTTTCAAGTATTTTTAGGCATGACAGTTGACCAAGCCACAAAGGTAAAGAACAAGGTTATTATGTGCGATCATTCCCATATTTAACCGTACTACAATCTTAGAAACGTAAACACATAAAAGAATTAAAAATTAAAATACAGTAGAACGTACAGAAAGAACACCTTACTTATCCTCAACAAATGTACTTACTTTCAAAGGCACTCCATAGTTGGGTAGCACCCATTGTTACACCAGTTGAGACTTCCATCTTAGAATTGTCAAGTTGTCTGAGCTTCCCTTCTAGCAGAAGTGACTGAAATAGCAGTAATAAGCTTTAAGTTTTTTTCCAGTCGTCTTTGACCGGAATGACAGAACAGTGCTGCTTCTGTGCCTTATAACTAAGCACACTCGACTACTTCCTTTGGGCTGAAACGCAAAACAATTGACGTCATCAGCCATTACGTCGATCAGTCGGCGGCCCATAAGTCCAACGCATGGTAGCTGAAAAAGCCTAATCGCGCCATACTGTTTTATTGGTCGTTGTGGATGCACTAATTCAACCCGCAGCTCATAAACTTTTATGTCACAAAACCACAATAAACCAGTCTCGTTTTCGCATAAGGTACAACATGTACTGCCCTTGGACCCCAACTGCCCAGCAGGTCTACCTGACTCTAATAAAGCGACAGCTGTTCTACGCGTTTAGACATCATCTCTTGCGGGCGCCGGCACAACGTAACGTTAATGTGTCGTCACACAGACGTGATGACGTCGTGACCCTGGCATGCCTCTGACACGCGGAGACCACGCAACGCTTCACATTTCCGCGATGGCCCAGCGACTGTAGTGTACCCCTGCATAAGTTAAAAATCGTATTGCGTAACTTTGAATACCAATACGGCGAGTCAAGCAAGATTTCTTTTGTTTCGATATTAGGAGAAAACCCTGCCACAAGACCTGGTGCTCTTACGCTACATCTTTTCTAAAAAACAGCTCAAATTAAACTGTTTCACAAACACTGATTTGATGCTTGATAAACTGCTGTAACAGTGCTGTTTAGTGTTTACAGTTAATGCTACAAATAAAAAATGTTATCCTCTGTACACATTGTTGATGACACAGTTAACAAAACAATACAATGATCTTGCCACTTTAAACATGTGTTTGGTGTGTTTTTAAAACAAAAACTGAACGATATAACATCTGTATGTCATGAATCATCGACGTTTGTTCGTGTACCATTTTCCTTCAATGTAATGGCTTCAACCGTCAAGATGTGGTTTTATGCAAACTCTTTCCTGTTTGTAGCACTCCCCAATGTTGTCACTGAATAAAATACATCAAACTCCTGACACCCTTGCACTGCAGAAATCTATTAGGATAATTATTGATTTCTAATAAAATTGCGAACGGTGTGGATTTTGAAACATTGATAAAGGTTAAGTTTACCTTAACAAAACACGACAGGGACAGCGCCCATTTTAAACTATCCGTAATGGCCAGGCTAAGTAGAATGTCGAATGATAGTACATTAAATCAAGAATACAAATGCACATCCTCTCGCGATAAATACAAATTCATCAGAGGATATTTGCAACACACCCTTAATACTGTGCATTACAAAAGAAATGGGATTATAGGCTAAATAACACAATGGAAAAATAGCTTAATGAATTTTGGCGATTTTTTCTAGCAGCACTATAGGCTACCAGTGCATTAACACTTGTGTTTTTTTTAATTTGCGAAGTCCTAATTGTGCAGCGCGTCGCGAAAAATTCCCTATCAGGGCCGCGGAATGCGTGCTGGAGACCCCTGGTTTAAAGTGAAGTATATTAACTAAGAGTGTGGTGAATGTGCTGTGAAAGGTTAAGCGCAACAACATGCAGGTCAGCATTCAATCGTGTCGCAGTGAAGCATGTGAAATACCCGTCGTGAAATTAGTAGGGCCTGTGAACAGCTTCAAGCGCCGGTACCGGAAATTAGAATAGGTCAGCGTAAATTTGGTTTGTAGCTTTTGTTTCTTTATTGTTTACAAAAATAAAAAACTTTTGTTTTATAAACACATTTTACTCTTCAGCTTAAAACCTTTGGCAAACCGATCCGAATTCCTTGCAAATAACTCTACTTCGTCAAAAAGCAAACGAATTGCTCGATAGCGCCACTTAACGACTTAAATCAAAGTATAAATTACGAAACAGTTTATTTCTCCTCAAACATACATAATTTTTGTTTTCTTGGGATTAGTTGGTGTTTATTGCAAAAAAATAAGGATAAGCCGTTCGTTTGAATTAATTTTGTAATAAAGGACTGATTAAATTTATTGTTTTCATATTTGAAAACATTTTTATTTTGTTTTCTGCAGTGTTTCATACCGGAACGGAACGAAACGAAATAACGTTATTCGTTCTGAGCATATTATTTATTTCGTTATTTCGTTCTGGACCGATATTTTCATTTCGTTCCGGTCTGACCGAAATAAATTTATAACGGTATTTTTCGGTATTTCGGTCTAAACAAAAGAACATTTCTCTCTGGTCTTTAAGCGAAAAAAGAAAGTTGCAACACACAAAAATTATTGTCGATAGTTGTTACGTCACATAACATTTGTCAATGATGGTCAAACGAATGTAAATTGTAAGAGCTTAACGGCGCGAAATTTTCAGCAATTGTTTCATGTCAAATGTTCAGAACGAAATACCGGAATAAAAAATAACGGTATTTCGTTCCGTTCCTGTATTTTGAATTTTTTTATTTCGGTATTTCGTTCCGGTATTTGAGCCAAAAATTATTTATTTCGTTCCGGTATAACGTTCCGTTCCGTTCCGGTATGAAACACTGGTTTTCTGATTCGGGTCCATATTTGCATGCTATTGGTTGAAAACATATTTTCTATTTAATGCGACCGCAAAATTACAGGTTGAAAATAAAACGATCTGTCAAGAGCGTTAACAGAAAAAGCATTTTTATAGGACAACACACCATATCAAAAAGAAGTTTCATTGGAAAACGTATCCTGTTGCTAATTAAGACATTTGAATCGCCCCTCGCATAGCCCGTGGTAGTTTATGTTCCTGTATACCTTTTTACTAAGCTTTTAAATTTTCCTGTTACGGTACAACATTGTTTCGTCATGGCATTGCGTAACTATTTCGTCAGAAATAAATGCTGTGTCACTGTTGGGTTACCTGATGCGTGACGGTGACCGGGCAAAATTGCAGGATGTTTTGGGTTTGTTGCGAAACGAAACCATTAAGTCATCAATTACCGGTACTTTAACAGCACTTTATAGCAGAGGGACTTTGGTCATATCCCCCAGTTAAGGCATGCTTTTGTTCATAGGCAGGGGTGTATTGGCGACAACAGATTACGATTTGCAGCTCAATCGACTTTCTCTTTGTTACCAGATTTACTTTATTATTTTGTTACAAAACTTTATAATTTATAAACTTCCAGAAGCCATAATTGGCAAATTGGAATGGCACAGCACAACACTTTAACGAAACAAAAAAACTGTACTAGCATATACTGCTTACATAAAGCCTGTTCTATTTTAGAAACACCAAGATAAAGGTAAGGATTTGTTCTTTTTTGTTTTAAAATGTTTGGAAAATTTGGTTTAAGTAGTTTATCAAATGCTAAAGTTATGAATGTAAATTTTACATTATTATATATGTGTGAAAAAATGATTTTGATACAAAACAGTAGCAATTTCCATAAAAGAATACTTAGTTTTATCATTATGATTTGTCACATGAACATTGGTATTTTTTTTGTAGACATGAGTGCTGTAAAACAGGAAAATGAAATCATACTGGAGTCGTCCTCCTTGTCAAATTTAAATCTATCAGCAAAACCAAGCTCAGTCTCTGCAAAACCTCCTTTTCTGGGATTTGGAATTCTATGTTGCATTATTTCAGGCCTCTTGTTTTCGTTTAATGCCTTACTTGTGAAAATGATATTTTCCATTACCCCCATTCAAATGTTTGCTTCACGTTGCTTCGTACAATTTTGCATTCTTTTACCTGTTGTTACATATGGTAGATACACTAACAATGTAGACATTACTGGTCCACCAGGAATGTTTAAGTTACTTGTTACCAGAGGATTTGTTGGATCTACTGGTGCACTTCTACTTTACCTTGCAGTAGCTAATCTTTCTTTAGGTGATGCTATTACAATTTCCTTTTCAAATGTGGTAATTACGGCACTTATAGCTTTTATTTGTCTCGGAGAGTCCTTTACCTTAGTTGATGGCCTTCTCTGTGTTTTGACTCTTGGTGGTGTTACTTTAATTGCACAGCCATCCTTTATATTTGGTGACATTGGTAGTGAACTTGATACAAAGAAAATAATTGGAATTTTGTGTGGAGTGGGCTGTGCAATTTTTTCTGCATTTACTTTTGTAATTGTTCGTAAACTTGGCAAAGACACTCCTGCGGTGTTAAACATTTTGTACTACTCGTTTGCTGGTTCTCTTGTTAACACATGCGTTGTGGGTGTTACTGATACCTTTCAACTTCCATGCTACTCTGAACTGCTTTATGTGTTTTTGCTTGGGGTGCTTGGTGTAAGTGCTCAAATATTTCTTACAATTGGGCTTCAATATGAGAGAGCAGGAACTTTTGCAGTACTCAGATCCCTTCAGATTGTTGTGGTGTTTGTCTTACAGGTAAACTTTACTCCTGTTTGTTATGTTGGCAAAAACATTCGTTGTTATATAAGGCATGTTCAATTTGTATTTTTTTGAAAAATAAATGCTTATATCATAAACATAAAAGTATACTCACACACTTTATTTTTTTTGCAGGTGATATTTTTAAATGACATACCAACTCTTCTCAGTGTTGCTGGATCTGGACTTATCTTTCTCACAATTGTGATTGTTGCCATTCGTAAACTCTACAACCACAAACGACAACAAAAGTCACTCTCAAATCTTTCAGAAGATAAGTCTGAATGAGCCCCAACAGTGTTTCTGCGTAAATAGAATTTTTTAACCAAAGTTCATTTTCTTTGTGTTAGCTTTATCTGTATTTTGCTTATGTGATATGCTTATCTGTTTGTATAGTTCCAAAGCTTATTTAAGTATCTTACTGATCATTAAAAATGTTACTGTTTTCTACATTTTTGTACTTTATGCACCACCTCAAACTTAACTTATCCAGTGAGTGTGTGTTTCCAAAGTGAACCATTGACTAACACGATTGCTTGCACATACACAATGCCCAAATTTGGGCATGACCGATTTTGTTGTGTTCAGGTGTTGTAGTCGCATAAATAATGGTTTTGAATACTACTACATAGTCAGTACACAAAATATTGATCCATCATTTTTGTGTTGTTTTATTACATAAATTTTTTATCACACATTTGGGTTTTTTGTAATGACTGCATCTGTAATGTACATTGAGTTAATCTTTTTTTAGGAGTTTATATTAGCTGTAAAATGTATCAAGTGCAGTGCAATGTATTACATGTACTCTGCCAAGTTTCGTGTACTTTTAAAGCCGCATGATTATTAAATAATTGTAAACTTGTACGATTTGCTTAGTAATTTATATTTTCCGTGCAAAATACTTTGTAAAGCCAATCACGCTATGCATTGCATAACTTTCTATGTCCTTAAATGTAATACAATATAGCACAAAGCAAATCAAGTTCCGCATTTGTACAATATGACACAAGTCTAACCCACTTTTCCAAAGTAATTTAATCTTGAAAAAATGAACGTATTTTTCCGCGAAATGGTGTGCTTCATAACGTTCTCTTACTGGCTGTTTATGCACTATTTCGCACCGATGTTACATGTCACCACCGAAAAATAAACTTTAAATAGCCAGAAATTAAAAAAAACAAGCACTCTTGAATCGTACTACAGTTCTTTGGTGATGTTTGCCAGTGTGAAGTCATGAACAAATTCCATGAACAGTTGCTGTATTATTTGCAACGAAATGCTCTTCACAGGAAAAGTTTCTTGGCCCTTTTGCGTTCATTTTAACCACTGGTCGGCAACCGCCGAAAGAGTTACCTAGCCCAGTGGCGTAAGCAGACGAAAATTGTGGGAGGGGCTCAAATAGTTACCTGTCTAATACAACTTTTTGCTAACAAACGCGTGACTTGCCAAACTTTGATTCGACGGGACAGCCAAACGCTTCATTGATTTATTCCACATAAATATAAAAAAGCATGGGTTTCAGTTTACAACTTGGTGACAACAGTAAGTTTTGTTAATTTATATATTCCTTTGATAGTTGAAAAACGAAACCACAATGATGAGGGCTGCACTAAATTAAAACTGCACTAAATTTAAAACTGCACTAAATTAAAGTTTCTAAATATACAAATTAAAAAATTTGAGAGGGTCCATGGCCCCTCCCTGGCTACGCCACTGACCTGCCCGTATACTTTTACAGGTTAAATGCTTCAAAACATTTTGCCCATGTATCCTGGGATCACAAACTAATTTAGGCGTTTTAGGAGAAAACACACAAACGGAGAAACACAAACGTAGAGTATACTTCAAGCGAGAGAGAATGCTTATTACCAAAAGCAACTCGCCGATTAGAGCACGAATGAGCCGTCAGCACTTGTACAACGATTGCGGTGTCCTGGGAGACAAATCAAACAGGAGAAGATTAACTCTCAGGTTTTTTAGGCGAAATAAAATTAATAAGCGTCCGTAACCCAAACTTTACAAAAGAAATCATTTCAAGACGTTGGAAATATATGTTTGTTATGTAAAATAGGCCAATATACTTTCAAAAACTAAAAAAAATATTATATTGTCCGAGATGATCCCGGGTATGTACGTTGTTACCCCGGCACCGGGACAACTTTGGACATGTAAGTGCTTTAGGAATTTAGCTTTTTACATGCATTTCTTGTTGGCTTTGTAAAGCGGTTATCCCACCTTTTTTGGCAAAGGACTCCCCTTTACAACCAACTAATATTTATATTCATGCAATGCAAATAAAATAATATGTTGGGAATTTTCAAAAACAATCCGTATCACCCCCGATCTCCCCTATAAGGGGCGTATAAGAGTATAAGCACGTGTTTAGGGCATGAAGTCATTAGAGATTCCACAAATACTTTTTGTAGCCTTGTTTCAGTACAAGTGCCTCGCTAAGTAGGAGTTTTTTCCCGCCACTTCCACCATTAACTCACAGATACATTGTTACGACATAAGCAGCAACATTCATTTTTGTTTTATTGTTGCGCCTTACTGTACGAAAATGTGCTAGTCAGACACAGGGCTGCCAAAGCTTGGGTTTTGCCCCAAGATCTTGGGTTTTTACTTGACGTCTTGGGTTCTTGGGTTTTAATTTGAAAATTATAGCAATTCTTGGGTTTTGAGTCCTATTGATGGAATAAATATATGTAAGAACTATTTTAACGAGAAAAGTTTTTCGGGTAGCTGCACTAGGCCATTTTATCATCTCTTTTATTTTCTCTCTTTTCTAGACCTTAATTCTTTCTAGATAGTATACAGTGAAAGCATCGATACACTTAAAAATGCGAATAAACCAATGCTCGTTAAACATAAAAACTGCTAACCATCACAGAAGTTTTAATGCTGCAAAATATACTGTAGACTAGACATTACTAATTTTATGAAAAAGAAAACAGATGATGATCCGTGATCGTCAAACAGCCAAGAGTGAACTGGCGATTGCTGCATATTTTATTGAACATAATATTTCCTTTGCTTGCATTGACCATTTCCTACCAGTTTGTAAAGTTGCATTTCCGGACTGTAAATTGCCAAAAAACTGTCAATGAAACGAGTAAATTTACTAATTAATTGAATTTCTAATTACATTTTGCAATCTTGGGTTTTCATTTAAATTCTTGGGTTATTTTGCTGTGAGTCTTGGGTTTTGTTAAAATTCTCATTGGCAGCCCTGGTCAGACATTCAATGCCCATGCCAGGTGAAAGTCTACCAACTTAACAGCGAACTACGTATTTGTTTATTTTGGTATTTGAAGCTGTACGGGTGTTTTACACCTTTAGATTCATTCACTGTTGTGTTTAAGTTACAATTGACCAACTACATTTCATCAGTTAAAATGCTGAAAGTTAGAATGGGCAGAGGGCTAGAAAGCGTACAAACGAAACCAGCACGTTTGTATAGAGCTAGAATCGTATAGTCGTATTGCAAAAATTGATTTGTGAAATAACTGATCCACCCATTATTTGACAAGCACGGTGATGAAGATTGTGGGTCATTGAATGATAGCGCTTGTTAATTTCGAACCAGTTAGTTGCGATGGCTACTGGATTCTAGTCATAATATTGAAAGACTTGTTTTGACTTCACACAGTTAAGGTCATATTAAAACTCTTACGAGTAAACGAAAAATGTTCGTTGGGTTTAAAATGTTGCTGGTAACTGTCGACTAAATGAATTGTAGATTGCAGACATAACACTTTGGTCAAGCCCCACACATAATTGTTCTGGCCCAAACTACAGCCTAAATATCGCAATTTTGCAGTTGAATCGGTTCATCACATTGTACCGTATTTATGCCGCACTGTCAAGATAAAAAAGCACAGCGCAATATATTACTGCTACAAGCACAGAACCGGAAATATTTGCGCAACGTAAGCAGGCAAAGGTCAAACGCACTGCCTGTATACGTATAATCATTCAAATCCGCTTAAAACAGTTGTGAAAACAAACCCAATGATTGGAAAAAAAACACAATAGACCATTTAGGCGAATTAATTGTCTATGCCTATACCTTCCACATATTGTACGACTGCAAGGGGATTGATTTCATCTTAAAAATACATAACAACAGCATTAGGTCACAGTGCCCTGGCCTGCCAAACATTCTGATAACATTGGTACGTTGCAAAACTCCGAAAACATGTGCCCTAAACCCTTTGACGTCGCTTAACCATCAAACTCTGGCAACAATTGATTCACATACAACTCATGGTTGTAAAAAAACAACTTAAAAGAAGATTTATTGTGTGTGTGTGCCCACTGGGTAGCACGCGGGCGCACTGGTGCGGAGTGTGTGTGTGTGCGTGCTGAAAGGAATTGTTGTCGCCATTGTGCAAGATGGAGCACATGGCGCCAAAACGGCTTGATTTAAGGAAAACGTTAGCTTGATCGATCTACTAACCTAATGTGCATGAGGTTGGTGGTTTAAATATTTAGTTTAGTTCTTTTACCAGTGTATCAGTAATTTTTTTGTTTATGGTTATGTACTGCACGTGAATAGCTCAATCATTTACAAACACAACAATGTTAAACGACTTGTTTGGTCACAGGACATTTATTCAACTCGAAAAAAACTCAGAGGTGAGTTAAGTTTAAAGACGCAGGTTTTGATTTTACAAACTTATAAGGCTGAAGGAAGAATATGTTAATCATATCAGCCACACTGTTGATTTACATGCCATGTTTAAAAACTATGCTGACAGTGAAAGAATGCTAGCTCCAACATTATATTAGCTGTGCAGCTATAACAGGTTAAAAAAGTTTACTTTGTACAGACTTCAAGAACAATATATATATATATATATATATATATATATATATTGTTCCATATGTATATGCTTAATAAATGTGCTTTTTATTTCTTTAAATAATTTGTTTTTAGTTTTTAATGTGTTCAATGGCATATATTTTTGATACAAATATTATAAGCATGCCTGGTTGTACAACAGACTGGTAATTTTATGCTGACACTTGTTCTGGTCAAAACTATTCAACATGAATGGGATTAGTCATAACCATTCGAAAGGAATATTTGAGAGACTGTATTCTGAAAATGGGTTTGAAGAAATGTACATGAATACTGAAGAACAGCCATCAATACCTATGTTCGAAGATATTCACCAATTAATTTTAAAAGCCAGTCAGAAGTTGGCAGACTTTGAAAAGCCAGATACATCCCCTGAAGAGCAAACTTTGAAACCAAGCTCACCTGTAGAGGATGGGTTAGACCAGCCAATGTCACTGAATTATGATAATGGCGATGATATTTCTGATTCCGGTACAGAGTATCTGAATGACGAGAGTGCCATGTCAGAAACTGAAGAAGAAGATAGACCAGAAAATAATGCTGAATTTCCACCAGACACTGATGACCTTATATCTGACTTCAATCAGGTTGAAGATGAGTTTGTCGATGACAATGTACATGGTATTCCTCGACGAAGGTTCAGTTTTACTCACTATGTCATGTTGAAAAGAAATGGCAAATACCACTGCAGTGAGTGTGTATTTAAAACATCCATGTACAAACGGTTTTACAGTCATTTTTCAAAGTTTCACAAGAAAGTGGCAAGGGAAGCTTATCTGATTGTGAATGGCAAAGTCACCAAAGACCTACGGAAACCAACTGGAGAATTAACCTACATGTACCGGTGCAGCATGTGTAAATTTATTACAATGAGCTTCAGAGGTTTTAAAATACATGCAACCTCCAGACATACTAATCATGATCACAAAAATATTATCCGATACTTGCCGGTCAATCACCCTAAAGCACATGGGTATTATCAGTCTTATTTGAATTCATTACAGCATACCACACAAATCAAAAATGTTGTTGGACAGTTTAAGCCTTACTTTTCATGCACCCAGACTGAGAACTGTGTAAGTTACAGCAGTATAATTGAGGCTGCACAGTCCCACTATATCAAGTGCATGCGCTGCTCTGAAACCTTCCTGTACCCCAGTTTGTTGGAAAAGCATTATGATGAAGTGCATTCAACATGTGGCCCTTGTCGAGACAAGCTTTCAAAACTGTTCCACTGTGAGAAATGTACATATAGATCAGAGAGTTATCGAATGCTGCACAAGCATTTTGTGGATTCTCATGCATTCCTTGTGACTGAAGCTTCCAAGTACTTATCTGATTCAGATGATTCTTGGGACGGAAACACACCAGTTGAACTTGCTGATGAAAATGCAATGGATCAAACTACACATACACCAGAAAAGTCATGTACACCAGAAAAGACAAGTCCAACAATACAAGCAGCTAAATCACCATTAGTTAAATCAGAGTGCTTGTTAAAATGTGACAAGTGTAATTTTAGAACTCCAAAAATCAGCTTTCTTTTAAACCATTACCGAAGCAGCCATGTACGAAACTATCCAGACTTTGTAGAAAATCGCATAGTTGATGAATTCAAACAAAATGTGGTTTTGGTTGAAATTCCTAGGAAAGAAATCAGAAAAGATTGGGTTAATGGTTGGATTAACTCTGAATGTACAAGTTTGATTCATGAACCACTGTATGTGTGTATGGTTTGCAATTACCATAGCACTGTTTTTAACACTGTTGTCACCCATTACAATAATCATCCAAGGCGAACTTTTTCCAAAAGAGCGATAGGTGTCATTGAAAATGAAGCTGCTGAGAAGCAAAATGAAAAGAAACCTTATATCAGTCTACATAGAGAACTCTTCAAATGCACTTACTGTGGTTTTAGTGCTTGTTTTTTTCAGACCATGTTCAACCATTATCAAGCGATGCACAATGACAAAGTTTCAGCTAAAACAGATTTTGACAAGCTTATACAGTCCTCTGTCACAAATTGGTGTTTTAAATGCACCAAGAACTATG
The DNA here is from genome assembly GCF_965637545.1 of Phallusia mammillata. Lineage (NCBI taxonomy): Eukaryota > Metazoa > Chordata > Ascidiacea > Phlebobranchia > Ascidiidae > Phallusia > Phallusia mammillata. The sequence continues at coordinate 23,260,265 of NC_137255.1, forward strand.
ATGATACAAATGATCTGATAAAGCACATTGGCACAGAACATACTAAAGCTGTAATCAACTTTTCAAAACTGCCAGATAATTCATATAAATGCAATTTTTGCAAAAAAGTTTTTGCAAAACTATCAGATCTTGCACAAGACCTTCAAGAACATGAAAGTGATTATAACAGCTTGTATGAAAAAAACTATGTTGTGGCATTCTGTTGCTCCAAATGTCGCCGTGTTTTCAAAGGCAAACGATTTATGCGTCATCACTATACACGAATGCATACAGAATGGACCAATGACTCATTTGCCCTTGAAGACATTCCTGATAGATTTTTTGTAAAGCCAGCTGATGATTTTGAAGATGATTCTGTGAAGAAAAGCAGTTCTACTGAAGATGCATCGGAAGATGGTGATGCAGACACAAGTGCTACATTGGACCTGAAAATGGGAGAATTTGTGCGGTTGGTGAAAAACCACTATGTGTGCAAGCGTTGTGACTGGAGCACTATGAACACAATTTCAATGAGAATTCATATCAAACAAGTCCATCAAAGGTACATCGATTCAACTCCGGTTATACTGAACACAAATGAAATGGAAACTGAAGAAGAAGATGATGCGAAGAGTGTTGTTCGAATTACAGTTTCATCTTGTTCTCATGTGAAGTGGATGACCAAAGGACCCTCTGTTTTTGAAAAACATGTGCGGATGCGACATAACACCTTGAACCCATATGACTGCCCATACTGCAAAAAATCTTTTGTTTGTCAAGTCATTCTACTGATGCATACACGCAAAAAGCACAAAAACAGACCTGTTCCTAAAATTGAATGCAAAACTGATGAAAATCGGGAGGTCTCCCACAGTTGTACAAATCGCAACATAAAAAAACGCAGTCCGCTTGTTTATAAACGACACGTAGCCGAATACCACCGTACCAACCCCCCATTCTACTGCCCCAAATGTGATAAGGCATTCATATGCAACAAAATTTTTATTAAACACCTTAAAAAACATCATAATATTCAAGAAGATGGCTTGAAAAATCAAGATTCTTTTGGTTCAAAAAGTGGTCCTATTGCAGTGGGTTCTTATAAGTCTCAGGTTCACTTAAAAAAGAAGGGCATTGCAAAAGATTACTCTCATCCAAAGGTTTGGCATAGTGTGAAATTAAAGAGACTGTCTAAAATATTATGTATCTCTTGGAACTTTATATTAATACAATATTTAATGATGGTTTTGGATTTTTTTTACACATGCATAGGATGTAAATTGTTTTAAGCAAATTATATCACATCTTTGCTGCATTTTAAAACTTTTTTTATTTAATAATCATTGGGTGATTTTATGTTATACAGAGTGTAAAAGTGGACAAACATTGGAAATGTCTATACTGCAACTCCCAGCATCACAATTATATTCTGCTGCGCAAACATACCATTAAAGTTCATCCAAGCAAACAGGCAAGTGCCTAACCACAAAACAAGTTTGTTATTTGTTTACATTAAAAATGATTTTATAACATGCGTACAGTGTTTTTGCAACCAAGTTTTTTCACACATAATTTCCCATCAAATATTTGTTTTTACCCATGGATCCAGCTCTTTAGGTGCAAGTGGTGCGACTTTATATGCAAAACACGGCCGAGGCACAGTGCTCATGTAAAAATTCATTATCGCTTTATCTCTGCAAGAATGAAGGAACTGCGAATGATTTTCAAAAACAAAAAAATTAATGGTTTGAGGTATGGAATTTTCTTTTAATATTGTTAAAAATATTCCACCCTTTCACCCTGCTGTTTTTAGATCAAAAACTGAAAAAACCAGGACCGTTGCCATGCGATTGGAGGTAAACAGTTAACTTTTTGCCTACATAATAAGGTTAAGCGTAGCATTGTTTACAGCAGTGGTTCTCAAACCTTTTTTGACATGACCCAAATACTTCTGAAAAATATGCATTAATATATCACTATTTTTGTATGTTTAGTTCAAAATTACTTTGCCAGTTTGGAAATGTGCAGTCAAAAAATCAAATAGTACAGTCAATCATTTTTATTTAGCCTGAAGTGGGTTCGGGTGTACCAACAATTTATAACATCACAAACAAAATGTCTTTTGTTATTGATGCTACAGTTGGGGTTGCAGCCTCAGTTTGGGAATCACTGGTTTAGAGTAACTATTAAATTTCAAAAATAGAAAAAAATCATGTAAAAAGTCCAATAAATAGTTTTTTACATACATTGCAACCTTACCCATAAACTAAAGCCATTTCTAAATCCAAATAATTCACAACTTTGGTCGTTCGGGGTTTCAGACCCCTGAAATAAGTGACACTGATGAAATGGGTGTAACTGGTTTGGGTGACGACCACATGATGGAAGAAACCAACCTTGAAACGGACTTGAACGAAGAAGATGAATCCGAACAGTATTTGCCTCCACCTGTATCCCGTAAAGCGAGGAAAAGCACCAAACACCATTCGCCACGTGTTAAGGTATGAATACGTTCTTCGTATTTTCCACCGTAAGAACAGGCCAGGTTATATAGAGAGACGTCGTTCACAAACCCGGATAATATCTGATCTGCTCTTATCGTTGATACCCAAGTCACATTTACTGCTCTTACTTTTGCGACCGTACCTAATTCATACTCGTAAAAGCAGCTACGGAATTCACTTTGGATTTTTTCGTCCAGGTTGAAATTTTACTAAACGTAGAGCCACACCGGGTAATAAGTTTGCAACAAGCTTGCAATCTGCTGATTGTATAATTTGGAGTTTGGTCTTACTCGTTAAACTTCCGCGTGAATGCGTTTTGCCATTCATTGGATACGAATATATTGCTTTGTAACATTTTATTGTGCTTAGCACATATGATGACACTTAAAGATGTCTGTTACATTTTTTAAAACAACTTCATTTATGTTTTTTTTAAGTCTTCAAAACCTGGTCGGGTTGAATTGCGACGAGTCTGACCCCATAGGAGTCTTAAGGGGCCATAAGAGTCTTACTAAATGATTAAGATTGAATAGACAATTACTAATGGATTTTTGGTGTTGCCAACTGAAAACACTGAAAAAATATTGCTGCTAAATGGCGTGCATGACCTTAATTTTGTAGCTTTGATTTAAATAAGGGGCCCACCTTGAAATGACCAGTGTTCGAACAGGGATAAAAAAAATGTCTAATACCAGTACAATTTTCCCTCTTCGGTGCCCTTTCAAAATACACCACTGTCAACTGCAATAAAGCCCCACAAATTCCCTGTATTGGCACATTTGGCAATGTCCGGTGTTTGATGACTGCATGCCAACTTCCTCTTTGCAGGATCAACTGAAACTCTATCCTAAAGTCTCACCAGATGCGAAACTGATTGACGGGTTTCATCTGTTAGAAGACGGTCGAATACTGTAAGCAAATCTTGTTACATACCTTCAAAAGTTAACAATAAAATAAAAGTTTCGATTCCTTCTGTAACTTGTATGTTGTGGTTTGATCTATAAGTTGTTATTCCACATCCGCCTTACGGTTTTGGTCTTAATACCAAGGAATTCGACTCGACAAGACACGCCTTATTTCGTCTTAACCTAACATAATTTAAAAATCTTTCTGACGTAATCGGCGCGTAACTGCATCCTTTATGAATTTAGTTACCTTTGGAATACGTTCGACCATTTTTTTTCACCGTTGAGTTTGCGTAAATTTGTTCGTAAATAGAGTAGGCGACTTCCTCAAAACATGGAAAAATATATTTTAACTTAATTTTTTTTTATTAATGAACAATTTTATTGTCCATGAACGGTTATGGTGTGACAAAAATAGTTTTAGCAAAAAAACTACCAAATAGCGAAAGCAGCACCTAAAATGCTTCAAAAACTGCGTTAGCCCGTCGTTTGTCAAGCAGTTCGCAACGGACAAAACTTTTCTTGGGGATTCCCCTAAAGTTTTTTCCCGACATTCTCTAATGTCAGGTGGTCCCTTATTAGTCAGCCCCGGTGGGGTTTTTCGACCAAGCTGATACGATTCACTGAAGCTGTTTGAATCGGAGCTTATGAAACTCGAGACGGGGAAGCGATCAGTTATGACTGGTTTCAATAACTACTCTGCGACACTGGGAAAATACGCAGTTTTGGTTTAGCAATATAATTTTCTGCAAGCTTGATGAAACTGCTGTAACCTGAGACTATGAGGTGTCACCTAAAACCGTTTTTTTTGTGCTGTCGTTCCAATGACACGGACAGGAAATGTGTTCTGATGTTAATGACAAGCATATGTGCAATTTTGGGTATATTGACAGGGCAGAGTATGATTTAAACGTTTGTCTGCCGTATGGTTGTTGTATTTATTTAGGCATAGTTGGTTTAGCTGAATTTCGTCCAAACATAATTGTTAGGGATAGATATTTGTGAGATGTTTATTAAGTGGCCAGGAAACAGATTGAAACAATGTCGTTGTTTTAGATATTGTTAAACACTAAAATGTATGATATTTTACCACGTTTTAGTTCGATAAGAATTTGTTTTGCACACTTTAACCTCTAAATTCATTTAACGTTTCTTATTCATTCGTTGTTTCAGTTTTGCTGTTCTGTTTAAAATTGTTAAAACTAGCTGATTTCCGATCCCGCGATTGTTACAGCATCTTGAATTGTTAAAAAATAGGTTGCTTTTATTGTCTGTAAGTCGTGGCTCACAATACGGTCCGCCGTCTCAAATATCCTAACTGGGTTTATCCTGTCTGTGTACCGGTGTTTGTTTCACGCTTGTTGTTAACCGTCGCCTTACGCTGGAAGCGCTACTCTATAGATCGTTTTAAGAGTGTTAGGTACAGAAGAAATTGAAGCATATTAACGAGTTAACCTGTAACACTAAGGTTCTGAAATTTGTGTAAGTTTTCACCAAAATGTGGTACTACATCTTGAGAGAAAATATAAGTAAGCGTTTTATGAATATTTTATGCGGTCTTCTATTATCAAACTGCTGTTGAATAAAGCATCCGCTTTAGTGCAAAATTTAACAAATGGTTTGAGGATGAAAACAGTTAAAATTCTTAGCCAGACATTGAACTCTGAACTGTGCAACCTGCAAATACAGCCCGTCATAGACAGTTGGTGCGGTTCGCGAGGACTCCGTGAAGTGTTAGCGAGCGATATCAGTTCTTTGTTGTTTGTGAGCAGATCAATGCGGCCGGTGATCAGAATCACTTACAAGTTCTACTGGCTGCTGTTAACTCCACGAAGCGTGTTAAGTACGCAGCAAACTAATTTTAACTTGTAAGGGTGCGGCCCGCAGTCTAATCATGTTGATTGCATTTAGCCAATTAGTAATAAAAAAATTGTCTGAAACAAACCTTTTCTCTCTTATAAGGGGAAGTGTTTTGGAATGCTTACCCAAAACTTGTTGCTGCGTTCGTGCGAAATACGAACTCTAAAACACCTTTTTCCGCTTAGTACTTTACCAGATTTGGATTTATTATGTAGCATATCGTAGAAACGAAAGTCTTAGTTCGTCGTAGAAACGTCCTCTATTAACAAACAATTGGACGATTGTTAGTTTTTGTTTCAAATCGGTTGGTTAGTTTTGTTTTCGTGAATTGGATAACTCTTGAGAGTTGAGAAAAGCCAGTCAGTTGAAAGGCACTTTATGCTAAAAGTCTGTCAATCATTGCCAACATGTAAACAATGCATTTAATGGCAACTGCCTAAATCAACATCTTTCTAGGGCGACTCTCCGTTTAAACTGTTTTTGGAAAAAAAGGGTAACTGATAAAGAAAAGGGTAAATTTTCTAAAAAAAATTCTTCAGATTAACTTGATCATGATGCAAGAACATAGTTGTTTAAACTGAAGTTGATCACATCGTTAATGCGGAATGTATATTAAAAAATATGGAGCAGTTGGTTACATCACAAACATGACTGATTATGCGCGAACAGTGATTTGTTACTTGTGATTAAATAAAGTAGCATTGTTTGACATATGTATATTGGACGCAAAAAACATTATGTTGTTTTTATTTTTTTTAATCACTCTTCAAGTTTTCTATTATGCTTTGTTTATTCAGGTTAAATGAATACGACTTAAAAAACAAAACAAAAAACAAATACGAAAACTTTTAAAATGTCGAAGAGTCAATCTGTCCGTCGCAAACGAAAATTGTCGAAATCATCTCGTTCTCATCATAGGTGCAAATATTGCAATTACGTCAGCATTGATCGATCAAGGATGATGATCCACTTGAGGGCGTGCCACTCCACATTTTCCGGGTTCAGTTGCCAGTTGTGCAGCTTTTCATCTGAAGAATTTAAAGAAATACGCAAGCATTTGGTCGACTATCACAAGGTTGCTTTAAACAAATAATAGTGAAAACTCCTTTTTTTCTTTTTTTAACAAATAAACACGCCAGCGTCTTTTAAGTCATTTCTAGATATTTTAATTTGATATTGTTTTGTCATTGATTATATATCTCATTGTTTTTGCCAAAATGAAGAAGATCAAACCAACTTAAGTGTTTACATTTTGTATCTCATTTCTTGAACGTGTTTGTGAAAACAACCCATTTTTTACTTTGTGTTGCAACAAACAATAACTTATGATGTAAATTCCAACATTTCAGAAAAATTACCACGTGGGTGCAAATCGGCATGGGCTTTTTTTTCTTTGTATTTAACAGTGTGTTTTTGAACTTCTTGTTTAATCTTTTATTACAATAAACGTCAATTAGTGTTAGTTTTGAACGAGTTTAAGTTCTGAATATGGTCAGCCTAGAACCGTTTTTGAACAACACTGTTTGTTTGCTGCGCAGATGGAGAAAAATCATCATCTTGCGATCGACTTCTCTGTCAACATTTCGAAAGATGAAAGGGAACGTTTGTCAAAGTTGAAAAAGTCCAATGGTTTGTTATTGAAAAATATACAAATATAAAATTGCATCATTTTATCAAACAAAACAGTTTATCGTAGTGATATTTTGAAGTTTCTGTATGTAGGCCTATGTTTGCGTCTTTCAACGGTTTTCGTGGGCCCTTGCAAAAAAATTTTTGTGTAAAGAAGTAGCCGTATTTAATAGACTTGATCATTTCTTGTTTGTTAAGTTAATAAGATATTTACCACCTACTAAATTTGGCAAACATTTTCTTGCAAAAAGACCCCACACTTTTTCAAAATTAACACTCTTCAAAGATCATGAGTTGGTTGTTTCTACATCTGGTTTGATGATTAGTTATTTACCACCTTGTGATGCATTGTAGTTTGTAAAACAAAATTGAGTTCAATCTTATTACTTTTTAAACCTCTTTACAGGCCTTTCCCGTCATACCCGACGCCTTGATTTCGAACCCCAACCCTCGCTTCCAATTATATCAACCGAACGACCCAGCAAACGAAGAAAGGACGATGTCCAGATCACAGAGATCGATTTCTTTTCAGAAACGTCTAGCGTGAGAAGACTTGAGACGTCCGATGACATCATGGAAATCCCCACCGTGGAACCAGAACGCATAGCGACACGTGGGACGACAGGAATCCGCAACAACGGTAAAACTGCTGAAGAAATATCGCGGTTTAAGTGTAAATATTGCGGAACTGAACTTTCATCTACGTATGAGATGGAATATCACATGCGCCGGCATGAATTGTAAGTATATTTATAAAACGAACAGAAAACCTTGTTTTGCAGTGTTCTTCTTATTTGGGTACAAGGAATTGTGATGTTACAAACACTAGGTTATCTGCAGAAGGCAATATTTCCATATAAAAGCTTGTTTTAGGTTAAAGGAGGCAAAATGATAATAATTTCTGAGTATTGCACAATTATTTTAAAGATATGGCATTATTACTTGTTTCAACGTTTTTCGTAACTTTGTCATGTAATGCTGTGTTGGTCCATTAAATCATGAAGCCTATGTGACTTCTGTATTACTCCTATTAGTCTTTAGACGAGTTTTGGAATTTTATGACCAACGTGTTTTAAAGTCCACTGTAATCGATTTTTTGTGTACATGGAATTAAGTTGCAACAAGCGTACTTTGCAATACTGGTGTTTTACCCAGTACTGATCAAACTTACACATAACATATGTTTAATTTAACAACATGGCTTTAAAGTAGCATGAATCGTCATCATCATTGATCAGTGACATTCAGGTTGATTGCTATTTTTCTGGAACTATTGTTCGTACTTGAACTACTTTCAGATGTTTTGTTGTCTACTTTTGTTTACAAGCATTGTCCAACATAGCTACAAGTTATTTTTCGTTCAGGCAAATTTTGATGAAAAGTATTTAGAAGATTTGCTCAGTTAATCGAGCGTTTTGAATATCGCAACGTATCTTACCACTTGTGTTTTTTCTTTTAGGGGCGCCGTCGAAGCACAAAACTTCAACGAAGATCCTTTGCTACTTTCCAAACTCTGCACCTTTAACTCTTAGTACTTTAACTTATTTTTCGTATGTAACGTTTTTATCATACATCTCTTCAATCAAAACTGTTTTTCTGTGGAAGGAAGATCAATTTCTGATGTAAGATTTAAGTAGTTTTGCATTATCTGTGTATTTTTATCAATAGTGGGACAGCTATTTTTGCATTTACTGTAACTCTCTTCGTCAGAGAAACTTTGCATGACAACGATTGAGACGATTGTCGATGTGTTTGTTTATTGTTGAGTGCTTTTTGTACCTATAACGCTATAAAAAAGTGAGCATTTTTTAGGTCACTATACATTAAGTCAGGGGCGGGCAACTTCTCCAGTCGGCGGGCCTGATATGGGAAAGTGTAGTACTTGGTGGGCCGGATTCTTGCCAATTCTACCGTACAGTCTCTTGACTGGCAGAATACGAGAGTCAGTTTCAGATGAACTTTATTTATTGTTCAGTGATTTAAAACGGATTTTTGACCACCTAAACCAGGGGTCGCCAACCCGCGGCTCCGGAGCCGCATGCGGCTCTTTGATCCCTTTGATGCGGCTCAGTTTTTGAATTTACCAAATGTTGTACATTTGAATAAAAATTATGTGACGATTATGCCGAACACAAAAGTCGAACACGAAAATTGAAGTGCAGTAACATGACTGTACTCGCTTGTTGTAGTTACCTGCAACCCCATCTCCATACCATCAAACGTGAAGTCTGAAAGAGGCAAACTGGCGGCACGCAGGTTAATACGCAATATGAGACAATACTGTTTTTGTTCGCAGTGTGTGTGCACGCGTAACAATAGCTGTTTGTTAATTGTTACGTAACAAACGCGTTAACAAAGGAATACAAATCTGCAAAAACAGAATATGCAACGCTACGTAAAGTTGTTTTCTCTGCTGACGAGAATAGTATACCAGTGTGTCTAATATGCAATGAAACACTAGCTAAACAACAACAAAAAGTCGAATGTCATAAGACTAAAAACGTTTTGCATTTCATTTTAAAACGACTTTGTGGCTCCCAGTGTTTTTTTTACCACGTGAAACTGGTCCGAGTGGCTCTTTGAGTAGTAAAGGTTGGCGACCCCTGACCTAAACCAAATACAATCAAGAACGTCACAATTACAATACAGTCCAAACAATCTAACTGATATAACATGAAATTGTTCACCACAGCAAATTTAATGCATACACCACAGACCTAGATACTGCTGAAACACTAACTAGGCTACATGTGTGGAAACAAAGGAAACCGTAAAAGCAGGCCACACACAAGGTTGGCAGTTATGTCGTAACAATGGACGTATGGTGCAATGGTAACAACGGCGGGAAAGTTTTTGCTATTGGGGAGCGTTACTGTCCGTTACAACTATAATTTGACGTAGTAAGCAAGTAGTAGGGGATTGAGGCAGACTGTGGACGCGGGCCACATTATCATGCAAGACCTGAAACTGTCTGCGGGCCGGATCCGGCCCGCGGGCCGTATGTTGCCCGCCCCTGCATTAAGTGTTGTGTAGATATGCCTTTTAATGCAAATAATGTATACAACCATTTTTGACTCCAGCGCAGCCTAGGCTGCTGAGCCATTTGGGCGTGACAAACTGTAAAGTGGTGCACTGTTTTGAAGGCAATGCAGCAAATAGAAATAAAATAAATAAAATTATACACGAGGGGTTCCTACGTCGGTTTTTAAAACGGTATGGACCAGGTAGTTTAACGACTCAAAACAAAACCCGAGGTCGAATCATAGTATAACTGTTAGTAATACCATGGTCGAATACTGAACACGTGATAAGCGGTTTGACTCCTCGCACTGCACTAAATAGCACAAAACACTGCTCTAATGACACACAATCGGAAAACTAATGACATCGCGCCTACAACTATTTCAAAGAGCGTAATTTGTAACAGTATTTTATTTTTTATGTTTACAGTATTTTTCGTTCTTTTTTTTCGTAATTTTGTGCCAGAGATAATAATAAGATTTCCATGCCAGAAAAAATCCATTCGGGATTCGCTACAACGAAAACTGACAAACATGTTTTGTTTTTACACGATTGCAAACTTGCAATGTTGCTTTAGTTCAGTTAAGCATTTGAGTTTGGCTTTTCTGTGAAAAGCTGTGACCATTAATAGCATTAACTAGTTTATTTAAACATAAAAACGTATGCTAAAACTGTAGTAAGGAATATAAGCTTTGGTTTTGTTGTTAAAGTATTGAATCTAAAATTTGAGTGAAAAATTAGTGTTTTTTTTTAATTGTGGCATGAAATTTGGTTGTACAGGTCAACAACATTATGCGTCTTACAAGTTCCCTGCAAGTGCTGTTGCGTCGTCGGTTTCCGAAAAGTTCTTTCCGTCGCCCGATGGAGGGCAGAAATCGTGGGAGACAAAAACCAGTTACCCTGTGGTCGCTTTCACTCGGTGAACTTGACGAAGAGGAGACAGTGAATGGACAAACTGTTCCAGTCCGAAGCAAAGTTCCCATTATTATGGTCCCAGATTTAAAAGACTTCAAATTGAAACCCTATGTGACCTACAGAGCTGAAAAAGTGCATGAACCACCTCTGGAGGCGAGGGATTTTTTTAATATGTTTTACGCACCCGAAATTGAGGCTAAGGAAAAGAATCTGACTTTGGAAAATGTTCCCAGTGACAGTGACAATGAAGAAAAAACTCGCTCTTCTTTTTTTCAAAAAAATATCTCTAACAAATCAAAAGATGATTGATGAAATGCATTGTGTTTTGAATTTTGCCACATATGCTTGAATTAATACTAAAACCGAATAAGAATACCAATTGGTTTTTGTGATATTTGAATGTTGCAAAAAACCTTAGTGTTGTTTGGAAAACATACATTACAAGACAAATGGTGTTTTATTTTTACTGTTCTCTGTTTGTCACTACAATCAAACCAGAACCTACATTATCTTGTTGTATTTTTTTCAGGGTGTTTAGGAATATTACTAAAAATGAGTAATTGTGAAAATGATGATCCATTTGATTCCATTGTTATGATTGAGAACAAGGCATGTGAAGAAGGATATAACAAAGGATTCCAAGAGGGCGAAAAAATGGGCTTTGTAGAAGGAACCTCCTTAGGAAAATCCAAAGGATCGGAATTAGCTCAGGAACTTGGTGTTTATTATGGAATATGCCAGTGTGCTTTGAACATGCATGAAACAGAAACCATCTCACATAAACACCAAAGAAGGGTTGTTAGCCAACTAAAAGCTTTAATAAATGATATACAAGGTTTAGTGCTACAGGACGATGTTCATGTACTTATTGCGAGTATGGATGACATTAAATCTCGTTTCAAAAAGCTTGAATCTGTTTTGCAGCTTAAAGTTGACAAAACAACAACACAATCTAGCAAATTATCATTTTGAATCTTGTTTTGTATTGTTTTATGTTCACTGTGTCTTTTTTAGATGTATTTTTAAATTATTTTACGCACACACGAAAAAATGGCTGCTCTTAGGTCATACAAGGGCTTTTCCACTTGTCTGTCCAACTACCTCAGGACTTCAAATGGCATCATCAAAATGTGTGCATACAGTGCAATGGGCCGGGAGAGAGTGGTGCCAATTGGTTCAGAAGCTAACTCTCGCTCTGATGTCTACCAAGAAAACTATGACAAAATGTTGGAATTGGTGACGGAGCTCAAAACCAAAGTTTCTAAGATTTCTATGGGTGGTGATGATCGAGCAAGAAAGCGACATACTTCGAAAGGCAAACTGCTGCCAAGGGATAGGATACAAAAATTGATTGATCCGGGTACTGCTTTTCTTGAGTTTTCTCAGCTTGCAGGGTATCGGTTGTATGGGGATGAAGAAGTTCCAGCTGGTGGAATTATCAGTGGAATTGGAAGGTGTGTGTTTTTGGTGTGTTAAATTTGTTTTTTTTTGTGTGTGTGGTGTCCCACATAATTTTGTTATGCCAGAAAGTGTATTATGTCTTTACTTGAGCCCAAACAAACATTTTATTGTATAGAGATACTTATATTACTATATTTGTTTTTGTGTAATATTGTATGTTGTCTTGTGATATCTTTAAACAACAAACAAAAACAACAAAAAGCATGTAACTGTTTGTGCTTGCTAAAGATTGTAAGCACCGTTTGAACCTTAAAAGATATATATATATATATATATATATATGTACATATGTCCATCATAAATTTAATAACAACATCTTTTAAACACAGAATTGCTGGAAAAGAATGCATGATTGTAGCCAACGACGCAACTGTGAAAGGAGGCTCATATTATCCAATTACAGTCACAAAACATCTTCGAGCACAGGACATTGCAAGAGAGAACAACCTTCCAACTGTTTACCTTGTTGATTCTGGAGGGGCCAATCTTCCTCGACAAGCAGAAGTTTTTCCTGATCGTGATCACTTTGGAAGAATTTTCTACAACCAAGCTACCATGTCAGCGGCTGGACTTTCACAGGTTTGTCTAAATCTATATTTTTTATAAATAATTGGCTACAAATGACAAAACAAAAATGCATTATTTTTGCGTTTTCGTGTCTGAAGTGAACATTGTTTTTAGCTTTCATGTCATTTTGTGTGCAATTACTTTTGTATGCTTTGATTAACAAAGGTTGCTTTGAATTTATTCACATTAACACAAACAATAAATGGTTATTTGATTGTCTACAATAGTTTACTGTCATTTTACCCTGTTTGACTCATTGTTTAACTCATGGTCAACAAAAAAACATTTTTTAATAAAAAAGAGCGTTAAATATAAATATATTTGTGTGGAACAACTAAATTATGTGTTTTTGTTTATTGATCAGTTTAATTGAAAACCAACTGGGTTGACCCTTCTAACTTGTTCGACATTGTGTAGATTGCAGTGGTGATGGGATCATGTACAGCAGGAGGTGCTTATGTTCCAGCTATGTCTGATGAGAGCATTATTGTGAAAAGACAAGGGACAATTTTTCTGGGAGGACCTCCTCTTGTTCAGGCTGCTACTGGTAAGCATTTAATAGTTTTGCAGGCTTTTTTTCTATCCCAGACACAAGTAAATATGTATACATATGTCGTACCAAGACATCAGTGAAATTTGTATCAATTAAAACACTAAATACAGATTTATATTGTTGTACCAAGGCTTTTGCAATTAATAAAAAGACATGTGATAAAAGGTCGCCAAACTGTCAATTAAGTTGGTGCCATTTTAAAGAAAGGGTTGTTGTTTTCTTGTGTGTTAAAACGTATTGCAATTAATCATGACTGAGACTTGCAATAAAAAGTTGCCATACTGTTAATCAAATGGTTGTCATTTAAATAAAAGAATTTATTGCTAATGGTACTTCACTTTTGACAGGTGAAATTGTGTCAGCGGAAGACCTTGGTGGTGCAGATCTCCACTGTAGTCGTTCAGGTGTGACAGATCATTATGCACAAGACGACACCCACGCACTCCATCTTGCAAGAACAGTTGTGGAAAACCTAAACATAAAAAAAGAAGTGGATGTATGTTTGGATGATGTTCAGGTGAATGAAGTTTGTAAACTTTTGAAATATGGCAGTGAACTGATCTGCCTCTAGAAAAGAAAGGCCTGTTTGACACAATGATAATCAATGCCACCTCATTGTGAGTAGCCTGCATAGTCCAAAATTATATCTATTGTTTCACTGTCACACTGCATCTAACAACCTGTTATTTTTTACTAAAGTTCCTCGTCAGTTTTTAATGGAGCACATGTTTTAACTTGTTTAGTTATTTGAAGAAAAGCTGATACATTGCGTAGAGGTGGTTGTTCACATGCAAAAACAGTGTAATTTTACAACTGAAACAACTTTTCTTTCAGGATCCGCTATATGACAGTAAAGAGCTGTACGGGATAGTCGGTACAAATCTGCTTCGTGTGTTTGACGTTCGTGAGGTTATAGCCAGGATCGTGGACGGTAGTCGGTGGGTTTAGTGCTTAAAAATTATTGTTTTACACAACAAACTATAAGCACAACGCTTTAAACAGTGCATTTCCACGCTGATAAAACCAATAACGAATTTTAGGTTTGACGAGTTTAAGAAAATGTACGGAGATACGTTGATTTGTGGATTTGCACGGATTTTCGGTATGCCTGTAGGAATAATCGGAAATAACGGAGTTCTATTCTCTGAATCCGCATTGAAAGGGACGCACTTCATTGAGCTTTGCTGCCAGAGAAAGATACCTCTTCTTTTCTTGCAGAATATCACAGGTAAATGCCTGCGCAGGGCCAAAGGTCTTGATTGCCATTGCTTTAGAAAGAATAACGATTCACGTTTTCTCACACATATTTACTATTTTTCTCAACTGGCTGTTTTTATTTTACCCCATAACATGTTAAAATTACCATTGGTTGATTCGCGGTCCCTAAATCACAAGGTATATGTAGCAAAACGAAAGCGGTTTATGATATCACAAACAATTCAAAAAACCCATTAGGATTGTACGCGAACAATTTCATTCTTCGTTATTTGCCATGAAATAAATGGCATTGGTCATCAAATAGAGACTGTTTATCTTCAACTTGCGATTTACAAGTATTTAGTTACACCATCCAAAATCAACGATATGCTTGTGCAAAGACCTAAACTCTTGGTGGTCCCTGCAAAATTGTCTCACGGACCCAAGAGGTCCCCGCAAAGTTGCTTTAGTTTGAAAACCGCTGCTTAAAAGCAACATTCTCGGAACAATCTCATGGTACAGATAGATTCGTGTTGTTTTTCACTCAGGTTTTATGGTGGGCCGCGAAGCAGAGGCAGGAGGGATAGCAAAAGACGGAGCGAAGATGGTTACAGCAGTTGCTTGTGCCAAAGTTCCGAAAATTACGATGATCATCGGTGGTTCATACGGAGCAGGAAACTACGGAATGTGCGGACGTGCTTACAGCCCCAGGTATGTTGCGCTCGAGTAGTTTTGTTGTTACACCCATTGTGCGGGGCTCGAGTAAGACGTTAAATTGTTGTTGTGAGTTCTTTGGAATATAAACTGTTTCTTTTGCCGTGCAGTTTGATTTGACTTAAAAACAGATTGTGGTTCAGTTGGGTTTTGAAAACTAAATTGACGAAAGAAATTGATTCCAATTTATTAAATCATTAAGTCATCCATCCCTATGAATTGGGGAAAAATATATTTCTTCTATGCGGCTTCTTCAGTATTTGAAGACAAGCACAAGAGTAACAATAGGTAAAACACACATTTAAATATACATAAAAGAAATTGTACACATTTTTGCTAAAACATTTTTCTGGTCAAAAAGGTTGCACAACGTTGGGACATTGGCCTAATGTATTGAGTGCTGTATTGGCGTTTAACGTGGAACACAATTCAGTATAGGCTATGGCAGGGGTACTTGCACAACAGCCAGGTTTAAAAGACATTGTATTGAAATAATGGTTGTTTGGCTTTACTTATAAACTAGTAAATTTTCAGTGTATACTAAATGTAGTATGCTAAAAGTACCGTTAAATTCAAGCCATTTTAAGGGCATATATATAACAATTTTACAAGAGCTTGAAGGTACAAGCACAAAAAAGGCGCCACTTTTCACCGGTGAAAAAAATTACTGAGATACGACATCATTATAATGCGTTGTGTAACGGGAGATCACTAAACATATTTTATGAGATGCGTTGTGGAAGCACAATTTATAAAGTTTTTAACTTATGGTTCTTGCTACAACATACCATCATTTTACATGTATACTGCTACCGAAATGACAGAAAAAATCTAACAAACATAAAACAACGTACCTTTTATTGTTGAACGCATCATTGATGACGCACATAGCACAAGGGGCGTCAGAATTTAAAATGACAGCTTGCTGTGAAAGTATAGTGAAACAACTGACTTACCACGCATATTTTTTCAAATCACTCGTTGCTTTGGTGGTGCATAAAATTTAATGACAAGCACAGACTATGATTTAAAGTGGCATTTGGCTGCGTTACTTCCCTACAGGTTTAAAATTGTAGCACTGGGAAGCAGAATTAGGGTACTGTACGAGGAAAACTTGCTGAACCTTATAAACAGGGAGTCGAACCGGAACTGAACTCGAACCCGCGAACCGGTTTGAGCGGTTAATTTCATTAAACCCGAACCGAACCCGAACCGCTAATGACGATTTTCAAAAAACCCGAACCGGAGTTGAACCCTATTTTTTGTTTGGCGTTGGACCCGAACCGGAACTGAACCAGAAAACAATTCAGTCAGTTTTATATTTTGTGATTTTTTCAAAACAGCGCACTGAAAAACACGTTAGATAACACTTATAGGGCGTGTCAAAAATAACAGTGCACGGTCAAAATTATTTTGGAGTTTGATAAGGCCAAGTAGATGATGGGTAGAATTAAATCGAAACGAATGAAAATTTGAACCGGTTCAAAAACCGCAAACCGGTTTGGACCGGATAATTTGCCCAAACCGGAACAAAACCCGAACCCGAAAATGAACATTTTTAAAAACCTGAACCGAACCCGAACCCTTAAAAACAAAACGAAGTGAACCCGAACCGAACCTGAACCCATATGACAAGCGGTTCGACTCCCTGCTTATAAATAAGATTTCAGGAATCGTAACCTTTCGTAACCAGCGCTATAGTTTACAATTTGTAGTGCGCGCAAACCCCCAAACCGCATTCACAGCCTTTACATTACTCCTTATCACGTTTTTGTTTCTGATTTTCCATTTTGAAAACTGCATAATAAACTTTCGCTTGTTTGTTACTTTGCAATACTTGTGTGCGTCTTTAGACTCTTTTAATTTGCCTTTTGTCAAAAAGTGTTAGCCGGTCACAGCTTCAGATCCTGGTTAATGCGCGTTAAGATCAATATTGGAAACCACTGCTTTGATTAACTGATTCCAAAATATACTCGCTACCTAAATAGCTGTATATGTGATAATCTGTTCCCCTGTCTGATGGTCTGCAGTCAATATATGGAGCGTGTTGTGTACAAGGTTATGGCAAGATGATTTTGTTTTTCTAATCAAAAGTATTGTACAGGTTTTTGTACATGTGGCCGAACGCCCGAATATCTGTGATGGGGGGTGAACAAGCTGCCACTGTCCTGGCAACCATAACACGTGACCAACGGAACAGGGAAGGAAAGGAATTTACCGCTGAAGAGGAAAAGAAACTGAAAGACCCGATTATCAAAAGGTACGTTGACTGTGACTTTTGGCACGGTTGTAAGGTCGGAGGATATACGTTTAGGCTTCGACTCCTAGTAGTACTACATGATAACTCCAACTTCAGGGATATTTTTCCGACTTCGACTCTTTGTAGCTGCTATTGTGGATCGAAGAGAAAAAAAATATCCACAGCAGCTATTGACTTCAGTTGAAAAATCGCTTTGATCTTTACAAAGCATGCCTTGGGGTCTAGTAACACGTCTGTACAACAAGTATACTTGTAAAGCAGTGGTTCCCAACCTTTTTGTAGTCACCGACCCCTTTTATAAATTTTATCGGTCCGCGGACCCCCTACGTAATTTAATCTTTCTTTTCGTTTCCCGCTTTTCCCGTTTCGTTTTGTGCGTTATTATACTTTCGTTTTGGGGGGCAGAATTTTAATCAACCTTCACAGTCCGTTAATCTCAATAAAGTTCTGTATTGTAGCAGTCAATGCACTAAAAGAGATAAAATTTTCTAGTGTACAATACTTAAAACAAAGCACAAAGAATTTTATTGTTAATGTGTGTTGTGATGTCACAATGGAGGTAACAATCACAAGTTTTCCTAATCCAAGGGTTTGATTAACAGTTTGCACTTATATACAGGATTGTAAAAACGGTTTGGGAACTTAAAAATATTGTACTGTTGTTAATGCTACTACAAATGTTTGCCTCCACGGCAGAGTTGCAAGTCGGGCCGGGCTTTTCGAGCCGGGTTCGGGTTCGGGTTCGGGCCGGGTTCGGGCTTAGGTATTTGTCAGAAAACGGGCTCAAAACGGGCCTTACTTTAAGTTCCGTTGCCGCCACTTTTTAGTAACAATTCTCTGGCTTTGACCTAATGCCCACCCTACTCTAAAACGTATTGTTTACCTCATTGTCTACTATTGTTCATTGTGTTTGTTGTCTTTATCTTTTTTCTTTCTCATCCTTTGTTGCAAGGCTTTCGTGGATAGGCCTGTCAATCAAAATTTCGGGCCTAAACGGGCTTCTCAAAAACGTTTCGGGTTCGGGCCGGGCTTCGGGCTTATACTTTCGGGTTCGGGCCGGATTCGGGCTCAGATTTCGGGCCCGCTTGCAACTCTGCTCCACGGACCCCCTGAAACCATCTCAGGGACCTCTTGGGGGTCCGAGAACCCCAGGTTGGGAACCACTGTTGTAAAGGGTAATATTGTACTGATTCCTACAACTTCTGACTCTCTACGACTCCGATTCTGCAACTGCTAATTCACGAATAATCGATATCAAGCATCTCCGTTTTTCCATCATCATAAGCAAAACCTTGTTCAAAAGGCAAATTCTTATCAATGGCGAGTTTGATCAAATCAACTTTCTCCCAAGACTTTTCAGTTTTGAAGAACAAGCGGCACTGTTTCCAGTTTTGTTGTTAAGTAAGGGGAACCTAACGTCAACATTGAATGACCATGCTTGGTCTGAAACAGTTCTTTTCGCACCTCTACACTATAACTTAAAATATACTACAAAGTGTATTATTTCCCACATTCAAAAAACGATTTTGAATGTTTACTTTTGTTGAAACTTAGTCAATTATTTTTTGTAAAGTAAATTTTTCAACTTGTGTTTGAACAATTGTGTGTGTAAATTGTTGTTTGCCTTTAAAAGAAATTGGCAAGGTTATTTTTTATGTTGTACCTCCAATAACAGCTGAAAAAAACACCATTTTGTTTCAGGTTCGAAGCTGAGGGAAACCCATATTTTGCCAGCGCTCGTTTGTGGGACGATGGAGTGATTGATCCTGCCGATTCCCGAACTGTGATTGGTTTAAGTTTAAGCGCCGCCCTAAACGCTCCAATTTCGAAAACGCGATTTGGTGTTTTCCGAATGTGATCCAAGAAATGTTCCTTCAAACTTTGTTTTTACCTAATCATGTGGGAAGCCAAAATGTCTCCCGAATTTCAGCTTGACAAACATTTATATATACAGGCGATTTGACAAATGTCTATGACATGTAATTTTCTTTTATGTCAGCTATACCAAGTTCATCAACGTAGACTTACTTCGGCATTAAGACATGCCGTTTACGTCAATGCATGTCGGTTGCCGTCATAGAGGTGAAAATTTCGTAATAGTCTGTTTCAGATTGTATTTCGGATGTAATTTGGTACAATCTATACAGTAGTTTAAGCTTCGTTGTGGGCCAAAAATCGGTCTGATACATATAACGGTCTACTTAACTGTGATAGCGCGCATATTGAAAACTTATCGTGTCTTATCGCACAAATGCTAGGGAAGGTAAGCTGCAAAATTACGCATTTGCCGAACGTGAATTTTCCTGGAAAGTTATTACACAGTCAAACTCCCACGAGTCACCAATCATTTCTCCTACCTCTCGTAATATGCATAAATTTCGAACAAACTAGTTACACTTTTTGGCAAACTTTGACAGTAGCAAAAGTTCGAGCACAGTTAACTGCTCAACAACAAAAAAACAAAATATTGAAAAGTATTTGCATGTCTAAGAACAATTTCTAAGGCTGACTGCTAACTACAGGCACAGTTCCAATTTCGCTAACTGACATACATTTATTACACCATTGATTGAACACGTAGCTTTTTTATTTGACGGGTTTAGGAGTTTGCCAATTCATGCAAGGCACCTTTGTCTGATTGATGAACAGGCCAAAGTGCAACCTGTACTTGTTGTATTCATCCAAGATCCAAATAAAGAAGCATTGTCGCAATTCTTGCTGAATTGAGTTTATTTCGCTCGGTGAAACAATCGTAGTATAATACAGTTGCACTAAAATATTCAAAGTTTGATTGGCTTTGTTTAATATTTGAGGTTAAACTTTTTATTCCTCCAGGTGTATTGTCGATTTTGTGGCTCTTGAACACTTAAAAGTAACCTATCAAGATTTTAACCACATAAACATAAAGACTTCATTTGCAGTGCACCGAATATTCGAGCTAAAACCGAGTAAAAAATATTTGTCCAAACGATGGCTTTAAAAAAGTTTTTGATGCAAAAGTGCCAATGCAATCAAAACACCATCATGCTGAGGTTCAAAACGTGTTTTGTGTAAGTATAATATGCACTTCGATTCAGAATAACCATCAGAATACATTTAAATTTCAGATACGTTTTGGTTGGACACAAGTGAGAACACTAAATAGGCTGTCGTTCCATTGATAAACACCAAAGACAATCAATCCACTTCAAGGTTCGGATTTCGTTGTTTGCGTCACAAATACAATCGTTCAACCGTAGCCTACGTCATTGTCTTTTCTCGTTTAAGATCCAGCGTAAAGTGCATAGATTTGGGGACTTGGTTTGCTTTGTTTGACTTGAGTTTGTAACAGAGCTTTGGTGTGATAAGGTAAGTTCATTGTTCATATACTGCGTTAACCTGCACTGCTGCAAAAAGTCTTGTGGTTTGCAACTAAAAGTACTTTGAGTTTAGTTTGTGTCGCGGCTTATTATTTTGTAGTTTAAGGTTAAGTTGCTTGATCTTGAATAATCCCATTAATGCTTTGCTGCTCGGACTCCATGATATTAAATTGTAAGTTACTAGAGGAAAACGTTTAGGCAGCTAATTGTCTCGTTACATGGCCGGCGGACTAATTTAATCCCAATTTTCTGTTTGTTAATGAATTCAAGAGTCTTTTGTGCCATTCAAATGTTGTTGGAAACTGCTGTTCTGGCACACGCCTGTATTACTTATACTTGTATGCCCACTTTCTAAATTAAAGACGTTGTAGCCTATATTTTTTGATCTTTCAATCTTACTCTCTGGTAAGTGTTCCGAAGGTTTTTAGTTCAGTGGTTCAATCAGCGAGGGTTGAAAAAACGTGCGCACTGGAATCGATAGACACTTTTAAACAACCGATTGAAAGTTTTGCAGCATCACTAGTTTAATAAATTAAGTTTTTAGCTTAAAAAGTCCGGTTGTCTATTGCAAACAAAAACCCAACTTTGGAGGCGAGAAAGTTTGTAAATCGGTGTATGTTTGTATGTTCGCAATTTTGCTTTTAGTTTGCTTTGTTAAGCTGGCGGTTTGTAGAAAATATTAACCAAACAACTGATACGCATAATCAGATTGGGCTAGTTTACGTTTGTCAAAATTTTGGTTTTGAATATATAAGGTAAGCAGGTTTTTTTAAGGTTTGGTTTGGGTGACCGCTAAGTAGTTTTAAGAGACCGCAAGTGTTTCATTTAAATACCAAAAACTGTAGTTGTAGTTGCAAGTCCAAATTTTGGGAAACCGCTGGAGAAATTTGTGTAGGCTAGCCTACTTGGTTGCCTGTACGTGGGATTTGGTTGACTGTACGTGGGAATCAATGATTTTTTGGGTGTTTTACATGTTTATTGTTAATTGCAGTCAACGAAGTTTAATTGTTTTTCATTACTTCTTGAGCTCCAATTTTTTATTTTCTGGAAATTTGCAATGTTATGTTATGTGGGCCTAATGTAACAAAAAATCGTGATTAATGGAAGAAACTTGTTTTGAATCTCAATGTTTTGTTTTCCGACAGCAAGCACAAGAACTCAAACAGCGCCCCAATATTTAAACATGAACACACCCAGCCATTGACGAAACCTGTCAAGTCTCTCGTCTATTGCTTAAAATAAAAACGCAACAAAACCGCGTAAAAACCTTTTTGCCGAATCTCCATTCTTCGGTTGGTTGGTGTTGAATGAGACGACAAAGGTCGCGTGTCAAATGGTGCATAGCAGAGTCTGTGGTTTGGATTGTGGCGGTTTAAACTCAGTGGATACTGCCGGCAATTTAGGCTTTTACGGCTTTAAAATTTGGCGGTAACATAACCGTTTTCTGATTATCCCGTAAGTTAAAAGTTTCTGATGTATAGTTACGAAAGTTGACATAAATAAACGAATTGTTAACCCCATATTTGCATAACTTAAATATTAGCACCGTTGTCTAAAAAAAAACAATGTTTCTTCACCAGTTGGCTATGGCCAATTGGTGGGCATCAAACTAGGTCGGCAACGGAACTAGAAAGACGCACTTCACCAATCTCCAGCAATCATAATAAGGAAACTGGTTTGTTCTGTTCAACAAGATTGTGTGATTGAAAGTCACTAAAACAATGCATGTTTGTTTCACAAGTTTAAAATGTGCAAGTGCAAGGCTAATTAGGCCAACCATGCTTGCCGAAATAGTGAGCCACATTTTTTTTTATTCTTGGCCTCGACAGAAGACAAGAATAAGCATCACTGAGCTATAGGCAGTGATTTTCTCTTTAGGTTCGCTTATCAAGGCGCTGGTTCGAAACGTTTTGCCATACGTTGGGTCTAAAAATAATTTTTCCTAACCCAATAACCTTGTAGGACGTTTTTAGCGTCATTGTTGAAAAATCATTGTGTTGATATTGATTTATTAAAGGTGGGTCGTATTTACTGCTCTCCGTAGTGTAAATACATTTCTGGCCAATGATGTAAATTTAGGTCATGTGGTTAAGCGTTTGCAAAACTTTTGTTGAACACGATTTCTTTTCGTTTTTTCTTTGGCGTACGGTTGAAACAATATTGATTTTGCGTTTTCAACTCTTATCTATTCGTTTGACCAAGCAATCCCAGAGAACGTTTAGTGCAATCCCAGCGATACTTAAAGTATTTAGTTTTGCAGGATCAACAGAAACCGATACCTCCATTGATTAGGAGATTTTTTCGAGTTTATGCTTGTTCATGCGTGACGGTTTGCTGTTCCGGTTGACTGCACGCAAAGACTCTGATTACAAAGTTCTTACGTTTCTGCCAAATGTTTCGACTTAGGTTACATACTGGTAAAGTAGCCAAACAGCATATGTTGCACCGGCATTGTCGCCCAGGTGAACTTTAACAAGTGGTTTGCTACTCGGGTTTTTCAAGTGCAAAAACAAATACAAGTTTCCACACCCGTTACAAATTAAACATAGCAGCAATAGAGCATAGTGAGTGTTGAACGAATGAACGGATTAGGTATTCGGTCTATTAGAACGATATATGTGTGTTCTGCGTATTGGCGGGCAGTTTATACTGAAGTTTGTTTATTTTCGCATTACTTGTATTTGGTTGGTTTTTGGGCAGGTATTAAAGTGATGCCTTGGAAGTATTGCTTTGTTTCAAGCTATATTTTTATATGTTGTGTTCAGTTTTAGTCAGTTTGTTACTAATTGGTTATTTTAGATTAGTAAAGCCTGAATACAAATCAGTTTACAAATCATAACAGATAAACATTAGTTGCAAATGGTTCTGGTGTATAGTTGTTCTGAACTGCAGTACAAAGCATTACGAAAAATTGATGCATTGCTGACGTGGGCATTGCGAAAATTTCGCAACGTCATAAGAAACCAGGCTTAGGCGTCATAATGTGTCCTCTGTAATTTTGAGAAGTGTATGTAGAAACTCTTACTCACGTCCGGGTAAGTCATATCCGAGTTATCAACTAATGGCCTTAAGCATCCGATTGTTTCGGTGGAATTTGAAATAAGCAATAAATCAGTTTTGCACAACTTCTGACGCCTGTAATAGCATGTTCAATCCGCAAGCGTTAAACAAACCAAAACAAATATTGCAAGGTTGCTTAAACTCTTTTAGCCGAAGTATTTCTTATACAGTTGACATTTAATAGCCAAATTGTCGCATGAATTTGTGGACTTTTGCTGAACTTCCGAAATGAGGCAAAAATTACGACTTGTCCCTTGCAATTTGGGCCCTTGTGGTGCAGAATACACGTGCTTTGGCAGGTAACAGGTCCAGAATCGCTGTAGATTACATTTTAAGCGTTGGTGCCTATTTGAAATATCAGAGATGAACTTCGACGGAAAGATTGAGTTGATTAAATTGCACCGTAAAAGGACGTGATTTACAAACGCATTTTTCGTATCAGAGCGATTCGACAAGGAAAGACTTGTCATGTGTTGTAGCTTATGCATTGAGATGTGTTTAAGGATCCAGGTCAAATATACAACTCTATTTAAAGGAGTTTTTCAACCGCAGAGTGATGTTTCCACCCATCAATAAGCACTCTGGTGTTAAAAACCTGTCCTTAGTAATATGTATTTTAGGTGTTTGCTTCGCTGGTATTAGTGTTTGATGGATCACTTTGTATGTTTCTAAACGCTGTCAAAATTTCCAGCAACACGCAGTTGCTATTTTCACGCTTTGGTTTCTGTATCTTCAGCACCTCATCACCGCACGATTTGTTCGTACTTTCTACCAGGCGTTTGTCCTTCTATGGTAAGGTCGTTGGAAAACTTAACAGCACAAGTTACTGTTTATGAAAGCGGATGTTGTTGTTATAGATGTCTCTAATGCCTGTTCGCTTAGTTCACCCCTCTCCGCTCCGCGGTAAGGAAGGATTTGCGTGACGCGCGATCTTGCGTGACTAAGATATACTGTATATAACGTGGCATGTGTACGTAGGCATAGTAAGTATTCCAAGGCCACACAGCTTTTGCAGGGATATGTACAACAAGCATAGTTTTGTAAGCTTTTACTTTTTTATGAAGTTGAAAATCTATCATTTATATTTTGATACTAATAGTTCAAAAGCACAGGCAAATGAACTGTGTATATTGCAATAATATAGCTATAAGAGAATGTATATAAAGCCTCCTTAGTTTTGGACTACTTGCTGGTTTAAAAGGTTATGGAAAAAGTTTTGCAGTAACCGCTGATTTGAAAGTAAGCAATATATATGTCTATATGTTTGGTATTTGGACAAAAGGCAGAAACGTTGGTGTATTAGGGTGAGTTGAATAGACCCCTGGGAAAACTGCAAAGCAGCTTTGAAGTGGCGAGGTACCAAGGTCACAATTGCCGCAGCGGTCACACGTACTACTCGGAGTGTCGAAATCCACCCATGAAACGACGATATTACATTCAAAGCAATGTTGTACAGAACTAATGTTACAAGCCACATGGGATCCAATTTTTAGGGCGTTAGATAACAAACATAAGCTCCCTGAGAAAACTCTGAGAAACATTGTTGACAATATTATTGGTCATACTACTTAACAGTTGGTTTTAGATTATATTTATGCGCAACATGAATGTTATCCCTAAGAATGTGCGACCAACACCTTCTAGGCAATGTTGATCTTAAATAGTTTTCCAGTGACTACCGGTTTGATAAGGGTTAAAATCCCCATGGGCCGGGGTAGTAGTTCCATCAGTCGAATGTACAGACGTGTTGATACAACAAAGAGTACTTGCTTATCTTGCACCGCGCCGAGGTTGTGTTACCGTTTTGACTTCGGACCAGCTCAAAAAATGTTGGATTTGCAAAAGCAGAATGAGGGATTTTGTTGTTGCTTTGACGAGGAGTGCTAAGTGGAGAAGCGCTCCTGTCTAGAGATGACGAAACGTTAATTGTCCGAGACGTAAACCTTTTACGTACTATCTCATGCGAAACGCCGCGAATTCTTTACGCCAGCCTGGGAAAAAACTGCTCTGCGTTTGATTTATTTCTTTGCCTCACGCAGCGAAAGATTTTAAGTTTTAAAAGTTGGTTCGGCCCACTGCAATGGAAATTTTTAAGGGTGGGGTTCACAAAAGTAAGAGAGGTCATCTGAATGGAATTGACTAAGCAGGGAGACTAAAGATAAACAAAGCATGTGAGAAGAGAATATAAAATATAATTTTTTTTAATATAAAAAACAGTTGATAAATCGTGTTTTTCAATAAGAGTACAAAGTCCAAGGCCCCCTTCAAGGCAGGAATAAAGTTGTTTTTCAATCTTACCGAAAGTAATGTTTTGTAAAATCTCGTATATTTAGTGCAAAACCGTATTGGTGGGTTAGCAATAAAGAGACCATATTCAAAATAGCCCGTAAAATGAGATACAACCAGTCTGTTATATCGTGTTTTTATATTACTGCAAAACAAACAACTAATACACAACAGTGATAAATAACAAATGTTCTTATCACAGACTCATTTCACGTACGTTAGCCGGTTGGTGCTTACCATACATATCACTGCATGTAAAATAGATAGTGCTACTACGAACGCCTGTGCGAGTTACGTTAAAAAACTTCCGGCCACAAAACAGTGTTAAAATATAACGCGCCGGATATTCGCGACATGCACGGCTTGACTATAGTTGATGGGAGTTGTTTTCTCTGCGCCCAGGATGTATTTATGTATTGTGTGAGCTTCGTCGGTTTATACCCAAGGTTTATGGCTTAACGGCTGGCGATTATGTATGGCAGGCTTGGACTTGGGATCCGGCTTGCTACATCAATACAATAGTGATGTAGGATTCTTTCACCTCAAGGCGATACTATATTAAATTGGAAGGTGCCAAACTTAGATATAACGAAAAAGTTTGATTGTATTTTTTAGACCAATAAAACGTATTCACCTAATGGAATTTTGTGCACAGATATTTTCGAAAAAAATACTATTAAACTGCCGAAATTGTGAAGAGGGTATTGATCAGTAGCAAGTGAAACAAGCGCTGTTTGAGTTTTGCGAAAAGTTGCGCCCACAAACAGATGTAAAACAGTTTCAGATTTTCTTTCTGGCTGCTCTTGTTTTTGGGTTTAGTTCAAATCGGATAGCAAGCATTGTTTTGAACAAATGATAATCTGTTGTTGCATGAAAGGATATGCGAGCGCCCTGGCGTCTACCGTCAACAATTCTTAGGATTTCAATTGTCACCTCTTCTGCCTTCTGTTACCGGTAACTGAATGAACTTATGTCCTGTTTTTACCTGGAAACTATTTGTGATTGTTATGTTCAGACTGCTGGCATAATTGTACCAGCAATCGCTTCACTTCACTGTAAACAGTTGGTGTTGGTTTGTTGTATCTTCGCGTCAGTTATTAGTCTGTAGGATACCTTTGGACGAAATTAGATTTTTGCTTTGGAGTATAACAGGCAACATGGTAGAAATTTGTAATGTTTTGTCGGCATATTTTATAAAATTTGAATCTCAAAGCATCTCTAAACGAGTTTCTGAAAAAGCAAAAACAATACTGAACGGTCGCTGTTCTTGATTCCATTAGTCAAAAAATAATACTGTTTTAGCTTGCAAAAAATGTGAAAAACACTAAACCGTTTACCACTTTAGGCTTTCCATCAGAAATTTGTCGTTTTTTGCTTGCTATAATGAGGAAGATAATCTTTGCATTGTTGTATCTTTGCTTCGGGGCCGTTCTGGCGTCGGACGATGAATGGGACGACCTCTCAAATATGCCGAGTTTCTTGAAGGATGATGATCTTTCGTATAAACGACACAACAACGAGGGAAGGTGCAGAGACAGCGAAGACGGATCTTTCACTTGTTCGTGTTTGTTTCGCGAGAAGCCAGCATTCGTAAGATATGATAGTATTTTGTCAATGTATTACATTAAAACATGTATTTGCTGGTATAAAAAACTCTTGCAGTTGTGTAATGGATTGGATACATTGTGGTTTTGATAGTTGACAAGATGAGTTTTTTTGTATTTTAGTCTCATAGCCTCTGGTTGAAGTCGATTGAACAAAGGCGTTTCAGCCACAAATGTGAAAGCATAGGACTTGACTATCACGAGGACACGTGCCAAGTGTTACTAGGCAACCCCAAGGTGAGTGATTTGTTATGTACTAAGCCAAGTCAAAACCAGGACTTTGACCGGATTTTTCTGTTTGGTGGCATTGTCGGTTACATTCCGGATAGCGAGTTAATCTTTAAAACACGGATATTCTTTTGTTATTGACGCTAGACATTATTAGGTTTAATACTTGGCCAAGCCTTCATTTACGACCAAACCCTTATTGGCTATTCTATCTATTTCTTCACTGAATATTTTAAAGCGTTACGAGCACCTGCATGATTAGCGTATAGGCCTATACCTGCATTTAACCCACCAGTTAACGAATTGGCAAATGAGTACGTCGTTAGCTAATGTCTAACTTCTCCTTTGCCTCGTCAGATATGTGCGGGTGTATGTTGACAAATTGTTATGGTTGACTATTAATACCCTAATGTTTGAGGTGACTATATTTAAAATAACGTTCATATGCATTTAATTAGAAGAAATCATAACATTTAACATTGTATAACTTTCTTGTTTATCTCCTTTATGTACATTGACCTCCAGGCGTTATTTATACTACAGCCGAAGTCACACTGTCGACAACTAACCTAAGATACGTACTTTAATCAGTTTTAAGATGAATTTCGAATTTAGGGTGTCGACAAATGGGAGTTTTACTGTCCCAATGAAGGATTTCTCCAGACTTGGGGAGCGTTCTGTCCTCTACCTGACCATCACCACATTCGACTCTGGTACATACGTTTTTGAACTAACTTATTAAACACAAACAGTTACTATATACAAGTTTTCTGGCAGTTTGTTCTAAGTTGTAAACTTCCAAAAGAGTAGGAACATCAAGCCTAAAAACGTTATAATACTGTTCTTTGGTATTGCACATGTGCAGGTCCCGGTAACAGAGTAGGGACTGAAATGTAAATACGCCCTTATAAATAATGTCAATAGTTGGTCATTAAAACACTATATTTGCTTGTGACTTTAAGGTTCAGATGTTGTAATGTCAAGTGTCCGAAGTGGAACTGTCAGTGGACACCGCGCACCGTTGCCCAGCAACCATTTGATTTGCCCTTGACCGACCTCTACGTACAGGGTGTGCGTGGATATTACAGTCACGATTCCAAGTGAGTGAGAAGCAGAATGACTTCAGTTTAAGCCAAATTCTATTTTCAAGCTCTTTCCGAAATCTTGACTTCTATACACGGCATAGTTGTAAGTGGGAAATCGGGGCCGGTACTAAAATGCTTTTTTAATAAATTGGATGCGAAAATCAGCATGGCCAAAATGAAATTGCGACACAGTTGTGGCCTGGCTGTAAAATCAGTGCGGAATTATGTCCGTTTTTTTTTCAAATTGAACCTGAACCCGACCTAAAATGTCTCACCGACTTACAACTCTGTTAAACAGCGGCACCGTAAAATCTCACAGTTTCCATGAAAAGCTAGCTGACAGTCTTTTGTTGGATAAAGGACGTTCGGTTAAAACGCAAATTGGACGGAAGATAATATCAGTGTATATGCATATAACCTTGTTTGAATAAAACGTGTTTCCGGCCGCTGCTATTTTTATATTGCTATGCTTTATCCTCAGCATAACCTGCGAGTAACTAAATAAGTATGGCATCAGGTATTAATGTAAAATAATACATTCAAACAAACAGCAACCGACTGAAGGCGAACTTTTTTAGTAAACTGGCGTTTTTGTAGAGGTGCTCTCTAAATGACACACCACATAGTACAACTTTGCTCCTACAGAAATTATCCCGAACTATTGATTCTTAAACAATACTTGCAACACACCTAAATCAGTTTGTGGTTTTCGCTTGGCATTCAAAAGCACAGACTGACTCAATTAAACTGAAAGTTTCAGATTGGATAATAATCTGCATCTTATAGTTACTAAATTATGAGTCAAGCATAACTAGGTTAACACATATAACTATATTGGCATATTTTAAAGCAGGGGTGCACAACCTTTTCGCTATAACGGCCGCATTGTAGATCTTTATTTCATCAACGGCCGCCAAGTTTCTGCTTGTTTTTATTTGTTAACTACTGATGTATAGAAACAGGTTTTGCTTATGCATATACCGTGTTATGGCACCTGAAGAGCCCGGATTATTTTCTAACTTAATGATCAATCTTTTGCTCTGTACGAAGTCACCATATACGCATTTTAGTATACATGTTCACGGCTGCATACATTTGTCTCTGTGGCCGCAGGTTGTGCACCCCTGTTTTGAAGTATTAATATCTTACAGGGACAGTGAATGGGAGTTGATGATATGCGGTTGCGACACCACCTCCAAACGGGATGAGTTGTAACTGAGTACAACAACATTCAGTCTTCACCACTATTCGGTGCCTCTTATGCCTTTGTTTCAGATTTCGTAGAAAAATATATATTTGTGTGTAGGTTTTTGTGTCGGCCCCCTTTCCAATGCCTTGTTTACGTCGATAATGCAAAATGTCAATAAGTTGACCTGATAGCATATCCGACTCGAAAACTATTTTCAAGCTGATTAACTTAACTCAACAGGGATTACACGAGCCTTTTGAGCTTTAGTACTTGTGTTTTTGAGGCGCTTTGGTTAACAACCTTTCTTGAAGGGATTTGTGGCTTTGGTTTCCTATTCCAAAGTGCCGGGCTCCATTTCTGTAGAACTATAAAGGCTGTCATGTCCGCTATGCCCTAAACTCTAGTTTGTTTAAACCTTTTAGGCACTTTTAGGATAATACAAAATTGCTCTGGCTACAGTGTCACATTTTTGCCTATTTGTCCCTTTTTGACCTTAACCTCACAACAATAATTCTTGCTCTCAAAACGCCCCTGTCCAGCCTTCTCATCACCAGCCCAACTTTAAACAGAGGTGCATTAATGGTCTTTGCTAAATGCCTCAATGTCAATGTTGACCAAACTTTGCTATGTTGGTTCGAATCAAAATTTCTGCGGGCTCTGCAGGTCTTTGTTGTGCTCTGTGTCGCTACCTTGTGGATATATTGTATTAATTTTTATCCATTTTATGTCTTCAAGAATCCCAAACACTTTTTGTGTTTTTTTTTGGCAATTTGGTGTGGCGTATTATAACCCAGAATAAACTGTTTTCCAAGTCGAATAGAAAATAAACGACGAATTAGCAACAGACTAAATGCATTTACGTTTAATTTAAATTGTATAACCACTTAGACTAATTCTATGTCTTTTTAAATATCGTAAAATGTCGGATTTTTTTTAAAAAACCTTGCTGTCACAAATGTTGTGGATAACTTCGGCCTTCAAACAAAATTTGCCTGAGTAATTTCCTTACTAATAACAAAATCAAATCAACGTTAATATGAAAGTCGAGTTTTATTTTTTGAGACGAGTAATGGGTTTTAAAAGAATCCGTCTAGCGCTTTGGGCTTCACAATGTAATTTCTATGTAAACATTCGGGACGTATAATTTTACGCCAGTCGTCATGAAAATTAAACCAGAGTAGTAAATATGCTGTTAGGTTGTCAACAGAGACCGCAGCTGGCTCGGCAACTTTTCCGCACAAAACTGAGCCAGAATCCGCTCTGGTTACATCTGTTCTTCATCGCCCACTCGTGGCAGCTCCATGTGTACTTGGAAGAGTCACGACATGTCGCTAAAGAGTAAAATATGTGTAAGCATTTTTAAGGAGTCGGGCTTCGTCCCCGGAAGCGTCTTGGTTTCGAAACCCAAAAAACTAAAATAAAAAAGGTACACTTTTGGCTTATATCGTAGTCGCAACGAGTCTTAGCAAGTAATAACAATCATAGTATGCCAGGCGAAGTGATGGCGTCATACATAGTGACGTGATAATCTAGTTGGCCTCCTAAGCATCCTATATGACAGGGGTCGCCAACCCGCGGCTCCGGAGCCGCATGCGGCTCTTTGATCCCTCTAATGCGGCTCAGGTTTTGAAATTACCAAAAGTTTGAAACATTTCATTTTAAAATCTGTGACGATTATGCCGGAACAAAAGTCGAAAATATAGCGTAACCACTTCTAGTAATTCGCCACAGCCGCGCTTCTCATGAAACTAAAAGAAGTAAAGTGGCGGCGCGCAAGTTGTTAAATACTGTTTTGGTTTGCAGTGTGTGTGCTCGCGCAACAAAAATTGTTACGAAACAAAGGTATTAAACAAAGAAATAAAAATTAGCGTCTGAAGAAAACGGAACATTTAACGCCACATGGGAGATTAATTTGCTTTCACTGCTGATAAAGCTGGTTTACCAATGTGCCCAATAATATGCAATTCGAAACAAACTAACAACAAAAAGTTTAATGTCGTAAAAAACGTTTATGAAGTGGCATTTCATATCATATTTAATTACCACTTTGTGGCTCCTAGTGTTTTATTTACTATGTGAAACTGGTTCGAATGGCTCTTTGAGTGGTAAAGGTTGGCGACCCCTGCTATATGACAAGGCATAGGCCGTGAAAAGTTAGCCTGCGCTGGGATTCGAATCAACGACAGGAGCCTGTCTTATTACTGAGAGTATAGCTCACTGGTATAGAGCGCCAGCCCTAAAAGGCTCCAGTCGTGGGTTCGAATTCCATCGTGTACTTAAATTTAATTTTGTACTTAAATATCATCGTATACTGTGTACTTAAATATACCCTTACTTCAATATATCCTACTAAATATACCCTTGTTATATTTCTTAATCACTGCAAACAGTACTTACTCCGAGTTCTGGAGTTCTGAACACATACTCCGCATGCTTTTGGACAAACGTTACGGATCCAAACAGCGAATGGTCCAGTACAGTATTCGCTCCTTTTCCATGCCGAGCAACGTATGTTTTTGTCTTTACAGGCTAAACATATAATGAGGCATATTTTATTAAAGGACAAACTTTGTCTGAATTTACCAGTTTCAAAAGTTGCAAGTATTATTTTATTTTTATATCTTTTACGTTTTACATCTTTTAACTTTTACAATAGGATAAAATACTATGAGTTTAATTTAAAATTTAAAGATACATTGTTTTGGTTGCAGGCAGTAAACAATTTGTTATAATTTTTATGACAAAGCGTTTCTCGATTAGGTGCCTTAAATCATAATTACCAATATTTTGTAAGATTTTGTTGTCATTTGGGCTTAAAATGTTGATTTTGTTCTAATCATCTCACCCAGCACATTTTAATACAAACGTGACACATACCTGTTATTTACAAACTTACTGACCTTGTGTATCACAGGGCGGAAGAACACAAGACCTGGTTTGCCTTGTTTCGCCTTCACAACTTTCTTCGTGGAGACATTTTCGGAATCTCGACTGAGTTGAATTTCCACACGTTTTTGTACATCTGCCATACTTGCTCCAAGCGGTAAACCCTGGAAAAGTTTTTACATAAAAATCATTTTATACCAAATTTACACATATAGGGTCTTTTTAGGGCCATAGACTGCCTTTACAACCAATCAAAAGGTTTAAATGTAAATAACAGGTGGTACAATACGTATTGCAGTTGTGTAATTGTTATTTAAAGTTAAAGAGCGTTTGTGAAGGAAAAGATATTTAATTTAAAACAAAATTGTGAGAGTCAGCAGTGAAGTGAAAGGTTTAGGAGCCCTGATTGAAGTGTTTTGTTTTAGCACATCAGAAAAATTGTAAAACGATCAGATTCAAATTAACAATCTATTTCAAGAATAATTGATAGTGTTTGTAGTTTTGGTATAAACTTGTATTATGTTTCGCTTTACGCTTACAGTCTTGGACACCAACTGTCGCTGCGTCTTTTTGTTCTTCTGGTCTAAATATTTCGCAAGGAACTCGAACATTTTGCCAATCTCTTCCATCGAATGAAATGTAGATGCTAGATAAAAGAAAGTTGTTGTCAATCCAACTGGCAAAACTGTATATTTTATCCTGATTTAAAAAACGCAACTTGATCAAAACGATTGTGGTAAATACATTCTTGGATTCACTTTCTCCTTAGTGCTACAAAGCTTGATTTAAGCTCGTTTAACACGCTGCAGTGCTGACGACAACAGCGATAGTTGAAGTAACTGTATGACAATTTTGCCTAAATACACAAGTACCCTGGCAAGTTTAACATTTGGTCAGGCTATATTAAGTGCTGAAATTAACTTAGGAACACTATGCACGGACTTGAAAAGTAGTTTAATCATAAACATTACTGCCAAGGTAGTGGTGTATATAGAATACATCGTGTAGACGTTTCGACAATCTCTGTTGTCATCATCAGTACATGTTTTCAATCAAGCTGTGGAACACGGTATATAAAGCACACGGTATATAAAGCACTTGATTGAAAACATGTACTGATGATGACAACAGAGATTGTCGAAACGTCTACACGATGTATTCTATATACACCACTACCTTGGCAGTAATGTTTATGATGAAATTAACTTACATTGCACATTTAGGACTTACAAGAAAACTACGTCACTCGTACAAGTTCCTTTCCACGTGTAGGTCACGTGAGCTTTGTAGCTGTTGTCAGTATCGCTTGTCACAGTTGACTCCGGCCTTGATTCGCATTTCAATACTTTGTGACCTTTCGGAATATCGTGATTTGACCACGTGCCCACTAGTGGCGCCCAGGAGTTCGATTTGGCGCGGGCTTGGGCGAACACTTTGGTGAAGAGTTTCCCGACTATTTGAACTGCAATGATAAGTGCATGTGTTTTAATCACAGTTTTTACTGTACGTTTGTAAATAAATATATCCCTTTTATGGCTGTGATGGTGCTTATTGTTTTGGTAGGCGACAAAGCTATTCACTGAAACAAGTACTTTGTGTAACTTTACACCATGAGTTAGACGAAACGCTTACTTTGTTCATTATTGGATGTTAAGCTATTACCTTATTACTAATTTTACTACCAATAGGTCTAATCTAGACCAATGTGTTTGTTTCACACCAATTTATTAAAAAACGAAGTCACACGTTAACTAATCTTAAGAATATTTTGTAGATATCCGAGAACAAACCCGTGTGGCAAGTCTTGAAATATTTTTCCCATCTCCTATGAAGTTAAGTTATAAAAATCGTGGAAATTAAGGAGAGCTTTCAAAGGACCTACTTACTCATATTTAGATAATCAGGTAAACCAATATTGCGCTATCTAGTAACAAACTAAGGGATGTAGTTGTATTTAACAATATGAAACAAATTTCGACATGATTTAGTAACGTGAAAGTGAGAAAGTTGTTGACAAATCAAATCAACTGCTATGAGTAGAAGGTTAAAGTTCAAGCGAAGCGTGATAGGGTAAACTGCACTTTGATTAATTACTGTGGTTTGCTGCTGGAAACAAAGATAAGGTTTTCATTAACTTTTGCAGGACAGACGTTATGAAGCCGAGTTTCTAATGTAGAATTTAATCGGATTATGATTATGGTTAGCCTAAACTGAAACGTTACGTGTGCAGTCAGAAAATTAAAAAGGAACTCGGACCATATTCGAATATTCTTAGTCTTGTTGATAGTTTTTGATCTTTCTGTAGAATTAACATAACTTATCATTTTTCAGTTTTATTTTCCGGGCGGTTGTTTTATCAATTTTAGTTTATTCCGAACATTTCTTTCGGTGCTTATATTCAGACGAGAAGGAAATTTGTGCAAAGCTGATGTTCCAAAAATATAGGCAGATAAACTTTATTATTCTACGCACAATCTTTATTTCTTGTTGTTGTTGCAGTGAATGCAATGACACTGTGTGGCAGTAAGTGCAATAAATAATTAAATAAACGTTAAATGCATATTTTCACTGGTAAATTGGTTTAGTAAGTAATAACTTATTAGTAAGTAACTATATTTGGCGTTTTGAATGATAGGGACACTAAAAACACATAGACAGTATGTTATAAATCAAATTTTACCTCTTTGATTAATGTTATCCTGGGAAGGAAAAACCCGCACTCGAAAGGGTAGAGTCCCGTTTGTCATAAGGTCGTATTCATTGGGTATGGATTGCGAATCTCCCATGGGCCTGCACGGGTCATACCGGGTAAACATATCAAGTTTCACTACAGCGGCTGCGGTAGAGTCCGGAACTTGGTAAAGGACGGTGACCAAAAACACTGACAACGTGGCTAGGGATGTGACCATGTTCCTGCTGTACATTATATTATTTCCAGATAACCTGTTCTGATTTCTCTGAAACGAAAAAAAAAAAACGGTGATGAACTCATTTTTTATCTGTCTTGAATTCTTAAGGTTATCACTCACAATAAAATCGCTATCAAGTCCGTTCAAGTCGCTTTAAATAAAATTGTCGATGTACGACAATACAGAAAACTTTTCGAATTTTATGACCAAAATTCTTTTGAGAGAGTTTTCACGCTCTTCGGGGATGACAACCTAAGGTACAAATTTTAAAGAACTCGCACTTTTGTATGCTTAAAATAAATGCACTGGCTGTCCTGCAGTGATAAAAAACTTTTTTACTATCCTCTAGGCTAGAGTGGGTAAAAAGTTTTATAGCACTAATCACATAGACGTATGCGGCCATCAGTTGTAATGTGACTATAGCAATATATAAGACGCCCTTGTATCCAATCTTGGTAGGTGGTTGCGTGACTGTACGACCACAGCACAATATTGTATTTTTGCTTTTCGTATAGAATTTGCAACAGAAAACTGATGCGTCATTTTGCCCGAACCCTATGAAACCATATACTATCGAGCGAGATTCCAACCTTCGCACGCTCCGTTTTTTCTTATCAGGTACAGCTGCTGCATTTTTTGTGTGTTGTTCCATTCCCCATACTGTTATTTTGGCCTATTTACAAAACAATTACAACTGAAAAATCGAACTTAACGCACACAAACGTTGTTTTTTATTTTAAGGATATATTCAGATATGTGCTACACATAAAACTGTGACTTTCACACACTCGGACACTAACCTCAACTTACAATAACTTACCCTCATTTCACCGAGCGTTGCATTATTTCGTGACTTTCGAGATTTCTCTGACGCCCTGACCTTTTAAGTGTAAACGTGCCGCTACATTATTTCGCGTTAACACCCGAAGGTATATGACGCTGATGCTCATTCCCGCAAGTTCAATAAACAAAGGTGCCGTGCTTCTGCCGCACACAATGTTCCGACATTGTTCAACTTCTACCCACAAATGGCGCATATTTTACGATTCGTGCACTTTTAACGCAAGGTTGGTATTTTTAACTGTGGTCCACCGACTTAGTTAAGAATGTAATTTCAAGGGAAATGCCCTACTAACTACACCAAACTAACTGACTAAAAACAAAGATTTCTGCTTTTCTGCAAACGTTTTTAAGATAATTGTTTACCGTAAATCAGATACACTACCTGTCTTTGAGCTCACTTTAAAAGAGTAGTTTGCAATTGACAAAAAAGGCGGAATTGAAAATTTTAAGCTCGAAAATTATAAGTTTTGTGACACATTTTAGGTGCCAATTTATTACCATTGCAATGCCGAGATAAATTCCAGTAGACTAGTTTTAAGAGCCTCGGTTACAAAGTACAACAATTACTTTCATACAAGATGACCACACCTGTTTTGTTCCCGGCGCCGTATCTTGCGTCACGCCAGTGCTTTTAAGCTCTGTTCAGACAAGATTAAATCTGATCTATCCGCCGGCCATGCCTTTAGCTCTTTGGATAACCTAATGTGTACTTTGCATTGTAATAAGCTTACATTCCTTTCCAACTTGGGCAATTTGACGTCAATAGGATTTTGAGCATTACGTCTTTCTACATTTTGACGTCATTTGAAGTCAACC
Organism: Phallusia mammillata; assembly: GCF_965637545.1. Taxonomy (NCBI): domain Eukaryota; kingdom Metazoa; phylum Chordata; class Ascidiacea; order Phlebobranchia; family Ascidiidae; genus Phallusia; species Phallusia mammillata. Next base: position 23,298,095 of record NC_137255.1, read on the forward strand.
CAGGTTGCCATTGCCATGCAAAGTCAGACATTTTTTTGCCTTCATTTTAAAACCGTTGACTGTTGTAGTCCGGCCCACGCAAGTAGTCAAGTCGCAAAGCATCAGGGTTGCTAAACTTTTTCTGGTCGCGTACCATTCGAAGAATTCTTTTCCAAAAAAACTAGCGAATCTGTAAAAAATCCTAAAATACCCACACAATACCAAACTACAGCGGTTTCCAAATTGTATTCTGCCTTTTGGGTGATTATTCCAATTTGCTTTGAGTGTGCATTTACAGTAACAAATGGCAAAACTTTCCAGTGAGCTGCTGACAACTTAAACTTCACATCATAAACAAAAACAATGCTATCATTTAGTACAATACTATTGCTACGCAGGCAATCGGAAACCGCTACTAGTCAAAAATTTTTTTTTCTTATCCATGCGGTCAAACTCCCGGCTCACATTTAGAGCACATGTATTTGGAAGTTACATTAAAAGTCTGGCATGATTTGCATACAGGCCTATTTTAAAAAAGTAAAACTTGTTTTCAATCAAATAGTCTTGCTAATCTGGCTAGAAAATCTATCAAGTACTGAAGGTTGCAAAAAATATCAGATGACCATCTTTGTCGATAAACAAACACACGGAACTTTTTTACAAGTCCCGCTGCAGAAACATAAATTCTAGCGCTACTACTGGATGACACTATTTGACCTTAAACTATGACCCGAACTTACCAGCTCGGAGATTCTTTACAAACTTTTCCTCATTTTGTGGAATGGAAAAATCCATGCCGATACACTATATAATTCAACAAGCTGCTTGAACGTTGGGATTACAGTTCATTTAAGATACCTTGCAGCAACCAATTTGGGTAAAATTATAGGCTTCTTGAACTATGAATAAATCTTGAATGTAGGGAATTGCTTTTAGCCTGAAGCACCCAGTGATCTTGTTAACGACTTCCTAATCAGGTTCAAATCATGCTTAATTTTGTGGTGTGAAAAGGTTAAGGCATTTTAATAGTTAAATGCCTGCTGGTGAACGTGAAATTGAAACAAATTGGCAACTATTACAACTACTAACACGAACAGTATGCATTGGGATGGGTTATGCGTTGTACTCCAACATCCATACAACTATAGTATAAAACAGGCATTAAAATTAGTTAAATAAGTTTGGTAACCTTTTCACCAATGGAGCTGTGTTGTATGACGAGGAATTTAAAAAACACCCTTTATATTTACGGCGTAGTACAACTTATTTTTAATGCGGAAAACATGATTGTTTGATTTACGTATTTTGAGCTTCAGTAATCAAATGTTCAGTTACAAAAGCAGGACTGCCTTAAATACATTCCTTTTGCAAACTATCGTGCCCACCTATCACCAACGTGCATCTACTTTCAGCAGATGCTTTTGGCTGAAGAATTTTAGGGCCTTTATTTTGAAACATTGTTCTAAGCCGAGCGTCCAAGTTGCGGAAGTTGACCTTTGCAAACCGGCCACAAACAGAAGAAGATACGATCTGTATAATTGTCACGGCGATTATATTCGATAACCGGGCGCGTTACTTTATATTCGATAGCCGGGCGCGTATAGAATTGCAGCATTAAAATGTCACCAGCGACCATTCAAAGGGTTAAAAAGAATTCAAAGGGTTTGGTCGGGAAAGGAATGTCGGTTATAGCATGACTTTCACTTCAGGTTTATTGATTTATAATCAAATTGTGGATAAAGCAACAAACTTAAGGTTGTTGCACAGATATTTAATTTATGTGTCACACTAGTTTTGCTTGCGAAATATGTTTTGGTTTATTTCCAACATCATTGAAAAAGTACAAAACTTCTTTTATTCGTTACAGCGCAAATGTTTCTCAATACAAATCAATTGAATTTTCGACAAAAACACTGAATAATTCTAGTTTGTTTATTCATCACGTACATATATTTGGAATGTTTTTTAACAACAGAAAAATTTAAATCAAGAAAAAGTTTGTTAATATTGTTGCAGGGATGGAGAAACGAAACAATCTTCCAGAGAATAATGTACATGTTTTACCTGTTAAATATGGTAAAAATAGGATCATTCAAATGAAACACTTCTGAATGCAGTTTTCGATAATGCGAGAAATATAAAGGCGACAAACATATAGCGTATTTTAGGAATTTCGAACGAAAAGTTTTTTGTGGATGTCGACAGTAAAACAATTTATTGTCAGTATAGTTTAATTTGGAGCAGTTAACTTAGTTAAATACAAAGTAAATAACAAAACTTGTATATGGATTAACACTAGGTTTGCGCAATAACCAACAATATCCTGTTGTTCCACATCGCACATACAAAGAAATTTTGGTATTTTTGTTACAAAATTACCAGCAGCGATCGTCAATAATCTTTTTGTTTCTTGAAAATTGATTATTACGTACTATAAACACACTATGTAGAATACAAAGGCAAATAATAAATTCAGGTCTCATTAATTTCATATTTCCCAGACGAGCGACTGGAACTTCGACTGGAGTTACTCGATGACGTGTCGCGGTGATCACGTGACTTTGCAGCCTCGTCGGCACTCGGTACAATGACGTGACGTTCTTCTTGTTTTTCTTGTCGATGATTTTCAGCAGCAGCGGGGAGTGAACGACTTGATGACGCAATACTCGGCAGGGGTGACGCAACCTACAAAGGTGCAATTATGACAAAAGAGATTAGGTTGTTTGCAAATGGAGAATTTGTTTGAATAGGTTCGTGATAAAACATTGTGATAAAAATTAGGCTGTTTCTAAACACTACAAATAGAACGATTTGTTATACATTTGTTTAAAAAAGTTTTAAAATGTATATTGGGTCCATTATAAAAGTTGAATTAAGTTATTACATTTTCACCTTCTAAAAATGTAGTATCGCTCCTGCAGTTTATATCCTATAATTTTCTTAACAGACCAAAACAAAAACTGTAAACGGTTGAAACAGTCTGCCAGCAAACACTGCACAGAGAATGAAATGAAAATTCCTTAACGAAGCAGGTACACACATTCCCATTACAAACTACTTACCTCTTTATCACTGTTTCTATCATCAGCCAGAGATTTGTTGGGAATGCTGGAGGCAGGTTTATCGCGACTCTTGCGGCTTTTTTTATTGCTCTGGATGGGCGGCAGACGTCGCGGCGAACGTGTCATTGGAGAATTTTCCTTCCACTGCCAATATACGAGAGATAAGCTTAACCATGGTGAAGCATAAGTGTCACGATTTTCTATGGCTTATGCAGCAGGAATCGTGCCTTGTTTTGAATGGCTTGTTTCTGTTAATGTGGAATTGATTGTAGTAATTTTATGTCGATCTGTTTTGTTGAACATTGCCAAAATCCTGACAAATGTTGCTCTCCTAACGGTTGTATTACTTGGCAAACGAAATATAGACCTATTTAAGACGCCTTCTTCAAGATAATGCCACTAAACTTATCGGGTTAAATCATCAATGCCTGCAGACAAATTTATCTGCGCACTTTGTGATATTTTCTGAATGGTTAAGAAACGATTGAAACAGACAGTGAAGTACAGGTCAACATCAATTATAGTTAACTTCACTTTGAAAACAAATAATACATCAAACTTTACTACATTTGAAGACAAAGCGATTTGCATACAACAAGGATATTACCAAAGGCATGTTCCTACACGAAAATAGAACTATCTGCGAACCTAACTCAGACATGGTGTTTGCAGATGCTTAAATTCTATTACTGAAACGCAAACAGAAGTAGCGTCGATATTGGATTAACATCACATAACAGACTGGTGCTTTGCAGAACTTGCTCGGGTGTTGTAAATATTAACAACTAAACTCCATGAAATACACCAATTGCAAACACTGTCAAATCACTTTATGCTAGCTGTGTCGTAAAACAAAGTCCCAGTCGCTTGTTGCAGTTCAGTGAGATATGGAATCAGCAACTTTACTAGGTTTACCTGACAGACACTTAACCACAAATGTGGTAATGAAGCATAGTATACCTACAATCTACACACCCCATATTGTTTAAAAGTTTCGTTATCTTAGTTAACTACTTGCTTTATTTTCAGAGAGCCGAAGATTAAAATTCCCACTTTTTATTACTAGATTTAATTTATCATTTAAATGAATATAGTAGGCAATATCCGTTTACGATTTGATTGACCTCAATCTAGATCCACACAAGCTTTTTAATAAAAAGTTTCCATTACCAAGCCGGAAATATTTGTGTAAATATATGTCACTACTTTATTGTAATACCATGTCAAAAGTGTGTTTATCGTCTGATCTAGTATCATAATTCGTTCAAGGTTTTTATCTGCCTTTACTGTCTGTACAGCGTTATGTCTGGGTTTTATTGCGAAGTTGTAACGGCTGATGTACTTTTATTAGGGATTCGTAAAAGTAATAGAAATTTACGATCTTCTGCCGTACCTATTTGTCTTGTGTGAGCTAAGTTTAGAGTCAGTTCAGGTATTAAGTTTAATATCTTTGCACACTAACTTATGCACCGAGAATGGGTTATCCAATAAATCGGGAGCCAGAATTGTGAGTATCGCTATGTCGTAAAATCATTGCTCCAGTCCGAACAATTTTGCATGTTGATATAACGCATAATATAGTAAATCTAATGGGCAATATAACGATCCTAATAGACGTGAAAGCGACATGCTAATGATGGCACCAGCATTTGCCGAAACGTCTCTTTGCACCGTTACAATTTTCATTAGACAATTATGTGTTAAGTCATGAAATGTAGCGATTATATATTTTCTTTATAATCCAGAAAAGATAGGAGGATACACTACACAAGTTTCGTAAGTATGACACCATATTTTGGTGTCCAAAATCATGATACTATAATGTTCAATTTTTTGTTAACGTAACTAACATTATACATTCTTACCCAAGTGTCCTCCCATAGGACTTCATTGAGTTTAGTCTCTCCAGGAATTCTGTGACGGTCCCAAAAGGTTTTGTAATCTTTGTACAGGCGCAGTGTGTCCATGTGGTCAGTAGTTGTTCGGATTTCTATTGAAAACACAAAGAAGAGATTATTGAGCCTCGCTGCTGGAGATTTTCTGACAACTGTTTGAGAAAGTTCGGACAACACATCTGATTTCGACTTTAAAGTGCTTGATGTGATTTATATTTTTCCACACACCAATAGTTACTTAATGAACCTTTTGTGGTTGTTAGTGTATTTGTTGACATAATTACACATTACGAATGGAAACTTTTAACAAAACAACAACCAAATTTTGTTGAAATTATTGATAGAAAGAGTTACTTACAAATAACTTAGTTTGTTTTCACTTACTGTAGTAATACGCCCATCTACTTGCCGTTGCCATCTTCAAACAATGCTTCTTTTATTCTAAATAAAAATCTACAACGCAATCTGAAATTTAAATTTATAAATTGCCAGTAAAAAGCAAAATGTATTCTTAATCATGTGATTTTATTTCACGCATTGTTATTTGTTTCCCATGCAAGCTTAACAAATTCAAATTTTTCTCCTTCTACGCAACAAAACTTTTCTTCCTATATTACGCTCTTTGCAAATCCACTCAAGACAAATGCATCGCCCAAAGTCAGCGAGCATACAACCACTATACGCGTATACATATACCTAACACTCTGTACATGCTTGTAGAACGCCATGTTTACAAAACTGCGAGTTTCATAACACGGTACTCCTGCCGCGGGATTTCCAAATGCCCTGTCACCGACCTCGTCTCGCTTATTAAAAATCAGCGAGCACCAGTCGAGGCTGCTTCGGGGCCAAGCGTCGCCCTGGCAACGGCTTGTAATTTGGCGGGTGACACGGTGCGAACAAACAGAGCCTAAAATTTCGACAAACAAGTTGTAAAGAGCGCGTCAGACTGAAGCGCGGTTCATGTGGCTTGGATTGCAGATGCGCAAACAAATGACTTTCGTGCTCAACATAATAGGACGCGCTTTGAACCGGTCACAACTTTTTCGATGACCAGTCGTTTTAAGTACCCTTATTTGTTGGTTTGTTTGGTTGATTGCTTGGTAAAGGTCAATGACCCTTTGTGCCCAAGTTAAAACAAAAATTAGGTTACTTTATAGGGTGTATAATATACAAGTAAAACCTTTAACCAAAGCATTTATGTTTATGGTATGTAAGGAAAACATTTTACCAAACCATCTACCTGTTTTAATCCTACGATGCTGGTCGGTGTACATGTGTATGATTTAATATATCTGCCAAACTCCGTAATATTAAACAATTGGTTCTTTCAGTGAAGTGAATGTTTTTACAGCTACCTTTGTTGTTCGTTGCAATTTTGTCCTAGACTAGGACCTAAAGGTTTAAACATTCAAACTTACTAGCAAACATGCGTGCTGCTTAACGTTGGTTTAGCACGTTCGGTATTTTCTTTTTATTCCTCCGATCCTGGTCCACTACTGCAATATTTCCTGCCAGGATCCCTATCGCTCCCATGCGGCATTTGTTTCTAAAAGACAAAAACGACCTTTCTGGTGTGCAGTGATTATTTTTCAATCATCAATGATATACATACCGATTGCAGTCTGGTAACCATGTTAGATAAGTAACATAAGTCGTCTTGGATACACCTGTCGTTTTGTAACACCATTAGAAACGTATCAACAATGAACAAGGGCATTAGGCTTTCGACTAAAATGCTGTAACATCCGACTTTAATGTATTTTGTAAAATCATTCGGTTCGGATGTAAATGGCTTCTTACAAAATATATCTACTGCAGACATACCTGTTCTCTAATCCACTACACAGGAGGTTGATATTAAGAACCTTTGTTTTCAAGCGCTAAACGCAGCTTAATTACTTCCGACCTATGTAGATTGTTCGCTTGTTAGTTACCCGTGTAAACGCACGCAAGAGATATACAATACATTTGAAGCAATACTACATACATGCAGTATTTTGGCCAGACATAGGTAATGGTTTTAAACTAACACAAATAACGACTTAACTAGTAAGAAATGTATTTGATGTCGGTGCAGCGTGCTTTGCATCAACTTTCCAGCATGCAAAGGTAAGTGTTGGATTGTAAAAATATTATTTCTGCAGACAATGTGCGCTGGTTTAATCTACAAGCTCATAGTAGTGCAGCTGGTGACAAGAGTTAGTCATATAGGAAATCATAATATGTCTTCTACTAAACCTGGTAGTAACTGGGATCGTTTTGCAATATTAGCAAATACTGGTCTTCAAAAATCATAAATTTTTTATTGTTTTGTTAAGAATTTGTTGTTTGGTAACAACTTTTGTAACGCTCTTCTTTAAATTTGCCCGTTTAATTGGCGAACAAAATACGTTCAGACATAACATTTCGACGTTTGTATTTTATTTTCACAAGGCTGCTTATGTAAATATAGAATTAGTACGTCGAACGCAATGGAATTTTGTATTTCGTCGCAGATATATATGAGAATTGTGTTTTGGTGTAGGTGCATTTTGCAACTTAGCATGGGGATGTTGATGGGACACGCCATCGCTCACTTCATGCACGTGTGTCTTGTTTCCGAGCAAACCAAAACAACGAATATGCAGAGCAATGTTTCCCTTTATATAGGTAACTAAAATTAACTTCATAATTATATAACTTATAAATACGTGTACTGACTAAGTAATAATATATGCAAGGTCCCTGCGGAGAATCGTGCGTGCCAGAATAATACTAGTAAATTACGTGGATCAACGATATAACTACTTTTCACCTACTATCAATAATAAAAAAGTCATTAATATACATATAACCTCAATACCACCCAACTTTGAAGTAAACCTACCAATTGTAAAACTGATTTCAAGCGACCAAATGGCTTTTTAGCCTCACCTAGCGACAAAGTAATTGAGGAAATGTCTCTGCTTGTTGGTTTTGCAATGCAATTTCGATTCCTTTTCTGTTCCATAACTCATAGTACGCCAGGCATATTGAAGTCGATATACCCATATAAGCCGGTCTACGGCAAGAAGTGTGCCGTGATCGCTGGTTTGCAAGGACGCTTCAGGGCTGATCCCAGTATGAACATTCATCTTAGCTTTTCTGTTCCATAACTCATAGGACGCCAGGCACATTGAAGTCGTTATACCCAATCAAGCCGGTATACGGCAAGGAGTGTGCCGTGATTGTTGGTCGCTTCAGGACTTTCCCCAGTATGAATGTATTGATCTTAGCTTTTCTGTTCCAGGCATTCTTTCGGCGAGAAAGTATTTATTTAGTCGTGCCACAACCAGTTTGGAAACTTGGGGAAAGAACAGTTCAGTTACATTGGAAGTATTTGCCGACATGAGAAATGAAGAAGATCCCGGAGGCGGTTACCACTTTCACACACTGAGCAGTGGCCACAAGGTGGTGTCCTTGCCTGGTGTCAAAGACGACGTATACCCGCCGCAGAAAAAGAGTTTTTCCGCCATTAAATACATGCACGATTTCCACCTTGACAAGTATGATAATGCGGTTACGATTTGCAGTGTTAAATTTTCCGGGTTTGATAGAAATTTTAAGTAAATGTTTCATTTAGAATTTACTTTTTGCGGGATTGGGGACTTTAGGAAACATTTAATTTAAAACGAATTTTGGTAGTTAAAAAAATAGCTAAAAACCCAATACTAATTCATTATAAACTAATTGGGTCAATAAATTTAATTTTTCGGTGTTGATAGTCTGACAAAACATTTCCTTAACATCAAACCAATCTTAACATAGTGCCATCTACAAAGAAAATCAATTTCTATACGCAGATTTGATTGGTTTATGCGACTTGATGACGACGCTTACGTGAAAGTCGACAAACTGAAAAAGTTTCTGAACAGAATAAACGCATCAGAACCGTGGTACATCGGCCAACCGGCGTTTGGCACCGATAAAGGCGATCGTGTGTCAAAGGGAGAAAATTATTGCATGGTAAATTAAAATAACACAAAGTTTATAGCAGAAGATTATGTACCAAAACTATTCATTAAATAAAAAAAACTGCAGGATAGTTTTTAACAAACTAGCATATTCTCTAAACGTTTGAATTTTTGATCAAGATTTTACTAAATATTTGTGCCAGATTTTGGGCATGAGTACTTTTTTAATCATATAACAAAATATTGCCGAAATAACACTATTTTATATGATGTTTTTCAAAAACAAAAGGCGTATCAAAACAACGTGATCAATAAACATTGAAACGTATGTAGGGAGGACCTGGCAGCATTTTTTCACGTGGATTACTTCGAAAACTCGGCCCTCACTTAAAACATTGTCTTGGTCAGCTCGAAACTGAGCACGAGGATGTGGAACTGGGGAGATGTGTGACCAAAATAGCAGGAATCAAATGCACAATGGCTCGGGAAGCAGATTATCTCTTTCATCAGCATTTTGAAAAGACAGGACACATGCCAGATATTAAAGTAATATCGGAGGAAGTCTTGGGTAAGAAGATATTCCTCCTTGTAGTGGGAGAAGCATTGTGTAATTTTGTATCAGTTCTGAACCTATTGATAATGTCAAACTGTTGTTGGTGACTTTCAAAATCAGATGGTGTAATTGTTTCCTGAATGTCATTGATAGCACTACATGTTGTTTTTTAGATAGATTGCACGAAACAATAAGGACACGCTTTTTCAACGATGCTGAAAACGATTTAGCATTTTAAAGCTATGTTCTTTATTTGGCCAATATGGTCTGAACTGCATGATTGAACGGATGTTACAACGCAGTTTTACGTTCATATAATAACAGGAAAACAAATTAAAACAAGATGTTTGATACCTCACTCGGGAAAATTTTAAATTTTGTATCCGATGTGACCCAATATGTAGTTTAACTTTTATTTTCTTTCTTATCCAGACGAAGCCATTACGTTTCACGCAAACAAACATACAGAGCCACAACAAAATCTCCATTCTAAAGTTCTTGCCCGGAAACTACATGAACGGATTAGTCGTATAGTTGAGTTGCAATTGGACAGAAATCCGAAAAAGCAACCCTGGAGAGAATCTCGTCAGGTAGAAAGTTTTAGACCAATATTCGGTCAGTTACTATAACACGGGCATTTCGCTTTTATCTATTCTTTTGCCTGTTTCGTTTTTTGTTAGCAAAGTAATGAAGCTCAATTACTTTTTTTAAATGCTGCTTGAGTCCTAAATTCCTCCAGTTAAGAATTTTTTATAGTTGGAAAATGCGAAAAAAGCGAACAACGCGACAATTAGTCGTAGAGACTTTACTATACTAGTGTTTGCAGGAACATCTAATGTTATTTTCGGGGAATGGAAAAAGCTACAAAACTGCGGACGGGGAGCCGGTTGTGTCTGAATCCGAAGCTGGCAAGGCTGTTTATCAGAAAGTTAAACTTCGAATGTTAAGGAAAGCTAAGAGTTTGGCCCCTGATGAACTCAAAATGATTTGTTTGAAACCTGCAGGATACCACACTGAGAAGCCACTAGTCAACCTTAATGCTCGAGTAGAGATAACATGCCAAAAAGCGTCGGTTTTAAAGTTTATAAAATCTGATTCACCCAAGGTTACTGTTCAATTTGCGACGAGAAGAAAACTATCCTCTGATGCGATTTTTTGGCAAGAAACTCGAAACCTTACCTTTGAAATTGAAACAATGATAAAGCGAAGAAAATGTGAAGCCAAACAAAATTCGAATTCAAATTTAGCTTGTGAATACTCGAAAAATGTCCCGGTAAACTTTTTGCTGTCACTAAGTGGACGACAAAATACTTTTGAAAGATTCTTGCACAGTTTTGAAAAGGCCTTTCTCTCAACTGAAGAGAACATCAACTTAATCGTCGCATACTTTAGTCCCGAAATTGAGGAAAATAAAAAGTTTGAAGACAGTTACCTTACCGAAATCAACCTAAGTCTGAAACTACTTCAGTTACAGTATCCGAACTCAGATTTTGAATTAGTTGAAATGAAAAAAGGCGAGGCATTTTCAAGAGGGCGCGGCCTTCATGAATGCGCCAAGCATGTAAAAGCCAACCACATCTTGTTCTTTTGCGACGTTGATCTTGTTTTTACTCCCGAACTTCTAATGCACATACGGCGAAGCACCCTACGTGGCAAGCAAGTATATTATCCAGCCTTCTTCAGCGAGTACGACCCAAAAGTTGTTGACCACAAAAGCACTCCAGAAGACGGGTTGTACCATTTTCAAGAGCGCAACGGCTTCTGGAGAGATTTCAGTTACGGGATGGTATCCATGTATAGTAACGATTATTTTCGTACTGGAGGCTTTGATCTCAAAATTAAAGGCTGGGGTTTGGAGGACTATCGTTTGGTAAGCGAGTTTGTAAAATCTAAACCTTTTTTGACAAGAGCTACTAAAATCCCTCATCTTTGTGGTAATTGGGTAAATGACTGTTTTTTGTACGTGACAGCCCAAATGCACTCCAATTTATTGGTAATTTTCCATGACAATCTATTCAGTCAAATTCAGCGGTATTACCGGTTATCTACATTGAGTTGCGGCAGGTAGGAAACATGCTTATGTGGATTTTGAAGCCAAGAGAAATATGTAACCAAATCGGGCTTACAAGCAGGTACCAGCAAGCAGGTAGCAGGGAAGCAGGTAAAGTAAAGCAAGTAGCAGGTAACAGGCAAGCAGGTATAGCAACTAATGCAGCACTATTGAAAGCTAGTCGATAAATTATTTGTTTTATATATAGTTGGTCGGTTTCCTTTATTGTTTTTTTCGAGAGCAGACTGTTTAACCTATTTAAGAGAAAGTGACATTTCAACACGCTTTACAAAACGAGATATGCATCTGCGAAGGGTTTATCCGACTAATTAAATAAGTTAGTAAGAATACAGTTTTTGAGAATACATTTTTTGAGAATACATTTTTGGTAAATTCAGCTAACAAATGAAAGTTATATAAACGGGCAACATATTTTAGTTTATTTTTAAATTGTGTCTTGTTATTGAATATAACGTTTCAAGAGACAAAAAGACAACAAGATCTCTAGACTTATGAATGTTTTGTGTGTTTGCACGCCTAGCAGGAACAAATGTTTGAGTAAATACTCATTTATTTTTTTAGCTGGACAGCATTTTGCGTACTGGATTTCAAGTGTTCCGAGCCAACGACCCCGGTCAAGTCCACGTGTTTCACGAAAAGTTTTGCGACAAAAAGTTGTCGAGAGATCAACTCTCAAGTTGTCGCCGTTCCCGGGCAAGTCATTACGGCTCCAAGAACACGATGTACAAACTATGGAGGCAGCGACTGTAAATGCCAAACAATTGCTCCTGATACGCAAACCAACACACAAAACATTATCAAGGTTTTGGCAGAAGTATGTAAAGGATCGACTTTTATAACACTAAAATTTAAAAGTCATTTCGCCTAAGGTCGTTTTCACACACCTTGCTTAGTCATTTCGCAGCGCGTGTTTATGTTAAGTCATCCTGTATAAATTAAGTTTAACGTAAATTATAGAGTTTGAGTGTAAACACCGTCAGACAGTCACTAATAATGTTCTGGATTAATTCTTCTGTATTGTTTTTGCTTAAATATGACCGATGAACCTTCATATAGTTGTTTTCAACCTGTGGTACTCCTACCACTAGTGACACACAGGAGCTTTTTAGGTGGTACGCGAGCAGCTTTCTGCTTTACTAAATTTAAGTTTGGCAATTTAAACTGACCCAAGACCAAGAGTTACTATTCAACTGACCCGACAGACCAATCCTGGTTTTGTGCGGTTATGGGCGAAGCCTTTTTTATTGAATTGCTAACCTTGTTTCTTTCATTAATTTGTCGGTGTAGTCAAGAAGAACTCTTGGTCCACCCATTCAAACATGGTTTATGTGGCACGCAGCGATATAAAAAGTCGTCAGGTGACACGCGATCACGATAAGGTTGAGAACTACTGTCCTACGAAATACGCAAAAATGCAAACGGACAAAGACAGAAAAAAATAGTGAACCATTTTCGCTGAAACATTTTGTAACAAGCACTTTTTTCACTACGACTTTATTGTAACGCTTCTGGCGCACAAAAATAAGTTTACAAGTTTTTCGCGAAAGCTTTCTCGACAATGTAAAAACATGATCGTTTAAAAAAATACGTTAGCTGTGTTATAGCGTCTGTGCCCAAACAGGTCGTATTCATTATTTTTAAAATGTCTGCTGTTTAAATAAATTTTACCCGACCAGCGTTTGCGTTTTGTTTTAATTAAACCTGTCCTACTATTATGCAGACCAATGGAGCAAAATCACGTTGACACTTTTTAACAGCAGATGTCGCCGTTGTAAGTCTCGATGTGGTTGAGCGTACCAGCAAGACTGTCCTAGACAGCACCAAGCTAACCTTTGAGACGGCTGAGACTCAAGAACGCCTGCAGTCAGCAGCAAAGAAGAAAATTATGTTTACACAAAAGCACGCAAAAATCGTTTACGCACCACCAACATGACCAGTCGATTTGCAGTCGTTTCAGCTTCAGTTCTTTTACGTTTTTCTCAGTTCCGTAAAACTGTCTGTCATGTTATTCGGATATAGACCTTTAAAATGGAGAAAATTTAAAAGAACGTGATCTTTGCATGTTTGAAGACAGCCGGCACAAACTTACAGAAGAGAATATTATATAAACCTACACTGGTTTGCTGACTCTACAATTAGTTAGAGCTGCTAAAGGCGGAAATTGCAAGCAATCAGCTTGGACGATTTGTTATTGTGCGAACGACGTGGGTGTGATAAAGCCCAGCATAGATGTAGGCCAGTGGTGTGGAACCTGCGACCCGCGTCAAAATTTTGTTAAGTATTCAACATAGCATCACAAAAATTAAACGTTTATGTACAAATATTTTCTCAAAATGACTTTGACATTATTGGTGATTTATATTCAATATCTCCCCATTCAACCTTACGATAAATCCCAGCATATATTTTGGCAGAAGCAAGGAAGCCAGTAGTTTCGTTTCAGTACAGAATTCTTTAGAGCAGTGGTTCTCAACCTTTCGTAGACCGTGCCCCCCTAAAAGTAACGTACTTGTTGTCTGAAAAATGTTCTCTGTTCTCAAAGAGCGACGTCGTTTTAAGTTACCCTACGGTTGTTTGCACAATAGCACAGCACACAGTTAAACATGGCTAGACATCATTTACAGAACGTGCTGGTTTTAGACTTCAGGTTAGTTTATAAATCGTTTATCCGACAGGTGAAATAAATTTGTTCATTTACTGAAGAAACAAGTCATTCTTAGGAACACTATACACGGACTTGAAAAGTACTTTAATCATAAACATTACTGCCAAGGTAGTGGTGTATAAAGAATACATCGTTCAGACGTTTCGACAATCTCTGTTGTCATCATCAGTGCATCACCACTACCTTGGCAGTAATGTTTATGATTAAACAAGTTATTCTGTTTTCGAAGCAGCAAACTAAGGCGAATGAGCAGAGATTAAAAGGAAAATCGTAGGTTTAGCACTAGCTGTGCTGTATAGAAAGATGTAACACTGTCACAATGGATTATGGTAAAGTCAAGGCATTAAGACTTGAATACCTTATGTAGCCTACCGTACATCTCTTAAGGCCAGAACAGTTTGACACAATTCAGTGGAAAATCCCACAGCACTCAGACAGGGCCCAATGACTGTTCTGTACGTCACGTAATCATTAACCATGGAATACATGCAGTGTTAATAAATAGTTATGTTATAAGACAGCAGTAACTTATTGAATCTACATGTCTGAGCGAAATGTGTTGGATGCTATAGTTTTAATACTAGCGTAAATACACAGTCTCAGCTGTACTTACACCAGCAAATAGTCACAAATTACCTGCCTGTTTTCGTTTTTCTAGTCTACAGATGGAGAGACCTGGTTACAAAAAATGTACTGCAAGCACAGTATTGATATTGATGGCTATATTGTTTCTCATGACGGACGTATTATTGAACCGGGTAGGTTCCAACGAAAAAACACTCATGTACAAACCAGCAACAAAACGAGTGTTTCATAGCGTCGTGGATGTGGACACTGTACAGCCAATAACGGGCAAATTTGGAAGTACACAATGGCGCAGGTATATGCCCGAAATTGACGATTTGCTGACCAAAATCGAGAAAAATCAAGTTGAATGGCCTGTTGACATAAAACTTACTACTGATCCAAAAAACACGGCCATTGTTTTTGGATCTTCCATGCAACTTCAAGTTGGACAAAAGCTGAAGGGCACAATTCAGGCGAGAGACTTTAAAGGCAGGGAAAAGCAATATGGAGGCGACTACTTTCGGGGAAGGTAAGATCGTCCACATTTGTGTTTAGTACGAACGCAACGGTGAAACGTACAGCGGTGCCCAACGTGTGTTTGCACTTGCCCAATAGTTTAGCCATAGCCATATACTATAGTTGTTCCCAACCGGTAGTAGGGCTAAAATGTTTTTCCTCATGGAACCCCTCCCCCCAGAACATTAAAAATCGCAAAGAGTGGTTTAGGCTTCTTTAAATCTAAAATATGAATGGAGTCGGGTCCTACCAAACGCTGAAAAGTCACAGCTCTGAGATGTCAGCTTTGTGTTGTGTGTTGTATAGTCACGTGTCGCCAGAGACACAAGTTTACGCGATGGTAACAACAGTATTTTGTTTAGCATCACACCAGTTAAATGACAAATTTGTTAAATGTGCAACCCACGGTGGACGAAACGCTTGTTCGGTATTTCTACGACAACAACAGGCTATGGATCAGTGGTTCCCAACCGTTTTGTAGTCACGGCCCCGTTTTATAAATTTTATAGGTCCGCGGACACCCAAAGTTTTTATGTTTTGCGTTTCCTGCATTATACGGTATTATACTTTCGATTTTTTGGGCAGAATTTTATTCAACCTTCACAATCCTTAAATATCAATAAAGTTCAGTACTGTAACAGTCAATGCAACAAAGAAATGAAGTTTCTGGTTTAGAATACTTAAAACAAAGCACTATAAGTTCTATTGTTCATGTGATGTGTTGTGATGTCACAATGGAGGTAACAATCACACAAAAAGTAAGTTTTTTTTATCCGAAGGCATGATAACAGTTTGCACTTGTATGCAGGATTGCAAAAACGGTTTGGAACATTAAAAATATTGTACTGTTGGGTAATGGTACAAAGAATGTTAGCCTCCACGGACCTCCAAAAACCATTTCACGGAACCCTTCGGGGGCCCGCGAACCCCAGGTTGGGAACCACTGCTATAGACCAAAACTGTATGTAGGTTATAGCCTAGCACAGGGGTTCTTAACCAGGGGTACGTGTACCCCTTGGGGGTACGAAGGACCAAAGCAGGGGGTACGACATGCAGTGTGAAATTGTACACTATTTAGGCATATTTGTGAAGAACGCGTAACAAGTTACTTTGTTATATGTCTTTGACTGATTGTTGGTGTGCTGTAAACATTGTTGAACTTACAAGACTGTTTTAATGCATGCATTCAACACGTAAGTTATAAATACACTGAGTTTAATTCCTATTATTACAATTTTATTTACTTTCGTCGGCCATTGTAGGGGTACGAGAAAATTTCATGAAAGCTCACAGGGTACGAGCGCTAAAAAGGTTAAGAAACACTGGCCTAGCACTATTGTCATACACCGTTTTTTTTTAAATTCATAGACATCATCTTGAGTATCTAAACCAGGACTACTGAAATAAGTGTGTCAATTGACACTTCTGCCAGTAATGCAAATGCAACATGTCTTAGCCAATTTTAGCTATAGCTAATGGGGAGAATCGCGGTCCAAGATGAAACACAGTTTTCCAAGCCGAATGTTTATATCAGGAAAACAAAACCTTGAAATAGGCACTAAACGTTAATTAAATCCTATTGGCACAACGACATACAAACACATTTTATCTAGTTTTTCGGGATTACTTTGTGTGGCAGTCTTTCAAAATTAGTTTACGAGATCACAGATAAAATTGTACGCAAACAATCGCTGTTTTGTTAATTGTGTAATGGAATAACTGGACCGTTGTTTTGTCACAATTGCACAGGCTGACTTTACATATGATTTTGGAACTACTTTATTTTAGGCTTCTCGCAGTCCCCTGAGAAATCGCTCTGCGGACCCCAGATAAAAAATTGCTGCTACAACGCAATGAACAGTAATTGACACGTAATATAATGTATGTAGTCCAGTAGTTCTCAAACTGTGCGTCGCGACGCCTTGGTGCGTCGTTTCAATTTTCCAAGAGCGTCGCAGAATAGTTCCGTTTCGTGGGTTTTTGTTAATGTGTCAATAAACACAACTTTAATAAAAAGTTTTCTCAAACCACTGTATTCATATCAAAGGAACATCGAGGTCCACTTCCAACGCCTCAAAGGTCTGGTGTGGACCGCGGTCCGCCATTTGAGTAGCCCCGATCTAAACAATATTCAGCACGATTAATTAATGACATTTGCAAAAAAGTAAAGCGCAAATCAAGAGAAAGGGTTTAAAACTAGCTGTAATTGAGGTCGGTTTGAAATAGTGTTTCTTAACCATGCGTTTTTAATTCAAACGACCCCACAAAAAGTTTCGTGAATTCGCTGCTACTTTATGTCATTCCCAACAGCTGTCCAACTTCAGAATGTCTTTATTTTTTCATGGCGTTCACTAATGGTTGATTTGATGTAAAACATTCTTTAGATCTAAATAAGGTGAAAAAACGCAGTGATTTTAAAATTTTCAAACTATATTTAAATGCGTTTTAACTGCACAAAGTAAAAAGGCCAAAGTAATAATTTAATCAAGGTCCAAAAACATAACATTTGAGAAAAACACGAAACAAACAATTGGCTTTTAAAGTATTGAGCAAGGCCTTGAACGTTACGCTTGATTGCTTCCTTTCATTCGCATGACCCACTTTGAAAACCACAGCGGTTCCCTTATAGCAGGTGTCACCAACCTTTTGAAACCCGAGAGCTACCTTAATATAACCAAATGGCTCGAGGGCTACCAGTTCAAAACATAAGTATACACATGTTGAAGAAATGTGTTGATACAAGATGTGTGTCATTGTCAAAGTGACATTGTTCAAATTAACATGTCACAATTTGCATGCAAAACAATTTCTTCCCCAAATTCTTTTAAAACATTACTACTATTCTTGCAAAAAATGAAGCTGTGTGGTCCTGGACACTACTACACTAGGTCGCGACGAAAATGTGGGTCGCTGGTTAGGTCCCTTGGGTTGTCGTTATTTCGACGACTCAGTGCGCTAATTTGTTGCATATTTTAAATTCCAGAAGCATCAGGTGTTGTAAAACACAGTGGTCACAGCGTTGCCATCATTTTATGCTTCATATTTGTGTCGCTTCAAAAAAGAACTGATGTCAACTCTGCTCTCGTTTTACTAATTATCACTTTGACTCGATGGTATCACACTTAGTCGCTCGTCAGACATCTACACTTGCTCTCTAGTCAAACGTACTTTTAATTTTAAATGCTTCATGGGCCGAACAAAAAATCATGCAGGACCGCATGTGGCCCGTTGTAACTTGGGCCAGGTTCGGGATAAGGTTAAATAAAACTGACTTTATTCGGGCCTGAATTTATACCCGACAAAGCTCGTTTTTGTAATTTAACGTTGTTTCTTCTAACTTTTAGGCCTTCTCGGGATAAAATATCTCGGGTCGGCTTTCGGGCTCCGGTCGCGAATTACAGGCCAGTGACTCTTTAGTCCGAACTTTTGAGGCAGGTTCGATATATATTGGTAGTCGATAACACCAAAAAATGAAACCGTCGATCGCTAATATTCACATACATATTTAATAAGTTTCACGCATACATATTGTATTTAGACTGTTACGGTTGGACAACAAAGGAAATCAGTTACGAGACGGTGTTGCAGTGTTCATCCAAGACTTTTACAACGGAACATACGAATGGAAAACCGTTGTCCCGTGGCCGGGTCAATGTCGACTGATTGTTGAACTTGTGCATTCAAGCGAAGCGGTTGTGGAATTGACTTTGAAACGGGCAACCTTGGTCAATCGAAATCGTGGCTTTATGGGAAAATTTGCGAACGGCAAAAGTTCAGAATGTGATGTGATGCTAAGGTAAGGCTGGTTGTTATCCATTTTACCTGTTGTGTGCAAACGCTCCCTATTGTGTTTGGTAAAATGAACTATGTGCTCGCCATACACAAACTCTCTGGTAGTTTGTATTTGACCAATCAAGTCTATCACTGATAATATAACAGCAGCGATTACTCAAACGTCTGCACTGAGGAGTATTTTGTGTACACAAGCTTTTTCGCAAGGGCTACTCCAAAACACGCAATCTACGTAATATTTTAATAAAACTAATGAAAATGACCATGGACGGGTTTGAAGGTTGGGGTGAGACTTTTGTAATTGCAATAACATTACAGTTCCATTTTAGATGCTATTTTGGGCTACTTGGAGTTATTGTGATTATAAACCCGCAACCCGAACCCATTACCAAGCCCGTACATAATGTTCCTATTTCTTATGGGTTCTATTTACTTATTGAAATATTCTTTCTAAAACATGTAATGCATTTAAAATACTAGTTTGCAGACTACAGGGAAGTTGGCTTTGAAAAACAAAGAGCGTATTTATACAGTTCTCACAGCATTAACCATTTGTTGTATCTCGCTCACTTCCTATACTGTGTTAGTGTGTGAGAAATTCTCATGTAATTTAACATTCTACAAATTTTATGGTTTACACTGGGTTTACCTGAGCTTGTTGATTTGGGAATTCGGTTTTTGCACCTTTGTTTTAGTAATAATTTAAATTTTAGACGATTTTACATTAGCCTAATTATATTTAACTTGTAAACCAATGTAAAGAGTGTTTACGAAAAAAATGTGTTGAGATAAGTGCGATGCAACTACACCGCTAAGTTAATTTCTCAATAGGATAATTAAGCTAGATTATAAAAAGCATAAACGGAATATGAAGGCTAAACCGCCTAAATGTATGGTTTTTTTTTTGCATCTCCACAATAACAAAGAAGGTTAGGGTTTATTTATCCTTATAGAGGTCCACACATTTTTGCTAAAGGTTTCGTACAATGATGTCTGACTAAAAAATCCTATTTTTCTATGTGTGCATTGAGCTTCATGCCGCTAAGCCTTTCGCAACGTGCTTTCTTAAAAAGATTCACACAACTTATTATAAAAAATTCTTAAAGGTTAAAAAATCTAGATGGACAACCAAATTTGCTCATTGCCATTTCTGGAGTTTTATACAGGAGTATTTTAACGTTATTCTGTAAGCGACAGTTTGATAACGTTGCTATAAAACGTAAATCATTGAACCGGAAATAGTTGTCACGTAATGAAACTTCATATTTCACAGAAAAAGCACCCTGATTTGTTCACCGTTTTAAGGATGCCTTAGCTCAAACCTTATTTGTTTATGTTTGGGGTATACTCCAATGAACAGCGTATGCACACCAAGGTCACAGCTTGTAAGTAACTCCCGCATTAAAATTGTTGTGCCAAATGTCAAGCAAATCAGTTCAGCTTGGATTGGCTTCAACGCTTACACTCCCTTAACACTGGGATTTGCCAACCTTCAGAGCGGTTCAGATACAAATCGACAAACGGTGGCATATCGAAGACCAAACCTCAAATATACTATTTTTTTTATTACTACTTTACGACAATCAGACGACAGTCCGAAGACTGAAAACTGTCCTTTGTCGTGTCACCATACGAGAAATAAACGCTCTTTCAGATAAAGGGTAGTCGATAATAATATGAAACAAAAGAGGAAAAGCGAACGAAAGAGGTTAAATGTGAAAACGGCAGCAGAAATCAAAGTCTATTACACGCACGCAAATATTTGTGAACGGCATGGAATAATGACAGTGTGTGAAATAGCATGAAACGAATAATTGAACCAGGAGAAAGATTGGAAAGAAATGATGCGTTGAACTTAGCGTTTTCTGCAACAATATTCGAAACAGTAGAGAACAAAATTGTACGAGGAGGAACCAATAGTGGACAATTGACAAACAAATGTTGCGTGGTTTCTACGGCCTGACATACACAAGGGCGAATATACTTTTTACAATGCTGTGATTTGGCTTAATACATACATTTTAAACATTCTGTTTTGGTTCATTCGATGTTAAAATGCGTTCATTACGCTTCATTAAAAAATCAAGTTCCTTTGAGGGACCAGATAAACCCCTGTGGATAGACTTGTAGTTTTATGACCTCGGCCTTACACAAGAGGTGCCGTAGAACGTCAATTATTGTGGTTTAATTACCACACAAAACTGCTTGATACTTACATCGGCTTTGTTAAGGTTAAAATGACCTCTTTTTCTCTTTCACTAAGACTTAACCAACTTGTGCACCTGTTTTTATGCCCAGACCTACGGAAGGCAACAGCATCTGCGACTTTTCTAACGCTACAAGGGGAATCACTTGGCATTGCTACAAACCGCCTGGATTAGATACTTGTCCAAAATCAGCAACAACGTACTCAATAACCACCAAGGACGGCACTGTGCTGGGAAGCCAACCGCTTTTTAAAAAAGGCGTAACATGGCAAACTGAGATCTTAAATTCTGGTTTATCGTTTCAAGTCAATGGCACAATCGACGAAATGCCGAGAGGATTAATGAAGTGCGACACAAGCAAAGGATCATTGCGGAAAAATACTTTCGCGCTTAAACAGCCAAGAGGGTATTTTTACCAAGATCGCTGGGTTTCCATGCTGTGTGATAACAGCAAGACAAGCACGTTGCGAGAATGCCTTAAACACAAATCTCTTCATCTGATTGGGGACTCCACTATAAGGCAGTGGTACTATAGCATACAGGAGCGACTCGAACTGCAAGATACGGGTCACCCAAACAAAGATTTTTGGTCGATGCCGCGGAAAGGAATAGGCGCGAAAGACGACATATACATTTATTATACGGCGCATGGTAACCCCTTATACAACCCAGGACCTCCCATAGTTCGGCCGTTTATCGTCGATACCTTGCTCAGTATAAACGGTAGCCGCCCTACCGCGGTTGTGTTGAACATTGGTGGACATTTTTTGTGTCATGACCCTGCTGCGTTTATACAGCGGGTCGTTGCTATCAAAAACGCGGTTATGCTGCTACACGAGCGCCACCCGACGGTCAAATTTTTTATCAAAGGCGCAACGCGATTCACAAGCAGCAGGGTGACGCCGTTAAGCGATTGGTTGTATTTACGGACGGATCGAATCTTGCGTGCTTATTTCTACGATATGCCATACGTTGCTCATATTGACACATGGGAAATGACCTTCAACCCGGGAGAAGGCCTTCACGCGCCCACCTCTACGGTAGAAAAATTTATTGACCAATTTGTTTCCTATTTTTGCTAGCACAAAGCAAGTATGGTTTGTGCGGAAAGTGTTACCAGGATGGCGGTTTCGTTGCCCAATTGGGCTGGATTTCGAGTTGTGGGCTGCGTTTTATGGGTTTGTCAAAATACTGCACTATTTTCGATTTTGATTGTATTTTGACGCGTCTTTGCGACCAGTTAAAAATCGGACTTGTATTTTATTGACCTTGTAGTTGCAGTTATTTTCGGGTTAGTTTTGACGAGCAAACCTATGCAAACAAGTTGATGTTTTTTAGAATTGGATCTCGTAACACTGGCTGCGAGGAAACAGGCACGTAGTGGTTATAGGTACTGGTTGTACTGGTACTGATTGACACACGATTGTCAATTTAGCTCTTTTACAACGAACCTCATTGTAGTTTGTGGTACTGCTTACAATGTCATTATTCATGTATCTTTTATGTTTCAATAGAGGCAGTATATTGTATTTGAATCAATTCATTAAATTAGTGACAGTTGTGATAAATTATGTACTTTTCATTACTTGTTGCAAACCACATCCGGGTGCCTATTTAAATGGATTTTAAGCTCAATTTCTTGGTACTTGTGCGTTTGTATTTTATCATAAATTTACTTAAAATATATATATATACATATATTACAGGGGGTTGTTGCCAGACATACTTCATAAACTTTCCTTTTGTTCAATCGGCAAACATGCACAAATCATCCGACGTTTCGGCGTCCTGTACGAGGCGTCTTCATCAGGGTAATTTCAGCTACCCAACATAGTCGTTTATCTGATTGAATTAGGTGGATTTAACGTTACCAATAGAACACGACTTCTAGTGGGCATGGCGGTGATATACATGTGTAATTATTTTTATATTCTGGTTGATGGACCTTCAACGAATGACTCCAACATAGGACACCACCGATGTGGATAGGTTTCCCCGCGTAATGAATGCAGTTGTTAACACCAAAAACTACATAATACTCTAAGCCAGGGGTTCCCAACCTGTGGTACGCGTACGACTAGTGGTACGCGAAGGTTTTTCAGGCGGTACGCGAGGAGCGTTCTTTTTTTCACAAAATCCTGTCTTCATACCTTTGTATTTTGTTTGTCTTGTTTTGTTTACAAACAAAAAAATTCGCGCATCGACCAATTGGTGGACAGTAAACAAAAGCAAAACCTCATTAAATTTAGTGTCATTTTAGTAGGCCAATATTATTATTAAAAATATGATCGATCAAATTAGTTATTCTGCAAGAAGTGGTACGAATGGCAGCACATAGCATCTAAGTGGTACGGGACCGTAAAAAGGTTGGAAACCCCTGCTCTAAGCGATACAAACGCAGACTTTAACTTGAAAAAATCCAAACTACGTCACTTTTACTTTGACCTGATCAAACAAATAGAAATAACAACAAAACCGACCGCTTTTTCCGACTTTGATTTAAAAAGGCATTATTGTACCAAAATAGCATTAGACAGTTTTTCAACAACAATGATAGACAACACGTTTATTTAACAATACAAAAAGCATACAAATGAGGCGATTTCTTTAATGAAAAGAAAATATACACAAATAATACAGGACGCATTCGACTAACATTTTGTTAATTTTATAGAACAAACGAAGACAAAATTGACCACTTACTAACAAGCTGTCAGATATCTTTATCCATTCAAAAAAAAAACTGATTCAGTGTTTGACTCTTGAATTCCTTTAAATATTTATTAACTACGCGTTTATGGTATTGTATTGATTTGATCTTTTTTTCGCCAAATCAATTAAGATTTCATGGTGTTGGGTAGGGTTTCTTTTTTGGTGGTCGTTGTTTACCTACCTTTAATTATTCAACCGGCTGAAATCCACCCATGTTGTCAAACCCAGTCGCGTTGCCGTTAGCGCCACTCGTTTCTCCAACAAGATTCCAACCTCTCGGACCCGCTTTCTTTTTACCAAGTACAGCTGCTGCGTTTTTTACCGTTGTCCTCCATCTGTTAGTATTATTTTAGCGTATATTCAACCGCTAGGTTTTTGCAGCTGTTTTCTGTGTTTTCCGTGCCATTGTACCGACATAAGTTACTATGCTTGCCGCGTTCTAGTGCACGTAAATAAAATACGATACGATACGATACCTTACTCGAAAAACACAGCTTTTACTTCGACCCGACCGTTCAATTATTTCTTTGTCAGATTTTTAACAGCGAAATTTCTCTCATTACGATTAAAATATAGCGATATGGCGATTAAAAATTGTAGAGCAAAAAAACAAACTTGTCTGCAAAAATGAATATTTGGAATTCCCAATACCTTTTCAAAACAAAATAACGGCCCAAATGTATGAAAAGTTATTGGAACAGGTCAAAACGTTTCAAAATTTAAAGGCACGATACAAAACTATTTAAATTTTAATCTTTAACACACTATGTTATAGCAACATTATGTTGTATTACTAAATACGTAATAATAATCCTAGTTACGACAACCAAATGCTTTTATGTATGTACTAATGCGCTAAAGCTATCCCTTGAACGAAGAGCGTGTTTCTCCTGCCTTTTTCAGTAAAATTGTTTCTTTTAACTATACTCTCCTTTCGTGCCAGGCTATATTTTCCCGTTATTTTCGTACTTTCCGACGTTTTGTTTTAGAAAGGAGACGACAAAATAACCACCACCGGTTTACGGTCGGTCGTCACTTGTTGAGGCGGGGATGGGGCCTCTACATAGTTTTGTTTTTGAAAAAAAATTCTTGTGCAATTTTTCACGCTTTACTGCTTAGGGTAGCATGCCAACACTCGCGCACGGCCGGCAGTTCCTTTTCGTTTCGTGATAACAAAAACAAATAAAAAATCCTAACTCCAGTCGGCAAACTTGTTTTCACTCCACAAAAATTAATAAAGACATCAAAAAATACAGCATGTAAGAATTTATATGTCACATGCATGTAACATAAACAATATGATTTAAAAGTACAAATTACAAGATGGAAAGAATTTTTGGGCCTAAGTTTGAGCACAGTGCCACACACACAAGCTGGCAAAATGATGTTGACAAAGTTACTAACAAAATAGCGGATCCAAGCTTTTTTTAACAGTTTTGCCGAGTTTGTTTAAAAGACGAGATGTGATTTTATCTTCGCAAAGACATGTTAGAACCTGTAAATCAATAAACCTTACTCATTTTCAAAAGTGATTTAAAGGTTGCTTTTAAACTAGCCAAAACAACATAACAGAAACGACTGTACCTTGTCACAAAGTAATTATTATACTATGGAAAGTACACATCTGTCATACAGATTGCTCTTCAAATATTCTTGTCAGCAATAATACGACATAAAATGCAAAATAAAATTTTCTATATATTCTACACTGGCATGAACGTTGACTTGTGGTGTAAATGTCATTTCCCATGTGTTTAAGTGATTTACGTACGGCAAGTCATTGAAAAATCCACGTAGTATCCGATCCGTCCGTAAATATAGCCAATCGCTCAGTGGACCGACTGCACTGCTTCGAAACCGCGTGGCGCCCTTTACAAAGAACTTAACGGATGGATACCTTTTGTGTAGCATTACAGCAGCATTTCTAATGCCTGTAAGGCGTTGTATAAAAACTGATGGGTCGTACGGTAGAAAATGCGACCCAATGTTAAAAACAACGGCTGTAGGCCGAGTTCCATTGATGCTTTGCAATGTGTCCACAATGTAAGGACGACTCTCGGGTGGACCTGAGCTGTGTAATGGGTTGCCATGTGCTCTATAGTAAATTCGAATATCGTCTTGCAAATTGATTCCGTCTCGAGGCATGGACCAAAACTTATTATTAGGTGGTCCGGTGTCTCTTAGTCGAAGTTGCGTTTGCAAACCGCTGTAGTACCATTGACGCATCGTAGAATCGCCAATGAAGTACACGGACTTGCGTTTTAAACACTCACGCATTGACGGAATTCTGTGGTTATCGCAAAGCAATGAAACCCATCGACTTTGGTGAAAGTAGCCGGTTGGTCCGCCTAAAATCTTTTCATTTTTAGATCGCATTAAGGCAGTAAGCGAGTTACATTTCAATGAGCTCCTCGGCATGTCTTTGCTTGTACCCTGGGCATAGAACATCGCTCCCGAGTTTGAAATCTCAGTTTGCCAATTTACACCCCTTTTAAAAAGTGGATTCTTTCCTAATGAGATTTTGGCTTTTAAGGTAATCTTGTACATGGGAACTCGTTCGGGACAAGAAGTTAAGTTCTGAGGTTTGTTGCAATACCAAGTGATGCCTCTGGACTTTTGTGAGTAATCGCAACTGGTGCTGTGGGGATCACTGCAATAAATATAAAAATTAGAAACAAACTTAACTAAAGAAAACGTTTAAACCAAATTCTGGTGTATCTGGTGTATCAGAAAAAACGACTGATATGAAAATTGAGAAAAAAAAAACGTATTGACAAACCAAATTTTCAGTGACTGCTTAATAAGGTATATTGGCTTATATTTTTATTCTTTACAATTTTTTAGGAAAAACAACATTTTCCTACTTATAAGTATAACTGTGAATTATAATTATGAAAATAGTTATAACTATGAAAATTGGTTAAAACCGGTTCCTTATGTCTTTGTTTGAAGCATTGTAGTCAGATTATTTTTAGATTACATGACAATGTACTCGTCTAGTGCAATGCTTTGTAACCCCTGTGTCCCGACCCAAATTCGCCAATTAATTTGGTTGCGTCGTCCATAGCATCATATTTTCAAACTTTTTGATAAATAATTGCTATACTTTATAGCAGGGGTCGGCAACCTTTTTTGCTCTGTGGACCGTTTCTAAAACTAACATTTTATCGCCGACCGGCCTTAAAAAAACTACACATATTAAGCAACGAAAACGAGCAAATTAGTTTATCAAACCTGGAATACATGGGCAAAATGTTTTGAAGCATTTAACTTGAAAAAGTATACGGCCCGGTAACGAGCTCCTCGCGGACCGGTACCGGCCGCGGACTGGCGGTTGCCGACCACTGCTTTATAGCATATTTGTTTATAGTTTCTGAATTAATGAGTTCTAGTAAGAAGTCACTTTACTCTTACTTAATTTAATTGCAACATTTCATGGTTTGAAACAAGTTGTGTGAAACATTTGTTTTTTCCAGAACAATACTCGGTTTGTTAAAAAAATGTTAACAATTACCCAAAATGCGAAACGTTAAACCGTTTGCTACAATTTGTTATGTTGTGTTGTGCTAAGTTTAAATTTGCTTTAAACCTGTTTTTCGAAACTTTGAGTTACATTGCTAACAAACCGCAGTGGTTTGCAATTGTGTGAGTGCGTAAATATTGGACGATAACAAAGCATTAAGTCACGGGACATCGCGCAAACAGCTAAATTTAAAATATCAGGTAATCACCTGAAACGCGTAAAAATGCTGTTGATCAGTGCTTTTAAGATTGAGGTAAGGTTTCATAATGACGAAAGCTATATTACATACATACATAGGCGAATGATTTTCAATCTCTGGCTGTCCCACGACTCAGCAGTTTTCCGCGCAAGCATGTTTGCTGAACGTCTGGATATTCCTTTCCGAAACCCAACATCAATTCCCAACATCAACCGTGAGCATTTTTATTTGCGATTAGGCGGCTCCCGCTTTCTTGTATATCTCGCGATTTAGCATTTTAGTTTCACCCTAAATATTTACAGTTTACGATTATATTGTGTGTGTGTTTTGCCAATTGCTCTTTGTCAGCTGAAACTATTTCCAGCAATGAGATTTCGACTCACCTCAAATTTATGTCGCATTCTACTTCATCCTTGTCATAAATACCACGAAAACCTCGATGTAAGTTTACAAGCGTCGCGCGCTGCGAAACCAAATCCACCACAGCTTCACTGGAGTGTACAAGTTCAATAATTAGTTGACACCGTCCAGGCCAAGGGACTATGGTGTTCCAACTGTATGTTCCATTGTAATAATCTCCAATCATTACCGCTATACCGTCTTTTAATTGATTTCCTTGAGGCCCAATCCGCATAAGACTAATAAAAACGATAAACGTTAAGTTTCTGCTGTTAAAACAGGAAGGTTTTAACCAACGTTTGCTCTATGCCAGGGGTCGGCAACCTTTTTTGTACTGCGGACCGTTTTTGAAACTGAAATTTTGTCGCGGACCAGCCTTGCGGATTAGTTGATCATCCCCGGAATACACGGGCAAAAAGTTTTTAAGCATTTGACCTGAAAATAGTATACAGCCTTGTAACGGACTGGTACTGGGTCGCGGACCGGCGGTTGCCGACCACTGCTCTATGCCGAGCATGCGCAATTTTCCGTTGTTCTGTCATGCCGAGACTTTAAAAAATCTGTACTGCGCAACAAGTATTTTCCATTGAAAACAAACAGATTGTGTGTATGCAAAAACAAATTAATGTAAATTTCAACGACAAGTCATCACAAAATTGTGAAAAAACAATTTGAAAAAATGAGTACGAAGCGGATATCCTTCAAAGTGTGGTCGAATTATTCATGCGATGGTTTGTGCTTAAAGTGCTCGCAATAAACGTTACTTTGTGGTTTACTTGGAGAACTGAAAATGCCTCTGGCGATGTTTCCACTTGTCTGCTTTTAAGAGGACGAAAAAACAGATTGGCGAAAATTGTAACTTCTCTTTGTGTATGGTTACTTTTGAATCACACTATGTGGAAAAGTGTTAGAAAGTGCATTTGTTTCAAACATTTTGTATGTTACACTGCGCATACCTGCAAATTAGATGTAATGTTATGCAAACGAATCTCCTACAGATTGCAAAAGAGGTACAAGCACGTAAACTTGTTTGTTATTTTTTTTTAAATTTAGTCCGTAGCTATACGGAATGACAGTCACAACACACACAATAGGGTACCTGCGACAGCGTTATATCTCGAAAACAATTTACTTGGGTTTACTTAATTAAGTCGAACTTACCGGGCACGAAAGTAATCACCTCCATATCTCTTGTCCTTTTTCTCAAAATCTCTGGCTTGTATTGTGCCTCTTAGCGTTTGACCAACTCTAAGTTCAGCAATAGGTTGAAAACTGATAACTGTATTTTTAGGGTCAGTTGTTTGTTTGATGTCCACTGGCCAATTCACTATGTTATGCTCAATTTTCGTCAGAAAATTGTCGATTTCAGGCATAAACTTGCGCCATTCTTTACTTCCAAACTTGCACACCAACGGTTTTAGAATTGGCACATCGCTATACGCTCCTTTGGTAACTGGTTCAAAGTTTGGCTTGTTGTTAGTAAAAGTCATTATCTTATTGATGTTAAACGCCACAAAAATCATCGTAAGAATTAGTACAAGTTTACTTGTGCTACATAGTCTCTTTATTTCATCCTTCATACTTCTCTTTGGAAAATGATTTGTCAGTAGATTTTATTTTTATTAACAACACTTTCGAAGACAACTTTGTACAGTGTTACACATCACCTCTCAAAGCACAGAATACCGATATAACTGCTGTCTTCTCAGATGCTACAGAACACACAGTCTTTTTAGCAAGCAGCTTTCCAACGTGGCATATCCTTGATGTGATTATTTAAAGTATTTATTAGAAAATCGTCTCGACAGATTTCAATTTGATCAAACGCTCGCGGCCATTGCTTTCATTTCAATAGCAACCGCGCTTCGCGACTGATAAAAAAAGCTTAGATTTATGAACGCTCGACTTATTGATAGATTTGCTTCAGTTGCCTTGAATGAGAGCATTTACACTAACATGACATAAATCTGGTATACTAAGAATCAAACGGACAGGGGTGTTCACAAACAAACTTTTCTGTAAATGTTTACTAATGTACACTTCAAAAATTTGTCTTTTTGCGGAAAATAATTTTCAATTTTGGCATAAGCATCATTTTTCTATTTAGCAACAAAAGTCGGGTAAAAACCGGAACTGTATGTATTTTTAGTTACCTTGAGTGAGACCAATTAAACTGTAGTGCAAAAAGGGTGTCTCGGTACAAGCTATAAACGGAGTCACTATATAAGTAAAGAGGTATACCACCGTCTTTAACCTCCCGCAAGCTCCTGGGATTGTCAAGACAGAGTACTGGAAACTCCACACAAATGTCTTGTATTTCAGTTCGTTTTTTTATTACTTCTGAAATACACAAAGAGGGGAAAGGGCTGAAATGAACCAGTGCGTTTTTTTATATTTACCCTCTAAAAAGGCGTTAAGTCGTACACATGTGCTTTCGCGATTGGCTCTTGTACAATTCCCACACAAAGCAACATTCAATTACAGCACGGGACAAAACATACGATTAAAGCTCGTAAACGCCAGCCACAAAGTCGTATCTACATCATAATTAACTGCAACAGGAAATGTTTCGATGTTCAAACATGATTTGCCAATAGAGTTGAATCAAACCATTGGACTACCAGACTTCCTTGCAAGCTTAGAGCTAGCAAGTTAAATCGAGCTGACTTCGTAAACAACTATTGCAAAATCTACACAAGTATCATTGCAATCGCTAACAAACTACAAAGCAAACGAGCTAAAAAAACAAATACTGGATAAATGGATTACGGGACACCACCAGTAAATTATAAACAAGAAATATAGAAAAGAAATGTAACTGTTTGCTGTAACGTTACATTAAAAATATGTCCAAAGAACCTACAAAGTTGGCAAAACAACAAAACTAAAAAAGCTTCAAAATTATTCCTGCTTTTACTAAAGAAAACGATGTCGTACTGTATTGCATTTTCAAACTGGACCAAAAATGCTAGCAATAATATGACATAAAAAGCAAAATAAATTTTCTACATAGTCTTCACTGGCATGGACGGTGACTTGTGGTATAAATGTCATTTCCCATGTGTCTATGTGACGTACGTACGGCAAGTCATTCAAAAATCCTAGTAGAATACGATGTGTTCGTAAATATAGCCAGTCACTCAGTGGGCCAACCTTACTGCTTCGAAACCGCGTGGCGCCCTTTACAAAGAACTGAACGGAAGGATATATTTTATTCAGCATCACAATAGCGTTCCTGACTCCTGTTATACGTTGTATCAAAACAGAAGGGTCGTACGGTAGAAAATGCGACCCAATGTTAAACACAACGGCTGTAGGGCGACTTCCATTGATGTTTTGCAATGTGTCCACCATGTAAAGGCAACTTTCGGGGGGACCTGGATTGTGTAGCGGGTTGCCATGTGCTCTATAGTGAATTCGTATATCCTCTTCAAGGTTGATTCCGTCTTTGGGCATGGACCAAGATTTATTGATCGGCGGTCCTGTGTCCTTTAGACCGAGTTGCTCCCGCAAACCGCTGTAGTACCATTGGCGCATCGTAGAATCGCCAATAAAATACACGGACTTGTGTTTCAAACACTCACGCATTGACGGGATTCTGTGGTTGTCGCAAAGCTATGAAACCCATCGACTTTGGTGAAAGTAGCCTGTTGGTCTGCGCAACAGCGTTTTATATTTAGATCTCATTAAAGCAGTACGCGAGTTGCACTTCAAAAAACTCCTCGGCATATCTTCAGTTGCACCTTGGGCATAGAACATCGCCCCCGAGTTTGAAATCTCAGTTTGCCAATTTACACCCGTTTTTGAAAAGTGTCTGATTTCCTAAAACGGTTTTGTCTTTTCTGGTAATCTTGTACGTGGGAACTTGATCGGGACAAGAAGTTAAGTTTTGAGGTTTGTTGCAATACCAAGTGATGCCTCTTGACTTTTGTGAGTAATCGCAACTGATGCTGTGGGGATCACTGGCAATAAATATCAAAATTAGAATAAAATCTTAATTAAAAGAAAATAAATATACCAAATATTAGTGCAAAGAAAATAGATAGATTTGGTATATTAAAATTATAACGGATCAGTAGGAAAGTTGAGACAAAACGGATTGACAAACAATTTTTTTTTTGAACCTTTACTAATGTACACGCCCATTTTTTTCTTTGGAGGAGGGGGAGGGCGATGAACAATTGTTAATTTTGGCATAAGCACCATTTTCCTAATTAACAATAAAATTGGTTAAAAACCGTTTGCGTAATCGATTCGTTTAGTGCAGTGATTCTTAACCCCCGGGACGCGATCCAAAGGCCCCTTGTAATTTTACTGCGTCGCCGATAACATTATTTTACAAAATGTAAGAAAGAGGTTGACCACAAATTTTGATGTGAAGCGGTTATAGCTGCGTTTTCAACGCCCCGGTAATCGCCTTAACTGGTATAAATGCTCATGGCCAGTGTTAATTAATTAGGTTTTGGTAAGTCTAATAATATATATATATAAGCTGCAGACAGTGCACACTGTTTCGAGCTTATCATTTATTGGCTCTATGCTTTTACATATATATATATATATATATACATATATGTATGTATTGAAACTTTTCACCCACTGACTTTGATGAGAGTAGCCTGCGATTTCCGCGGAAGCAGGTTTGCTGAAAATTAGTGAAAACAGGGTTTGTTATATTACTACCTCGCCCCTCTATTAATATCGCCCTAGATATATTTTGTGTTTACAGTTTTATTGGTAGTTTGCCAACTTCAAAGACACCTCGAAAACCTCTATTTAAGTTTACAAGTGTCGCGCGCTGCCATACCAAATCCACCACTGCTTCACTGGAGTGTACAAGTTCAACAATTAGTTGACCACGTCCAGGCCAAAGGACAATGGTGTTCCAACCGTACGTTCCATTGTAATAATCTTCAATCTTTACTGCTATGCCGTCTTTTATTTGATTTCCTTGAGGCCCAACCCGCATGAGCCTAATAAAAACAATAAAGTTTCTGCTGACAAAATTTCTCTATTCTTCGGGCAATCGCAATTTCCCGTTGCCCTGTCGTGCCGAAACGTCAAAAAAAAATCTGAATTGCGCAACGAGCATGTATAGTAGTACAGGGGTGGGCAACCTTTTTTCTACTGCGGACCGTTTTTGAAACAGAAATTTTGTCGCGGACCGGCCTTCAAACACTACAAAAATGTAACAAAGGAAACGCATAAATTATATATCATCACCGGGATGCATGGACAAAATGTTTTGAAGTATTTAACCTGAATAAGTATACGGCACGGTAGCGAACTCCTCGCGGAGCGGTACCAGGCCGCGGCCCGGCGTTTGCCGACCACTGTAGTGATACCTTTTTGAAACAAAGGGCTTGTGTGTATGTAATAACTAGTTACTGTAAATTTTGACAGCAGGTCATCACAAAATTTCGAAAAACAC
Source organism: Phallusia mammillata (assembly GCF_965637545.1). NCBI lineage: Eukaryota > Metazoa > Chordata > Ascidiacea > Phlebobranchia > Ascidiidae > Phallusia > Phallusia mammillata. The sequence continues at coordinate 23,331,601 of NC_137255.1, forward strand.
GTTAAACACGAAAGCGCATATACATGACCTTCACAGCAAGGTCGATTTATTCACGCGAAAGCACGCAAGCTTGATTTTTGATCGTTCTTGTTTTAGTCCGTGGCTATACGTAATGGCAAACACAACACACACAATAGGGCACTTGTAAGTCCTTTATATCAGGGGTCGGCAACCTTTTTTGCACTGCGGACCGTTTTTGAAAGTGAAATTTTATCGCGGATCGGTCTTGAAAAAAAGCTACAAATATTTAGCAATAAAAACACCTAAATTAGTTTATCATTCCCGGGATACATGGGCAAAATGTTTTAAACCGTTCCACAGGAAATGTTATACGGCCCGGTAACGAACTCCTCGCGGACCGGTACCGGGCCGCGGACCGGCGGTTGCCGACCACTGCTCTCGAAAACAATTTACCTTGGTTTACTAAACAAAATTAAGTCGATCTTACCGGGCTCGAAAGTAATCACCTCCATATATATTTTCCTTTTTCTCAAAATCTCTGGCTTGTATTGTGCCGCTCAGCGTTTGACCAACTCTAAGTTCAGCAATAGGTTGAAAACTGATAACTGTATTTTTGGGGTCAGTTGTTTGTTTGATGTCCACTGGCCATTTCACTATGCCATGTTCAATTTTCATTTGCAAATCGTCAATTTCAGGCATAAACTTACGCCATTCTTTACTTCCAAACTTGCCCACCAACGGTTTTAAGATTGGCACATCGCTATACGTTCCTTTGGTAACTGGTTTAAAGTTTGGCTTGTTGTTGGTAAAAGTCATTATCTTATTGATGTTAATCACCAAAAAAATCATCGTGAGAATCAATGCAAGTTTGCTTGTGCTGCATAGTCTTTTTATCTCATCCATACTTCTTTTCGGAAATTGATTCGTCAGTAGATTTTATTTTTATTAACCACACTTTCTGAGACAATATTGTACACCGTCACACCTCAACTTACAAGGCACAAAACTTAATACCGATATAACTGCTGTCTTCTCAGATGCTACAGAACACAGTATTTTGAACAAGCAACTTTCCAACGTGACATGTCCTTGTTGTGATTATTTAAAGTGTTGATTAGAAAATTGTCTCGACGGATTCCAATTTCATCAAACGCTTGCGGCCATTGCGTCCATTTCAATAGCAACCGCGTTCAGCAACTGATAAACAAGCTTAGGCTTGTGAACGATCGGAAAAGTTTGGGAACTCACCTTTGCGGGAATTCCCTAATACACAAAAATATGGATTTGGCTTGATTAATTGAAGTTTACGTTTGGGGATGTTGGGATTAAAAATTTGGGCTAATTAAAGATAAAAAATGGAATATTGCCAAGTTGGGCGCGGCCGTGAAATTCTTTTGTTGCCCAAAAATGCGTCGTTATCAATTAGCGTAAAAATAAGGATCGCGAAAACAAAATTGCAAAGTATGCATTTTGAATGTAAAGCCTTGAATTTAAACACCAAGAAGTATTTACCCTAAAAAACATAATCGGGATTCGTTTCCGGGAGTGTCCTGGGTTCGAACCCCGTGAAAAAAAAGATAACCCTTTTGTAATACGCGCCCGTCCTACAGCCCGTCCTCCAAGACGAGCCACTCTTGCACATGCGACGAATGTTCTTGGTGAACGATAAAAGGCAACGCTGACGACTAATAGCAGAGACGACAACGTCAATAGCGACGGCAACGGTTTTTCTGTCATCACAAATCGCATACATGAGCCACACGTTCACATTATGAAGTCATAGCGATAAATCACACATTAATCTGTTTGAACAGTACAGACAAGGTTTTAAATTAAATCTACATTGATCGGTCATATTTTACCATAAAATTACTTCCAGATTACTTGTAATAAGTCCAGTTACTGTTAGAATACACATTATCACAAGTTAAACACAAACTAAATTAGAAAATAAAAACATACCAACTGTTGGGTAACCAGGATTTACTAGCACGCGGCTAGAGGTTTCACAACTGACAATTCAGCATTTTAGTTACTGTTGTTATAATTTACAGTTTCACTATAAACAAAAAAAGACACAAGAAATTAGGATAAATTCACTTAACTTGACTGCAAAACTAGAAACTAACGCATCTCACAAAAACGTGGCGTTTAAAGTACTTGCTCTCTCGCGGATGAATATTTCAATACGTCACGAATAAAAGGGAACTTAACTCAGTCAAGCGGAACAATTAATTCTCGTTGTAACACCTTGTATAAATCTTATACTGCCAGAAGTAAAGGTTCTTAATTCAGAATAAATATACCTCGAAGTAGTCAACTTGATAAACCTTGTAGGTGTGAAAAAGAAAATGCTTGACATTCCAATTTGTAAAATAGGTGCACGGCTTTTTAATGCCACGCAAACAAGCTGGCAAAATTATGGGGGGGGGGGAGGGGGGCTTATTCACGGCACATAAATTAAAGACGCACCTAATACAAGCTGTAACTGTATCAGAACAGGGGCGGCATTATGAACACTTCCTCGCTCGCTAACTTAGCTCGGTAAAAAAATCTTTAGCGAGGACTTAAATGGATTTTAAGCTGAATTTCTTGGTACTTGTGCGTTTGTATTTTATCATAAATTTACTTAATATATATATATATATATTATAGGGGGTTGTTGCCAGGCATACTTCATAAACTTTCCTTTTGTTGAATCGGCAAACATGCACAAATCATCCGACGTTTCGGCGTCCTGTACGAGGCGTCTTCATCAGGGTAATTTCAGCTACCCAACATAGTCGTTTATCTCAGTGTTTCTTAACCTTTTTAGTGCTCGTACCCTTTGAGCGTTTACAAAATTTTCTCGTACCCCCTGTCCACAATGGCCAACGGAAGTAAACAAAATTGTAACAATAGAAATTAAACTCAGTGTATTTATAGGTTATGCGTTGAAAGCATGCATTAAAACAGTCTTGTAAGTTCAACAATATTTACAGCACACCAACAATCAATTCAAATCAGTCAAAGACATATAACAAAGTAACTTGCTACGCATTTTTCACAAATATGCCTAATAGCGTATAATTTCACACTGCATGTTGTACCTCCTGCTTTGGTGCTTCGTACCCCCAAGGGGTACATGTACCCCTGGTTAAGAACCCCTGGTTTATCTGATTGAATCAGGTGGATTTAACGTTACCAATAGAACACGACTTCTAGTGGGCATGGCGGTGATATACATGTGTAATTATTTTTATATTCTGGTTGATGGACCTTCAACGAATGACTCCAACATAGGACACCACCGATGTGGATAGGTTTCCCCGCGTAATGAATGCAGTTGTTAGCACCAAAAACTACATAATACTCTAAGCCAGGGGTTCCCAACCTGTGGTACGCGTACGACTAGTTGTACGCGAAGGTTTTTCAGGCGGTACGCGAGTAGCGTTCTTTTTTCACAAAATCCTGTCTTCATACCTTTATATTTTGTTTGTCTGGTTTTGTTTACAAACAAAAATTTTCGCGCATCGACCAATTGGTGGACAGTAAACAAAAGCAAAACCTCATTAAATTTAGTGTCATTTTAGTAGGCCAATATTATTCTTAAAAATATGATTCGATCAAATTAGTTATTCTGCAAGAAGTGGTACGAATGGCAGCACATAGCATCTAAGTGGTACGGGACCGTAAAAAGGTTGGAAACCCCTGCTCTAAGCGATACAAACGCAGACTTTAACTTGAAAAAATCCAAACTACGTCACTTTTACTTTGACCTGATCAAACAAATAGAAATAACAACAAAACCGACCGCTTTTTCCGACTTTGATTTAAAAAGGCATTATTGTACCAAAATAGCATTAGAAAGTTTTTCAACAACAATGATAGACAACACGTTTATTTAACAATACAAAAAGCATACAAATGAAGCGATTTAAAAAAAAAAGAAAATGTACACAAATAATACAGGACGCATTCGACTAACATTTTGTTAATTTTATAGAACAAACGAAGACAAAATTGACCACTTACTAACAAGCTGACAGATATCTTTATCCATTAAAAAAAAACTGATTCAGTGTTTGACTCTTAAATTCCTTTAAATATTTATTAACTACGCGTTTATGGTATTGTCTTGATTTGATCTTTTTTTCGCCAAATCAATTAAGATTTCATGGTGTTGGGTAGGGTTTCTTTTTTGGTGGTCGTTGTTTACCTACCTTTAATTATTCAACCGGCTGAAATCCACCCATGTTGTCAAACCCAGTCGCGTTGCCGTTAGCGCCACTCGTTTCTCCAACAAGATTCCAACCTCTCGGACCCGCTTTCTTTTTACCAAGTACAGCTGCTGCGTTTTTTACCGTTGTCCTCCATCTGTTAGTATTATTTTAGCGTATTTTCAACCGCTAGGTTTTTGCAGCTGTTTTCTGTGTTTTCCGTGCCATTGTACCGACATAAGTTACTATGCTTGCCGCGTTCTAGTGCACGTAAATAAAATACGATACGATACGATACCTTACTCGAAAAACACAGCTTTTACTTCGACCCGACCGTTCAATTATTTCTTTGTCAGATTTTTAACAGCGAAATTTCTCTCATTACGATTAAAATATAGCGACATGGCGATTAAAAATTATAGAGCAAAAAAAAAACTTTTCTGCAAAAATGAATATTTGGAATTCCCAATACCTTTTCAAAACAAAATAACGGCCCAAATGTATGAAAAGTTATTGGAACAGGTCAAAACGTTTCAAAATTTAAAGGCACGATACAAAACTATTTAAATTTTAATCTTTAACACACTATGTTATAGCAACATTATGTTGTATTACTAAATACGTAATAATAATCCTAGTTACGACAACCAAATGCTTTTATGTATGTACTAATGCGTTAAAGCTATCCCTTGAACGAAGAGCGTGTTTCTCCTGCCTTTTTCAGTAAAATTGTTTCTTTTAACTATACTCTCTTTTCGTGCCAGGCTATATATATTCCGTTATTTTCGTACTTTCCGACGTTTTGTTTTAGAAAGGAGACGACACAATAACCACCACCGGTTTACGGTCGGTCGTCACTTGTTGAGGCGGGGATGGGGCCTCTACATAGTTTTTTTTTTGAAAAAAAATCTTGTGCAATTTTTCACGCTTTACTGCTTAGGGTAGCATGCCAACACTCGCGCACGGCCGGCAGTTCCTTTTCGTTTCGTGATAACAAAAACAAATAAAAAATCCTAACTCCAGTCGGCAAACTTGTTTTCACTCCACAAAAACTAATAAAGACACAAAAAAATACAGCATGTAAGAATTTATATGTCACATGCATGTAACATAAACAATATGATTTAAAAGTACAAATTACAAGATGGAAAGAATTTTTGGGCCTAAGTTTGAGCACAATGCCACACATACAAGCTGGCAAAATGATGTTGACAAAGTTACTAACAAAATAGCGGATCCAAGCTTTTTTTAACAGTTTTGCCGAGTTTGTTTAAAAGACGAGATGTGATTTTATCTTCGCAAAGACATGTTAGAACCTGTGAATCAATAAACCTTACTCATTTTTGAAAGTGACTTAAAGGTTGCTTTCAAACTAGACAAAACAACATAACAGAAACGGTTGTACCTTGTCACAAAGTAATTATTATACTATGGGAAATACACATCTGTCATACAAATTGCTCTTCAAATATTCTTGTCAGCAATAATACGACATAAAATGCAAAATAAAATTTTCTATATATTCTGCACTGGCATGAACGTTGACTTGTGGTGTAAATGTCATTTCCCATGTGTTTAAGTGATTTACGTACGGCAAGTCATTGAAAAATCCACGTAGTATCCGATCCGTCCGTAAATATAGCCAATCGCTCAGTGGACCGACTGCACTGCTTCGAAACCGCGTGGCGCCCTTTACAAAGAACTTAACGGATGGATACCTTTTGTGTAGCATTACAGCAGCATTTCTAATGCCTGTAAGGCGTTGTATAAAAACTGATGGGTCGTACGGTAGAAAATGCGACCCAATGTTAAAAACAACGGCTGTAGGCCGAGTTCCATTGATGCTTTGCAATGTGTCCACAACGTAAGGACGACTCTCGGGTGGACCTGAGCTGTGTAATGGGTTGCCATGTGCTCTATAGTAAATTCGAATATCGTCTTGCAAATTGATTCCGTCTCGAGGCATGGACCAAAACTTATTATTAGGTGGTCCGGTGTCTCTTAGTCGAAGTTGCGTTTGCAAACCGCTGTAGTACCATTGACGCATCGTAGAATCGCCAATGAAGTACACGGACTTGTCTTTTAAACACTCAAGCATTGACGGAATTCTGTGGTTATCGCAAAGCAATGAAACCCATCGACTTTGGTGAAAGTAGCCGGTTGGTCCGCCTAAAATCTTTTCATTTTTAGATCGCATTGAGGCAGTAAGCGAGTTACATTTCAATGAGCTCCTCGGCATGTCTTTGCTTGTACCCTGGGCATAGAACATCGCTCCCGAGTTTGAAATCTCAGTTTGCCAATTTACACCCCTTTTAAAAAGTGGATTCTTTCCTAATGAGGTTTTGTCTTTTAAGGTGATCTTGTACATGGGAACCCGTTCGGGACAAGAAGTAAAGTTCTGAGGTTTGTTGCAATACCAAGTGATGCCTCTGGACTTTTGTGAGTAATCGCAACTGGTGCTGTCGGGATCACTGCAATAAATATAAAAATTAGAAACAAACTTAACTAAAGAAAGCGTTTAAACCAAATTCTGGTGTATCTGGTGTATCAGAAAAAACGACTGATATGAAAATTAAGAAAAAAAAAACGTATTGACAAACCAAATTTTCAGTGACTGCTTAATAAGGTATATTGGCTTATATTTTTATTCTTTAAATTTTTTTAGGAAAAACAACATTTTCCTACTTATAAGTATAACTATGAATTATAACTATGAAAATAGTTATAACTATGAAAATTGGTTAAAACCGGTTCCTTATGTCTTTGTTTGAAGCATTGTAGTCAGATTATTTTTAGATTACATGACAATGTACTCGTCTAGTGCAATGCTTTGTAACCCCTGTGTCCCGACACAAAATCGCCAATTAATTTGGTTGCGTCGTCCATAGCATCATATTTTCAAACTTTTTGATAAATAATTGCTATACTTTATAGCAGGGGTCGGCAACCTTTTTTGCTCTGTGGACCGTTTCTAAAACTAACATTTTATCGCCGACCGGCCTTAAAAAACTACACATATTAAGCAACGAAAACGAGCAAATTAGTTTATCAAACCTGGAATACATGGGCAAAATGTTTTGAAGCATTTAACCTGAAAAAGTATACGGCCCGGTAACGAACTCCTCGCGGACCGGTACCGGCCGCGGACTGGCGGTTGCCGACCACTGCTTTATAGCATATTTGTTTATAGTTTCTGAATTAATGAGTTCTAGTAAGAAGTCACTTTACTCTTACTTTAATTGCAACATTTCATGGTTTGAAACAAGTTGTATGAAACATTTGTTTTTTCCAGAACAATGCTCGGTTTGTTAAAAAAAATGTTAACAATTACCCAAAATGCGAAACGTTAAACCGTTTGCTACAATTTGTTATGTTGTGTTGTGCTAAGTTTAAATTTGGTTTAAACCTGTTCTTCGAAACTTTGAGTTACATTGCTAACAAACCGCAGTGGTTTGCAATTTTGTGAGTGCGTAAATATTGGACGATAACAAAGCATTAAATCACGGGACATCGCGCAAACAGCTAAATTTAAAATATCAGGTAATCACCTGAAATGCGTAAAAATGCTTTTGATCAGTGCTTTTAAGATTGAGGTAAGGTTTCATAATGACGAAAGCTATATTACATACATATATAGGCGAATGATTTTCAATCTCTGGCTGTCCCACGACTCAGCAGTTTTCCGCGCAAGCATGTTTGCTGAACGTCTGGATATTCCTTTCCGAAACCCAATATCAATTGCACATATCTCGCGACTTAGCATTTTAGTTTGACCCTAAATATTTACAGTTTACGATTATATTGTGTGTGTTTTTTTTGCTCTTTGTCAGCTGAAACTATTTCCAGCAATGAGATTTCGACTCACCTCAAATTTATGTCGCATTCTACTTCATCCTTGTCAAAAATACCTCGAAACCGATTTAAGTTAACAAGCGTCGCGCGCTGCGAAACCAAATCCACCACAGCTTCACTGGAGTGTACAAGTTCAATAATTAGTTGACACCGTCCAGGCCAAGGGACTATGGTGTTCCAACTGTATGTTCCATTGTAATAATCTTCAATCATTACCGCTATACCGTCTTTTAATTGGTTTCCTTGAGGCCCAATCCGCATAAGACTAATAAAAACGATAAACGTTAAGTTTCTGCTGTTAAAACTGGCAGGTTTGCTCTATGCCAGGGGTCGGCAACCTTTTTTGTACACAAAAAGTATACTGCGGACCGTTTTTAAAACTGAAATTTTATCGCGAACCGGCCTTGCGGATTAGTTCATCATCCCCGGGATACATGGGCAAAAGGTTTTAAAGCATTTAACCTGAAAATGGTATACAGCCTTGTAACGGACTGGTACCGGGCCGCGGACCGGCGGTTGCCGACCACTGCTCTATGCCGAGCATGCGCAATTTTCCGTTGTTCTGTCATGCCGAGACTTTAAAAAATCTGTACTGCGCAATAAGTAATTTCCATTGTAAACAAAGAGATTGTGTGTATGCAAAAACAAATTAATGTAAATTTCAACGACAAGTCATCACAAAATTGTGAAAAAACAATTTGAAAAAATGAGTACGAAGCGGATATCCTTCAAAGTGTGGTCGATTTATTCACGCGATGGTTTGTGCTTAAAGTGCTCGCAATAAACGTTACTTTGTGGTTTACTTGGAGAACTAAAAATGCCTCTGGCGATGTTTCCACTTGTCTGCTTATAAGAGGACGAAAAAACAGATTGGCGAAAATTGTAACTTCTCTTTGTGAATGGTTACTTTTGAATCACACTATGTGGAAAAGTGTTAGAAAGTGCATTTGTTTCAAACATTTTGTATGTTACACTGCGCATACCTGCAAATTAGATTTAATGTTATGCAAACGAATCTTCTACAGAATAGGGTACCTGCGACAGCGTTATATCTCGAAAACAATTTACTTGGGTTTACTTAATTAAGTCGAACTTACCGGGCACGAAAGTAATCACCTCCATATCTCTTTTCCTTTTTCTCGAAATCTCTGGCTTGTATTGTGCCTCTTAGCGTTTGACCAACTCTAAGTTCAGCTGGAGGTTGAAAACTGATTACCGTATTTTTAGGGTCAGTTGTTTGTTTGATGTCCACTGGCCAATTCACTATGTTGTCATGTTCAATTTTCGTCAGCAAATCGTCGATTTCAGGCATAAACTTACGCCATTCTTTACTTCCAAACTTGCACACCAACGGTTTTAAGATTGGCACATCGCTATACGTTCCTTTGGTAACTGGTTTAAAGTTTGGCTTGTTGTTGGTAAAAGTCATTATCTTATTGATGTTAAACACCAAAAAAATCATCGCAAGAATTAGTGCAAGTTTGCTTGTGCTGCATAGTCTTTTTATCTCATCCTTCATACTTCTTTTTGGAAATTGACTCGTCATTAGATTTTATTTTTATTGACCACACTTTCTGAGACAACTTTGTACACAGTTACACCTCAACTATGAAGGCACAGAAGTTGATAAGCTGTCTTCCCAGATTCTACAGAACCCAGTCTTTTAAACAACCAACTTTCTAACGTGGCATGTCCGTGATGTGATTATTTAAAGTGTTAATTAGAAAATTGTCTCGACGGTTTTCAGCTTGATCAAACGCTCTCGTTCCATACGTTTATTTCAATATCAACGGCGTTTCGCGACTGACAAAGCTAAGGCTGGTAAACGCTTGACTGCGGAAAAGTTTGGGTACTCCCCGTTGCGGAAATCCCCTAATGCACAAACAATATAAATTTGGCGTGATTTACTGAAGTTTACGTTTACAAATTTTGAAAATTTGGGCTAATTAAAAATATGAAAACGTTACATGATCAATGAGGGGCGCCCCCGACGTGAAATTTTTCTGTTGCCGAAAAAGCATAAAAATAAGCATATTACAATGAAAATACGGATCGCGACCGAAAATTTGCAAAGTATATAAGGTACCTGAAGGTATATAGGCCCGGAAGGTAATAAGGCCCACTACTCATATTTTTTAGTATACATGTAAAAATGTTTCCGTTTCGATATAATTTTTAGATTTATTCAAACTTACAATGATTTGAAAAGTTTTGGACCTGCAAGTTCTGTGTATTAGTTTCTACGACCAATCCAAATTCAAAAGTGTTTTTTTACAGCTTTTTATTATTTTTTTAAAAAATTTTGTTACAAAAATAAAAAGGTTTTGTTGTCGAAATGAAATCTTATTAGGATATATCAGAAAGGGGTCATTTTAGCTCAATTGGAGCGTTATCCAATCTGAAAAAAAGAATTACCTCAAATGAATTTTATTAGGGTTTTGTTTGTCAGCCATTGCTGACAATAAGGCCCAACAAATTTTTGTCATTTTCTAAAGTGTTTTTTATAGCAAAGGCGACTGGTATGCAAAAAATTGCTTATTTGCTTTATTAGAGAGATGAAAGTTCCAATAATAAGTCTTTTTTTAAGTTTTTGGAATGTGATGTTTCATTTCGCTTTATTGGTGATCAACTGTCAAGTGGTTGTTTATTCGTTGTTGTTAGTACCTTCAGATTAACAGTTATATGTCTTAAAGTTAATAACGTTGCTTGGTTAAACTTGATTTGGACCGACGCAAAGCATAAAGTAGTCTGATTGATTTCTCGACCTTTAAAAAATACATAAAAATAACAGCATAAGTATGTATTAAGGCCCAAGTTTTTAATTTTTTTAAACTGTCATCATACAAAAACTAATCTTGCAAACGCCTTCAAAGTCTGATGGATGATTACAATTGACCGCTACAACCACCATGCCAAATTTGGGCGGAAACTATTGTATGTTTTTTTAGTTATGCGCAATAGTTTTTTAAGGGGCCTTGTTACCTGCAGGTACCTTATTTTAAATGTAAAGCCTAAACAAAAAACAAACACATAATTAAAGAGTAACTGCTTTCACTCTATTTTTTGCACTCCTTTTCGTGCGAAGTTGCAAATGTGAATCAGAGAGACATCACATCAAAATGTCGTGAGAAAGCAACAAACTTTTCTAACTGCTGGAAGTTATCTATAGATCACAGTTGTAAGTTGGGCCGGGTTCGGGTCGGTCCTGGTTCGGTCCTGGTTCGGCCTTCCTTTTTTTAAACGGGCTTGATTTAGGCCTGACGTTACACTTTATGTCAGTATAAATTTAACTAGCTGTATAATCAGTTGCTGTACTTGACATAATGTCAAACAGCCTTAAAACCCCTTGTTTGAGACAAGTTGTCTATTGTGTTTGTTGTCTTGTTTTTTTTTTTTTTTTTGAAGACTTTTCCTATCTTGGCTAACTATAAGTTTGTCAATTAAACTTTTTGAACTACGGGACATTACCAATCAGTTATAAACAAGAAAAAGAAAGAAAACAAACGAAACATATTATCTCACAGTGACAACTGAGTTGAATTTACTCAACACGTTTGAATCCGTAACTGCTTGCGGTAACTTTAAATTACAAAATTTTTCAAAAAGCAACTTAAAAGGTTGGCATTCACATTTGACATAAAACCTAAAAAGTTTCAAAATCATTTCTGCTATTATTGAACAAAAACGATTTCGTACTGTATTGCATTTTCAAACTGGACCAAAGAGTTTAACAATAGTATGACATAAAAAGCAAAATAAATTTTCTATATAGTCTCCACTCGCATGAATGTTGACTTGTGGTGTAAATGTCATTTCCCATGTGTTGATGTGACGTACGTACGGCAAGTCATGGAAAAATCCAAGTAGAATCCGATACGTTCGTAGATATAGCCAGTCGCTCAGTGGACCGACCGCAGTGCTTCGAAAACGCGTGGCGCCTTTTATGAAGAACTGAACGGACGGATATATTTTACGTAGCATCACAATGGCATTTCTAATTCCTGTTATACGTTGTATGAAAACAGATGGGTCGTACGGTAGAAAATGCGACCCAATGTTAAACACAACGGCTGTAGGTCGACTTCCATTGATGGTTTGCAATGTGTCCACCATGTAAGGACGACTCTCGGGGGGACCTGGGTTGTGTAATGGGTTGCCATGTGCTCTATAGTGAATTCGTATATCGTCTTCAAGGTTGATTCCGTCTCGGGACATGGTCCAAAATTGATTGTTCGGCAGTCCTGTGTCCTTTAGACCGAGTTGCTTCTGCAGACCGCTGTAGCATTGGCGCATCGTAGAATCGCCAATAAAATACACGGACTTGTCTTTTAAACACTCACGCATTGACGGGATTCTGTGGTTGTCGCAAAGCTATGAAACCCATCGACTTTGGTGAAAGTAGCCTGTTGGTCTGCGCAACTTACGTTTTATATTTAGATCTCATTAAAGCAGTACGCGAGTTGCACTTCAAAAAACTCCTCGGCATATCTTCAGTTGCACCTTGGGCATAGAACATCGCCCCCGAGTTTGAAATCTCAGTTTGCCAATTTACACCCGTTTTTGAAAAGTGTCTGATTTCCTAAAACGGTTTTGTCTTTTCTGGTAATCTTGTACGTGGGAACTTGATCGGGACAAGAAGTTAAGTTTTGAGGTTTGTTGCAATACCAAGTGATGCCTCTTGACTTTTGTGAGTAATCGCAACTGATGCTGTGGGGATCACTGGCAATAAATATCAAAATTAGAATAAAATCTTAATTAAAAGAAAATAAATATACCAAATATTAGTGCAAAGAAAATAGATAGATTTGGTATATTAAAATTATAACGGATCAGTAGGAAAGTTGAGACAAAACGGATTGACAAACAATTTTTTTTTGAACCTTTACTAATGTACACGCCCATTTTTTTCTTTGGAGGAGGGGGAGGGCGATGAACAATTGTTAATTTTGGCATAAGCACCATTTTCCTAATTAACAATAAAATTGGTTAAAAACCGTTTGCGTAATCGATTCGTTTAGTGCAGTGATTCTTAACCCCCGGGACGCGATCCAAAGGCCCCTTGTAATTTTACTGCGTCGCCGATAACATTATTTTACAAAATGTAAGAAAGAGGTTGACCACAAATTTTGAAGCGGTTATAGCTGCGTTTTCAACGCCCCGGTAATCGCCTTAACCGGTATAAATGCTCATGGCCAGTGTTAATTAATTAGGTTTTGGTAAGTCTAATAATATATATATATAAGCTGCAGACAGTGCACACTGTTTCGAGCTTATCATTTATTGGCTCTATGCTTTTACATATATATATATATATATATATATACATATATGTATGTATTGAAACTTTTCACCCACTGACTTTGATGAGAGTAGCCTGCGATTTCCGCGGAAGCAGGTTTGCTGAAAATTAGTGAAAACAGGGTTTGTTATATTACTACCTCGCCCCTCTATTAATATCGCCCTAGATATATTTTGTGTTTACAGTTTTATTGGTAGTTTGCCAACTTCAAAGACACCTCGAAAACCTCTATTTAAGTTTACAAGTGTCGCGCGCTGCGATACCAAATCCACTACTGCTTCACTGGAGTGTACAAGTTCAACAATTAGTTGACCACGTCCAGGCCAAAGGACAATGGTGTTCCAACCGTACGTTCCATTGTAATAATCTTCAATCTTTACTGCTATGCCGTCTTTTATTTGATTTCCTTGAGGCCCAACCCGCATGAGACTAATAAAAACAATAAAGTTTCTGCTGACAAAATTTCTCTATTCTTCGGGCAATCGCAATTTCCCGTTGCCCTGTCGTGCCGAAACGTCAAAAAAAATCTGAATTGCGCAACAAGCATGTATAGTAGTACAGGGGTGGGCAACCTTTTTTCTACTGCGGACCGTTTTTGAAACAGAAATTTTGTCGCGGACCGGCCTTCAAACACTACAAAAATGTAACAAAGGAAACGCATAAATTATATATCATCACCGGGATGCATGGACAAAATGTTTTGAAGTATTTAACCTGAATAAGTATACGGCCCGGTAGCGAACTCCTCGCGGAGCGGCACCAGGCCGCGGCCCGGCGTTTGCCGACCACTGTAGTGATACCTTTTTGAAACAAAGGGCTTGTGTGTATGTAATAACTAGTTACTGTAAATTTCGACAGCAGGTCATCACAAAATTTCGAAAAACACGTTAAACACGAAAGCGCATATACATGACCTTCACAGCAAGGTCGATTTATTCACGCGAAAGCACGCAAGCTTGATTTTTGATCGTTCTTGTTTTAGTCCGTGGCTATACGTAATGGCAAACACAACACACACAATAGGGCACTTGTAAGTCCTTTATATCAGGGGTCGGCAACCTTTTTTGCACTGCGGACCGTTTTTGAAAGTGAAATTTTATCGCGGACCGGTCTTGAAAAAACTACAAATATTTAGCAATAAAAACACCTAAATTAGTTTATCATTCCCGGGATACATGGGCAAAATGTTTTAAACCGTTCCACAGGAAATGTTATACGGCCCGGTAACGAACTCCTCGCGGACCGGTACCGGGCCGCGGACCGGCGGTTGCCGACCACTGCTCTCGAAAACAATTTACCTTGGTTTACTAAACAAAATTAAGTCGATCTTACCGGGCTCGAAAGTAATCACCTCCATATATATTTTCCTTTTTCTCAAAATCTCTGGCTTGTATTGTGCCGCTCAGCGTTTGACCAACTCTAAGTTCAGCAATAGGTTGAAAACTGATAACTGTATTTTTGGGGTCAGTTGTTTGTTTGATGTCCACTGGCCATTTCACTATGCCATGTTCAATTTTCATCAGCAAATCGTCAATTTCAGGCATAAACTTACGCCATTCTTTACTTCCAAACTTGCCCACCAACGGTTTTAAGATTGGCACATCGCTATACGTTCCTTTGGTAACTGGTTTAAAGTTTGGCTTGTTGTTGGTAAAAGTCATTATCTTATTGATGTTAATCACCAAAAAAATCATCGTGAGAATCAATGCAAGTTTGCTTGTGCTGCATAGTCTTTTTATCTCATCCATACTTCTTTTCGGAAATTGATTCGTCAGTAGATTTTATTTTTATTAACCACACTTTCTGAGACAATATTGTACACCGTCACACCTCAACTTACAAGGCACAAAACTTAATACCGATATAACTGCTGTCTTCTCAGATGCTACAGAACACAGTATTTTGAACAAGCAACTTTCCAACGTGACATGTCCTTGTTGTGATTATTTAAAGTGTTAATTAGAAAATTGTCTCGACGGATTCCAATTTCATCAAACGCTTGCGGCCATTGCGTCCATTTCAATAGCAACCGCGTTCAGCAACTGATAAACAAGCTTAGGCTTGTGAACGATCGGAAAAGTTTGGGAACTCCCCTTTGCGGGAATTCCCTAATACACAAAAATATGGATTTGGCTTGATTAATTGAAGTTTACGCTTGGGGATGTTGGGATTAAAAATTTGGGCTAATTAAAGATAAAAAATGGAATATTGCCAAGTTGGTCCCGGCCGTGAAATTCTTTTGTTGCCCAAAAATGCGTCGTTATCAATTAGCGTAAAAATAAGGATCGCGAAAACAAAATTGCAAAGTATGCATTTTGAATGTAAAGCCTTGAATTTAAACACCAAGAAGTATTTACCCTAAAAAACATAATCGGGATTCGTTTTCGGGAGTGTCCTGGGTTCGAACCCCGTGAAAAAAAAGATAACCCTTTTGTAATACGCGCCCGTCCTACAGCCTGTCCTCCAAGACGAGCCACTCTTGCATATGCGACGAATGTTCTTGGTGAACGATAAAAGGCAACGCTGACGACTAATAGCAGAGACGACAACGTCAATAGCGACGGCAACGTTTTTTTTGTAATCACAAATCGCATACATGAGCCACACGTTCACATTATGACGTCATAGCGATAATCACACATTAATCTGTTTGAACAGTACAGACAAGGTTTCAAATTAAATCTACATTGATCGGTCATGTTTTACCATAAAATTACTTCCAAATTACTTGAAAAAAGTCCAGTTACTGTTAGAATACACATTATCACAAGTTAAACACAAACTAAATTAGAAAATAAAAACATACCAACTGTTGGGTAACCAGGATTTACTAGCACGCGGCTAGAGGTTTCACAACTGACAATTCAGCATTTTAGTTACTGTTGTTATAATTTACAGTTTCACTATAAACAAAAAAATACACAAGAAATTAGGATAAATTCACTTAACTTGACTGCAAAACTAGAAACTAACGCATCTCACAAAAACGTGGCGTTTAAAGTACTTGCTCTCTCGCGGATGAATATTTCAATACGTCACGAATAAAAGGGGTCTTAAATCAGCCAAGCGAAACAAATAATTCTCGTTGTAACACCTTGTATAAATCTTATACTGCCAGAAGTAAAGGTTCTTAATTCAGAATAAATTTACCTCGAAGTAGTCAACTTGATAAACCTTGTAGGTGTGAAAAAGAAAATGCTTGACATTCCAATTTGTAAAATAGGGGCACGGTTTTTTAATGTTGCTTGCACAATGCCACGCAAACAAGCTGGCAAAGTTATGGGGGGGGCTTATTCATGGCACATAAATAATAAATTAAAGACGCACCTAATACAAGCTGTAACTGTAACAGAACAGGTTGAGGTTTTACAACAGATTTAATGACTCGAACATTATTACTTAACAATAGCTCGGTAACAAGCATATTATTACGTCATTGGTTTGTGTGTCAAAAAGCCATTATGTAACATCTTCACTGTATCTATTGTTGCATCTGATAAGGTTTGTTTATGTAAATCCCACTTCCGTTAAAAATCGTTTGCCAACCTACCACATATTTCAGTAATAGTTAATATTCTGGTTATTGTATTTTTATGTTACTTTGGGCTTGGCAAGAATGAGTAGGACAGTCAGATAATTTTTGTTCTGAAATACAGTTTCCCGAACGGCGATGTGACGATAGTATTGCCCTCCCCTGTATTTTTTCCTGCGGACATCCATGAATATATATAATATATATATACACCCCGGGTAATGGCGTTAAACCGTACACATGCGCTCTTGCGATTGGTTCTTGCACAATTCCAACGCAAAGCAACATTCACTCACAACACGGAGTAAAACATACGGTTAAAGCTCGTAAAAGCCAGATCACACAGTCACATCTACTTCGTAATTAACTGCAACAGGAAATATTTCAAAGTTCAAACATGATTTGCCAATGCAGTTGAATCAAACCATTGGACTCTCAGACTTCCTTGCAAGCTTAGAGCTAGCACGTTAAATCGAGCTGATTTCGTAAACAACCATTGCGAAATTTGCTCAAATAGCATTGCAATCGCTAACAAACTACAAAGCAAACTAGGTTAAAAAATACTGGATAAATGGATTAAAAACACTACCAGATAATTATAAACAAGGAATATAGAAAAGAAATACAACTGTTTGCAGTAACTTTACATTAAAAAGTTCAAAAGGCAATTTAAAAACTTGGCATTATATTTGACAAAACAACAAAACTAAAAAAGCTTTAAAACTAGTCCTGCTTTCACTGAAGAAAACGATGTCGTACTGTATCGTGATTTTAAACTGGACCAAAGATGCTAGCAATAATATGACATAAAAAGCAAAATAAATTTTTTTATGTAGTCTTTGCTGGCATGAATGTTGACTTGTGGTGTAAATGTCATTTCCCATGTGTCTATGTGACTTACGTACGGCAAGTCATTAAAAAATCCAAGTAGAATACGGTATGTTCGTAGATATAGCCAGTCACTCAGTGGGACGATCGTACTGCTTCGAAACCGCGTGGCGCCCCTTACAAAGAACTGAACGGAAGGATATCTTTTATGTAGCATCACAATACCGTTCCTGATTCCTGTTATACGTTGAATGAAAACAGAAGGGTCGTACGGCAAAAAATGCGACCCAATGTTAAACACAACGGCTGTAGGTCGACTTCCATTGATGCTTTGCAATGTGTCCACCATGTAAGGGCGACTTTCGGGGGGACCTGGATTGTGTAGCGGGTTGCCATGTGCTCTATAGTGAATTCGTATATCCTCTTCAAGGTTGATTCCGTCTTTGGGCATGGACCAAGATTTATTGATCGGCGGTCCTGTGTCCTTTAGACCGAGTTGCTCCCGCAGACCGCTGTAGTACCATTGGCGCATCGTAGAATCGCCAATAAAATACACGGACTTGTGTTTCAAACACTCCCGCATTGACGGGATTCTGTGGTTGTCGCAAAGCAATGAAACCCATCGATTTTGGTGAAGGTAGCCTGTTGGTCTGCGCAACAGCGTTTTATATTTAGATCTCATTAAAGCAGTACGCGAGTTGCACTTCAAAAAAATCCTCGGCATATCTTCAGTTGTACCTTGGGCATAGAACGTCGCCCCCGAGTTTGAAATCTCAGTTTGCCAATTTACACCCGTTTTGAAAAGTGGCTGATTTCCTAACACGGTTTTCATTTTTCTGGTAATCTTGTACGTGGGAACTTGATCGGGACAAGAAGTTAAGTTCTGAGGTTTGTTGCAATACCAAGTGATGCCTCTGGACTTTTGTGAGTAATCGCAACTGGTGCTGTCGGGATCACTGCAAAAAATATCAAAATAAGAAAGCACCATTTGGCAAAGCACCACTTTCCTATTTAACAAAAAATATGTTAAAACCGTTTTTGTGATGTATTTGTTTAGTGCAGTGGTTCTTAACCCCTGGGACGCGATCCAAAGGCCCCATTTAATTTGGTGGCATCGCCGAAAACATCATTTAACAAAATGTAAGCAATTCTTATGAAAAGAAATTGACCATAGATTTTGATATGAAGCGGTTATAGCTGCGTTTCCAAGTGTTTTTAATCGGCGGTAATTGCCTTAACCGGTATAAATGCTCATGAACAGTGTCATTTAGGTTTTGGTGAATCTATGAATAAACATATATATGCGGAAAATTTTCACCCACTGACTTTGATAAAAGTAGCCGGGATTTCCTCGCAAGCATGTTTGCTAAACGTCATGAGATTACTGAGAACAGGGATTTTTATGTAAGTACCTCTTCCCAAAATTAATGTCGCCCTACATATAAGCTTATTTTGTGTTTACGGTTTTATTGATAGTTTGCCAACTCAAGCTATTTCCAACACACAGATCTCAACTCACCTTAAATTTATGTCGCATTCTACTTCATCATTGTCAAAGATGCCTCGAAAACCACGATTTAAGTTTACAAGCGTCGCCCGCTGCGAAACCAAATCCACTACAGCTTCACTGGAGTGTACAAGTTCAATAATTAGCTGACACCGTCCAGGCCAAGGGACTATGGTGTTCCAACCGTACGTTCCATTGTAAAAATCTTCAATCATTACTGCTACACCGTCTTTTAATTGATTTCCTTGAGGCCCAATCCGCATAAGACTATTAAAAACAATAAATGTTAAGTTTCTTGAATTTTTTTTTACCAACATCCCTCTATTCTGCGGGCAATCGCAATTTCCCGTTGCTGTGTCATCCCGAAACGTCAAAAAAATCTGAATTGCGCAACAAGCATGTATAGTTTTTCTTATTGTAAACAAAGGGCTTGTGCGTATGCAATAACTAGTTAGTGTAAATTTCGACGACAGGTCATCACAAAATTGCGAAAAAAAAAACGTTTACAAAAATAAATACGAAGGCGGATATACATGATCTTCATAACAAGGTCGATGTAATGGAGAACACAACACACACAATATAAGGTACCTGTAAGTCTTTATATCTCGAAAACAATTTACCTTGGTTTACTAAACAAAATTAAGTGGACCTTACCGGGCTCGAAAGTAATCACCTCCATATCTCTTGTCCTTTTTCTCAAAATCTCTGGCTTGTATTGTGCCTCTTAGCGTTTGACCAACTCTAAGTTCAGCTGAAGGTTGAAAACCAATTACCGTATTTTTAGGGTCAGTTGTTTGTTCGATGTCCACTGGCCAATTCACTATGTCATGTTCAATTTTCGTCAGCAAATCGTCGATTTCAGGCATAAACTTGCGCCATTCTTTACTTCCAAACTTGCACACCAACGGTTTTAAGATTGGCACATCGCTATACGTTCCTTTGGTAACTGGTTTAAAGTTTGGCTTGTTGTTGGTAAAAGTCATTATCTTATTGATGTTAAACGCCACAAAAATCATCGTAAGAATTAGTACAAGTTTACTTGTGCTACATAGTCTCTTTATTTCATCCTTCATACTTCTCTTTGGAAAATGATTTGTCAGTAGATTTTATTTTTATTAACAACACTTTCGAAGACAACTTTGTACAGTGTTACACATCACCTCTCAAAGCACAGAACTTAATACCGATATAACTGCTGTCTTCTCAGATGCTACAGAACACACAGTCTTTTTAGCAAGCAGCTTTCCAACGTGGCATATCCTTGATGTGATTATTTAAAGTATTTATTAGAAAATCGTCTCGACAGATTTCAATTTGATCAAACGCTCGCGGCCATTGCTTTCATTTCAATAGCAACCGCGCTTCGCGACTGATAAAAAAAGCTTAGATTTATGAACGCTCGACTTATTGATAGATTTGCTTCAGTTGCCTTGAATGAGAGCATATAAACTAACATGACATAAATCTGGTATACTAAGAATCAAACGGACAGGGGTGTTCACAAACAAACTTTTCTGTAAATGTTTACTAATGTACACTTCAAAAATTTGTCTTTTTGCGGAAAATAATTTTTAATTTTGGCATAAGCATCATTTTTCTATTTAGCAACAAAAGTCGGGTAAAAACCGAAACTGTATGTATTTTTAGTTACCTTGAGTGAGACCAATTAAACTGTAGTGCAAAAAGGGTGTCTCGGTACAAGCTATAAACGGAGTCACTATATAAGTAAAGAGGTATGCCACCGTCTTTAACCTCCCGCAAGCTCCTGGGATTGTCAAGACAGAGTACTGGAAACTCCACACAAATGTATTGTATTTCAGTTCGTTTTTTTATTACTTCTGAAATACACAAAGAGGGGAAAGGGCTGAAATGAACCAGTGCGTTTTTTTATATTTACCCTCTAAAAAGGCGTTAAGTCGTACACATGTGCTTTCGCGATTGGCTCTTGTACAATTCCCACACAAAGCAACATTCAATTACAGCACGGGACAAAACATACGATTAAAGCTCGTAAACGCCAGCCACAAAGTCGTATCTACATCATAATTAACTGCAACAGGAAATGTTTCGATGTTCAAACATGATTTGCCAATAGAGTTGAATCAAACCATTGGACTACCAGACTTCCTTGCAAGCTTAGAGCTAGCAAGTTAAATCTAGCTGACTTCGTAAACAACTATTGCAAAATCTACACAAGTATCATTGCAATCGCTAACAAACTACAAAGCAAACGAGCTAAAAAAACAAATACTGGATAAATGGATTACGGGACACCACCAGTAAATTATAAACAAGAAATATAGAAAAGAAATGTAACTGTTTGCTGTAACGTTACATTAAAAATATGTCCAAAGAACCTACAAAGTTGGCAAAACAACAAAACTAAAAAAGCTTCAAAATTATTCCTGCTTTTACTAAAGAAAACGATGTCGTACTGTATTGCATTTTCAAACTGGACCAAAGATGCTAGCAATAATATGACATAAAAAGCAAAATAAAATTTTCTACATAGTCTTCACTGGCATGGACGGTGACTTGTGGTATAAATGTCATTTCCCATGTGTCTATGTGACGTACGTACGGCAAGTCATTCAAAAATCCTAGTAGAATACGATGTGTTCGTAGATATAGCCAGTCACTCAGTGGGCCAACCTTACTGCTTCGAAACCGCGTGGCGCCCTTTACAAAGAACTGAACGGAAGGATATATTTTATTCAGCATCACAATAGCGTTCCTGACTCCTGTTATACGTTGTATCAAAACAGAAGGGTCGTACGGTAGAAAATGCGACCCAATGTTAAACACAACGGCTGTAGGGCGACTTTCATTGATGTTTTGCAATGTGTCCACCATGTAAAGGCAACTTTCGGGGGGACCTGGATTGTGTAGCGGGTTGCCATGTGCTCTACAGTGAATTCGTATATCCTCTTCAAGGTTGATTCCGTCTTTGGGCATGGACCAAGATTTATTGATCGGCGGTCCTGTGTCCTTTAGACCGAGTTGCTCCCGCAAACCGCTGTAGTACCATTGGCGCATCGTAGAATCGCCAATAAAATACACGGACTTGTGTTTCAAACACTCACGCATTGACGGGATTCTGTGGTTGTCGCAAAGCTATGAAACCCATCGACTTTGGTGAAAGTAGCCTGTTGGTCTGCGCAACAGCGTTTTATATTTAGATCTCATTAAAGCAGTACGCGAGTTGCACTTCAAAAAACTCCTCGGCATATCTTCAGTTGCACCTTGGGCATAGAACATCGCCCCCGAGTTTGAAATCTCAGTTTGCCAATTTACACCCGTTTTTGAAAAGTGTCTGATTTCCTAAAACGGTTTTGTCTTTTCTGGTAATCTTGTACGTGGGAACTTGATCGGGACAAGAAGTTAAGTTTTGAGGTTTGTTGCAATACCAAGTGATGCCTCTTGACTTTTGTGAGTAATCGCAACTGATGCTGTGGGGATCACTGGCAATAAATATCAAAATTAGAATAAAATCTTAATTAAAAGAAAATAAATATACCAAATATTAGTGCAAAGAAAATAGATAGATTTGGTATATTAAAATTATAACGGATCAGTAGGAAAGTTGAGACAAAACGGATTGACAAACAATTTTTTTTGAACCTTTACTAATGTACACGCCCATTTTTTTCTTTGGAGGAGGGGGAGGGCGATGAACAATTGTTAATTTTGGCATAAGCACCATTTTCCTAATTAACAATAAAATTGGTTAAAAACCGTTTGCGTAATCGATTCGTTTAGTGCAGTGATTCTTAACCCCCGGGACGCCATCCAAAGGCCCCTTGTAATTTTACTGCGTCGCCGATAACATCATTTTACAAAATGTAAGAAAGAGGTTGACCACAAATTTTGATGTGAAGCGGTTATAGCTGCGTTTTCAACGCCCCGGTAATCGCCTTAACCGGTATAAATGCTCATGGCCAGTGTTAATTAATTAGGTTTTGGTAAGTCTAATAATATATATAAATAAGCTGCAGACAATGCACACTGTTTCGAGCTTATCATTTATTGGCTCTATGCTTTTACATATATATATATATATATACATATATGTATGTATTGAAACTTTTCACCCACTGACTTTGATGAGAGTAGCCTGCGATTTCCGCGGAAGCAGGTTTGCTGAAAATTAGTGAAAACAGGGTTTGTTATATTACTACCTCGCCCCTCTATTAATATCGCCCTAGATATATTTTGTGTTTACAGTTTTATTGGTAGTTTGCCAACTTCAAACACACCTCGAAAACCTCTATTTAAGTTTACAAGTGTCGCGCGCTGCGATACCAAATCCACTACTGCTTCACTGGAGTGTACAAGTTCAACAATTAGTTGACCACGTCCAGGCCAAAGGACAATGGTGTTCCAACCGTACGTTCCATTGTAATAATCTTCAATCTTTACTGCTATGCCGTCTTTTATTTGATTTCCTTGAGGCCCAACCCGCATGAGACTAATAAAAACAGTAAAGTTTCTGCTGACAAAATTTCTCTATTCTTCGGGCAATCGCAATTTCCCGTTGCCCTGTCGTGCCGAAACGTCAAAAAAAAATCTGAATTGCGCAACAAGCATGTATAGTAGTACAGGGGTGGGCAACCTTTTTTCTACTGCGGACCGTTTTTGAAACAGAAATTTAGTCGCGGACCGGCCTTCAAACACTACAAAAATGTAACAAAGGAAACGCATAAATTATATATCATCACCGGGATGCATGGACAAAATGTTTTGAAGTATTTAACCTGAATAAGTATACGGCCCGGTAGCGAACTCCTCGCGGAGCGGTACCAGGCCGCGGCCCGGCGTTTGCCGACCACTGTAGTGATACCTTTTTGAAACAAAGGGCTTGTGTGTATGTAATAACTAGTTACTGTAAATTTCGACAGCAGGTCATCACAAAATTTCGAAAAACACGTTAAACACGAAAGCGCATATACATGACTTTCACAGCAAGGTCGATTTATTCACGCGAAAGCACGCAAGCTTGATTTTTGATCGTTCTTGTTTTAGTCCGTGGCTATACGTAATGGCAAACACAACACACACAATAGGGCACTTGTAAGTCCTTTATATCAGGGGTCGGCAACCTTTTTTGCACTGCGGACCGTTTTTGAAAGTGAAATTTTATCGCGGACCGGTCTTGAAAAAACTACAAATATTTAGCAATAAAAACACCTAAATTAGTTTATCATTCCCGGGATACATGGGCAAAATGTTTTAAACCGTTCCACAGGAAATGTTATACGGCCCGGTAACGAACTCCTCGCGGACCGGTACCGGGCCGCGGACCGGCGGTTGCCGACCACTGCTCTCGAAAACAATTTACCTTGGTTTACTAAACAAAATTAAGTCGATCTTACCGGGCTCGAAAGTAATCACCTCCATATATATTTTCCTTTTTCTCAAAATCTCTGGCTTGTATTGTGCCGCTCAGCGTTTGACCAACTCTAAGTTCAGCAATAGGTTGAAAACTGATAACTGTATTTTTGGGGTCAGTTGTTTGTTTGATGTCCACTGGCCATTTCACTATGCCATGTTCAATTTTCATTTGCAAATCGTCAATTTCAGGCATAAACTTACGCCATTCTTGACTTCCAAACTTGCCCACCAACGGTTTTAAGATTGGCACATCGCTATACGTTCCTTTGGTAACAGGTTTAAAGTTTGGCTTGTTGTTGGTAAAAGTCATTATCTTATTGATGTAAATCACCAAAAAAATCATCGTGATAATCAATGCAAGTTTGCTTGTGCTGCATAGTCTTTTTATCTCATCCATACTTCTTTTCGGAAATTGATTCGTCAGTAGATTTTATTTTTATTAACCACACTTTCTGAGACAATATTGTACACCGTCACACCTCAACTTACAAGGCACAAAACTTAATACCGATATAACTGCTGTCTTCTCAGATGCTACAGAACACAGTATTTTGAACAAGCAACTTTCCAACGTGACATGTCCTTGTTGTGATTATTTAGTGTTGATTAGAAAATTGTCTCGACGGATTCCAATTTCATCAAAGGCTTGCGGCCATTGCGTCCATTTCAATAGCAACCGCGTTCAGCAACTGATAAACAAGCTTAGGCTTGTGAACGATCGGAAAAGTTTGGGAACTCCCCTTTGCGGGAATTCTCTAATACACAAAAATATGGATTTGGCTTGATTAATTGAAGTTTACGCTTGGGGATGTTGGGATTAAAAATTTGGGCTAATTAAAGATAAAAAATGGCCGCTTTTTCCGACTTTGATTTAAAAAGGCATTATTGTACCAAAATAGCATTAGAAAGTTTTTCAACAACAATGATAGACAACACGTTTATTTAACAATACAAAAAGCATACAAATGAAGCGATTTAAAAAAAAAAGAAAATGTACACAAATAATACAGGACGCATTCGACTAACATTTTGTTAATTTTATAGAACAAACGAAGACAAAATTGACCACTTACTAACAGGCTGACAGATATCTTTATCCATTTTAAAAAAATGATTCAGTGTTTGACTCTTGAAATCCTTTAAATATTTATTAACTACGCGTTTATGGTATTGTCTTGATTTGATCTTTTTTTCGCTAAATCAATTAAGATTTCATGGTGTTGGGTAGGGTTTCTTTTTTGGTGGTCGTTGTTTACCTACCTTTAATTATTCAACCGGCTGAAATCCACCCATGTTGTCAAACCCAGTCGCGTTGCCGTTAGCGCCACTCGTTTTTCCAACAAGATTCCACCCTCTCAGACCCGCTTTCTTTTTACCAAGTACAGCTGCTGCGTTTTTTACCGTTGTCCTCCATCTGTTAGTATTATTTTAGCGTATTTTCAACCGCTAGGTTTTTGCAGCTGTTTTCTGTGTTTTCCGTGCCATTGTACCGACATAAGTTACTATGCTTGCCGCGTTCTAGTGCACGTAAATAAAATACGATACGATACGATACCTTACTCGAAAAACACAGCTTTTACTTCGACCCGACCGTTCAATTATTTCTTTGTCAGATTTTTAACAGCGAAACTTCTCTCATTACGATCAAAATATAGCGATATGGCGAATAAAAATTATAGAGCAAAAAAAGAAACTTGCCTGCAAAAATGAATATTTGGAATTCCCAATACCTTTTCAAAACAAAATAACGGCCCAAATGTATGAAAATGTATCGGAACAGGTAAAAACGTTTCAAAATTTAAAGGCACGATACAAAACTATTTAAATTTTAATCTTTAACACACTATGTTATAGCAACATTATGTTGTATTACTAAATACGTAATAATAATCCTAGTTACGACAACCAAATGCTTTTATGTATGTACTAATGCGTTAAAGCTATCCCTTGAACGAAGAGCGTGTTTCTCCTGCCTTTTTCAGTAAAATTGTTTCTTTTAACTATACTCTCTTTTCGTGCCAGGCTATATATATTCCGTTATTTTCGTACTTTCCGACGTTTTGTTTTAGAAAGGAGACGACACAATAACCACCACCGGTTTACGGTCGGTCGTCACTTGTTGAGGCGGGGATAGTTTTTTTAGTTTTTTTTTTTTGAAAAAAAATCTTGTGCAATTTTTCACGCTTTACTGCTTAGGGTAGCATACCAACACTCGCGCACGGCCGGCAGTTCCTTTTCGTTTCGTGATAACAAAAACAAATAAAAAATCCTAACTCCAGTCGGCAAACTTGTTTTCACTCCACAAAAACTAATAAAGACACAAAAAAATACAGCATGTAAGAATTTATATGTCACATGCATGTAACATAAACAATATGATTTAAAAGTACAAATTACAAGATGGAAATGTGCACAATGCCACACACACAAGCTGGCAAAATGATGTTGACAAAGTTACTAACAAAATAGCGGATCCAAGCTTTTTTAACAGTTTTGCCGAGTTTGTTTAAAAGACGAGATGTGATTTTATCTTCGCAAACACATGTTAGAACCTGTGAATCAATAAACCTTACTCATTTTCAAAAGTGACTTAAAGGTTGCTTTCAAACTAGACAAAACAACATAACAGAAACGGTTGTATCTTGTCACAAAGTAATTATTATACTATGGGAAATACACATCTGTCATACAGATTGCTCTTCAAATATTCTTGTCAGCAATAATACGACATAAAATGCAAAATAAAATTTTCTATATATTCTGCACTGGCATGAACGTTGACTTGTGGTGTAAATGTCATTTCCCATGTGTTTAAGTGATTTACGTACGGCAAGTCATTGAAAAATCCACGTAGTATCCGATCCGTCCGTAAATATAGCCAATCGCTCAGTGGACCGACTGCACTGCTTCGAAACCGCGTGGCGCCCTTTACAAAGAACTTAACGGATGGATACCTTTTGTGTAGCATTACAGCAGCATTTCTAATGCCTGTAAGGCGTTGTATAAAAACTGATGGGTCGTACGGTAGAAAATGCGACCCAATGTTAAAAACAACGGCTGTAGGCCGAGTTCCATTGATGCTTTGCAATGTGTCCACAATGTAAGGACGACTCTCGGGTGGACCTGAGCTGTGTAATGGGTTGCCATGTGCTCTATAGTAAATTCGAATATCGTCTTGCAAATTGATTCCGTCTCGAGGCATGGACCAAAACTTATTATTAGGTGGTCCGGTGTCTCTTAGTCGAAGTTGCGTTTGCAAACCGCTGTAGTACCATTGGCGCATCGTAGAATCGCCAATAAAATACACGGACTTGTCTTTTAAACACTCACGCATTGACGGAATTCTGTGGTTATCGCAAAGCAATGAAACCCATCGACTTTGGTGAAAGTAGCCGGTTGGTCCGCCTAAAATCTTTTCATTTTTAGATCGCATTGAGGCAGTAAGCGAGTTACATTTCAATGAGCTCCTCGGCATGTCTTTGCTTGTACCCTGGGCATAGAACATCGCTCCCGAGTTTGAAATCTCAGTTTGCCAATTTACACCCCTTTTAAAAAGTGGATTCTTTCCTAATGAGGTTTTGTCTTTTAAGGTGATCTTGTACATGGGAACCCGTTCGGGACAAGAAGTAAAGTTCTGAGGTTTGTTGCAATACCAAGTGATGCCTCTGGATTTTTGTGAGTAATCGCAACTGGTGCTGTCGGGATCACTGGAATAAATATAAAAATTAGAAACAAACTTAACTAAAGAAAACGTTTAAACCAAATTCTGGTGTATCTGGTGTATCAGAAAAAACGACTGATATGAAAATTGAGAAAAAAAAACGTATTGACAAACCAAATTTTCAGTGACTGCTTAATAAGGTATATTGGCTTATATTTTTATTCTTTAAATTTTTTTAGGAAAAACAACATTTTCCTACTTATAAGTATAACTATGAATTATAACTATGAAAATAGTTATAACTATGAAAATTGGTTAAAACCGGTTCCTTATGTCTTTGTTTGAAGCATTGTAGTCAGATTATTTTTAGATTACATGACAATGTACTCGTCTAGTGCAATGCTTTGTAACCCCTGTGTCCCGACCCAAAATCGCTTTTTGATAAATAATTGCTATACTTTATAGCAGGGGTCGGCAACCTTTTTTGCTCTGTGGACCGTTTCTAAAACTAACATTTTATCGCCGACCGGCCTTAAAAAACTACACATATTAAGCAACGTAAACTAGCAAATTAGTTTATCAAACCTGGAATACATGGGCAAAATGTTTTGAAGCATTTAACCTGAAAAAGTATACGGCCCGGTAACGAGGACCGGTACCGGCCGCGGACTGGCGGTTGCCGACCACTGCTTTATAGCATATTTGTTTATAGTTTCTGAATTAATGAGTTCTAGTAAGAAGTCACTTTACTCTTACTTTAATTGCAACATTTCATGGTTTGAAACAAGTTGTATGAAACATTTGTTTTTTCCAGAACAATGCTCGGTTTGTTAAAAAAAATGTTAACAATTACCCAAAATGCGAAACGTTAAACCGTTTGCTACAATTTGTTATGTTGTGTTGTGCTAAGTTTAAATTTGGTTTAAACCTGTTCTTCGAAACTTTGAGTTACATTGCTAACAAACCGCAGTGGTTTGCAATTTTGTGAGTGCGTAAATATTGGACGATAACAAAGCATTAAATCACGGGACATCGCGCAAACAGCTAAATTTAAAATATCAGGTAATCACCTGAAACGCGTAAAAATGCTTTTGATCAGTGCTTTTAAGATTGAGGTAAGGTTTCATAATGACGAAAGCTATATTACATACATATATAGGCGAATGATTTTCAATCTCTGGCTGTCCCACGACTCAGCAGTTTTCCGCGCAAGCATGTTTGCTGAACGTCTGGATATTCCTTTCCGAAACCCAACATCAATTGCACATATCTCGCGACTTAGCATTTTAGTTTGACCCTAAATATTTACAGTTTACGATTATATTGTGTGTGTTTTTTTTGCTCTTTGTCAGCTGAAACTATTTCCAGCAATGAGATTTCGACTCACCTCAAATTTATGTCGCATTCTACTTCATCCTTGTCAAAAATACCTCGAAACCGATTTAAGTTAACAAGCGTCGCGCGCTGCGAAACCAAATCCACCACAGCTTCACTGGAGTGTACAAGTTCAATAATTAGTTGACACCGTCCAGGCCAAGGGACTATGGTGTTCCAACTGTATGTTCCATTGTAATCATCTTCAATCATTACCGCTATACCGTCTTTTAATTGGTTTCCTTGAGGCCCAATCCGCATAAGACTAATAAAAACGATAAACGTTAAGTTTCTGCTGTTAAAACTGGCAGGTTTGCTTTATGCCAGGGGTCGGCAACCTTTTTTGTACACAAAAAGTATACTGCGGACCGTTTTTAAAACTGAAATTTTATCGCGAACCGGCCTTGCGGATTAGTTCATCATCCCCGGGATACATGGGCAAAAGGTTTTAAAGCATTTAACCTGAAAATGGTATACAGCCTTGTAACGGACTGGTACCGGGCCGCGGACCGGCGGTTGCCGACCACTGCTCTATGCCGAGCATGCGCAATTTTCCGTTGTTCTGTCATGCCGAGACTTTAAAAAATCTGTACTGCGCAATAAGTATTTTCCATTGTAAACAAAGAGATTGTGTGTATGCAAAAACAAATTAATGTAAATTTCAACGACAAGTCATCACAAAATTGTGAAAAAACAATTTGAAAAAATGAGTACGAAGCGGATATCCTTCAAAGTGTGGTCGATTTATTCACGCGATGGTTTGTGCTTAAAGTGCTCGCAATAAACGTTACTTTGTGGTTTACTTGGAGAACTAAAAATGCCTCTGGCGATGTTTCCACTTGTCTGCTTATAAGAGGACGAAAAAACAGATTGGCGAAAATTGTAACTTCTCCTTGTGTATGGTTACTTTTGAATCACACTATGTGGAAAAGTGTTAGAAAGTGCATTTGTTTCAAACATTTTGTATGTTACACTGCGCATACCTGCAAATTAGATTTAATGTTATGCAAACGAATCTCCTACAAAATAGGGTACCTGCGACAGCGTTATATCTCGTAAACAATTTACTTGGGTTTACTTAATTAAGTCGAACTTACCGGGCACGAAAGTAATCACCTCCATATCTCTTGTCATTATTCTCGAAATCTCTGGCTTGTATTGTGCCTCTTAGCGTTTGACCAACTCTAAGTTCAGCTGGAGGTTGAAAACTGATTACCGTATTTTTAGGGTCAGTTGTTTGTTTGATGTCCACTGGCCAATTCACTATGTTGTCATGTTCAATTTTCGTCAGCAAATCGTCGATTTCAGGCATAAACTTACGCCATTCTTTACTTCCAAACTTGCACACCAACGGTTTTAAGATTGGCACATCGCTATACGTTCCTTTGGTAACTGGTTTAAAGTTTGGCTTGTTGTTGGTAAAAGTCATTATCTTATTGATGTTAAACACCAAAAAAATCATCGCAAGAATTAGTGCAAGTTTGCTTGTGCTGCATAGTCTTTTTATCTCATCCTTCATACTTCTTTTTGGAAATTGACTCGTCATTAGATTTTATTTTTATTGACCACACTTTCTGAGACAACTTTGTACACAGTTACACCTCAACTATGAAGGCACAGAAGTTGATAAGCTGTCTTCCCAGATTCTACAGAACCCAGTCTTTTAAACAACCAACTTTCTAACGTGGCATGTCCGTGATGTGATTATTTAAAGTGTTAATTAGAAAATTGTCTCGACGGTTTTCAGCTTGATCAAACGCTCTCGTTCCATACGTTTATTTCAATATCAACGGCGTTTCGCGACTGACAAAGCTAAGGCTGGTAAACGCTTGACTGCGGAAAAGTTTGGGTACTCCCCGTTGCGGAAATCCCCTAATGCACAAACAATATAAATTTGGCGTGATTTACTGAAGTTTACGTTTACAAATTTTGACTTGAAAATTTGGGCTAATTAAAAATATGAAAACGTTACATGATCAATGAGGGGCGCCCCCGACGTGAAATTTTTCTGTTGCCGAAAAAGCATAAAAATAAGCATATTAGAATGAAAATACGGATCGCGACCGAAAATTTGCAAAGTATATATTTTAAATGTAAAGCCTAAACAAAAAACAAACACATAATTAAAGAGTAACTGCTTTCACTCTATTTTTTGCGCTCCTTTTTGTGCGAAGTTGCAAATGTGAATCAGAGAGACATCACATCAAAATGTCGTGAGAAAGCAACAAACTTTTCTAACTGCTCGAAGTTATCTATAGATCACAGTTGTAAGTTGGGCCGGGTTCGGGTCGGTCCTGGTTCGGTCCTGGTTCGGCCTTCCTTTTTTTAAACGGGCTTGATTTAGGCCTGACGTTACACTTTATGTCAGTATAAATTTAACTAGCTGTATAATCAGTTGCTGTACTTGACATAATGTCAAACAGCCTTAAAACCCCTTGTTTGAGACAAGTTGTCTATTGTGTTTGTTGTCTTGGTTTTTTTTTTTTGAAGACTTTTCCTATCTTGGCTAACTATAAGTTTGTCAATTAAACTTTTTGAACTACGGGACATTACCAATCAGTTATAAACAAGAAAAAGAAAGAAAACAAACGAAACATATTATCTCACAGTGACAACTGAGTTGAATTTACTCAACACGTTTGAATCCGTAACTGCTTGCGGTAACTTTAAATTACAAAATTTTTCAAAAAGCAACTTAAAAGGTTGGCATTCACATTTGACATAAAACCTAAAAAGTTTCAAAATTATTTCTGCTATTATTGAAGAAAAACGATTTCGTACTGTATTGCATTTTCAAACTGGACCAAAGAGTTTAACAATAGTATGACATAAAAAGCAAAATAAAATTTTCTATATAGTCTCCACTCGCATGAATGTTGACTTGTGGTGTAAATGTCATTTCCCATGTGTTGATGTGACGTACGTACGGCAAGTCATGGAAAAATCCAAGTAGAATCCGATACGTTCGTAGATATAGCCAGTCGCTCAGTGGACCGACCGCAGTGCTTCGAAAACGCGTGGCGCCTTTTATGAAGAACTGAACAGACGGATATATTTTACGTAGCATCACAATGGCATTTCTAATTCCTGTTATACGTTGTATGAAAACAGATGGGTCGTACGGTAGAAAATGCGACCCAATGTTAAACACAACGGCTGTAGGTCGAGTTCCATTGATGCTTTGCAATGTGTCCACCATGTAAGGACGACTTTCGGGGGGACCTGGGTTGTGTAATGGGTTGCCATGTGCTCTATAGTGAATTCGTATGTCGTCTTCAAGGTTGATTCCGTCTCGGGGCATGGACCAAAATTTATTGTTGGGCAGTCCTGTGTCCTTTAGACCGAGTTGCTTCTGCAAACCGCTGTAGTACCATTGGCGCATCGTAGAATCGCCAATAAAGTACACGGACTTGTGTTTCAAACACTCACGTACTAACGGAATTCTGCGGTTATCGCAAAGCAATGAAACCCATCGACCTTGATGAAAGTAGCCAGTTGGTCTTTTGGACATTTTATGTTTCGATATCATTGAGGCAGAGCGCGAGTCGCAGTTCAATATGCTTCTCGGCATGTCTTCAGTTGTACCTTGGGCATAGAACATCGCCCCTGAATTTGAAATCTCAGTTTGCCAATTTACACCCGTTTTGAAAAGTGGCTGATTTCCTAACACGGTTTTCACTTTTCTGGTAATCTTGTACATGGGAACCCGTTCGGGACAAGAAGTTAAGTTCTGAGGTTTGTTGCAATACCAAGTGATGCCTCTGGACTTTTGTGAGTAATCGCAAGTGGTACTGTCGGGATCACTGCAATAAAATAACAAAATTAGACACAAAACTTAACTAAAAGAAAACTCTTTAGAAACAAACCGGACTGTTAGAAAATTGAAAAAAAAAAATGTTCACTAAAGTACACACCCAAATTGTTCTTTTAGGGAAAAAAAAAAAAAAAAAAAAAAAAACTTTTTTAAATTTGGCATAAGCAACATTTTCCAATTTAACAATAGAAATTAAGCTTAGTAAAAATCGGCCCGCATGTCGTTTTGGAAGCATTGTAGTAAGCTAATTTTCAGATTACATGACAATCTACTCGTTTAGTGTAATGCTTCTTCATCACCGGGTCGTGATCCAATAGCGTCATTTAATTTGTTTTGGTCGCCGATAACATCACATAACAAAATGTATGCAATTCTTAGGAAAAAAAATTCACCACACATTTTAATAAGATGCTGCTGTTCTGCGTTTTTAAACGTTTTGATCAGTTTGAAAGGGGCGCTAATCAACTCAGCTAATTGCAAACGTTTTTCTGGACAATACACTATTTGGTGACTAAACTTGTTATCTGATTTAAAAAAAGCGAACAACATTAAATCGATTGCTACAATTCTGTTCAATAAACCGCTTCAAGCGCTGATGTGGTGCTTTTCTTTAAACCTGTTATTCAAGTTACAAAGATGCCGCACTGCTTTGCAATTTTGTGATGGCGTAAATATTGGGCGACACCAAAACGTTGAATCGCGGGACTTCACGAAAATATAACTGAATTCTCAACATCAGGTGATCGCCGTTACAGGTAAAAATGATTATGGGTATTTCTATTTAGGTTTTGGTGAAGCTATTAATAGACATATGCGAAAAAATTTCACCCAATGACTTTGATGAAAGTAGCCTGCAATTTTCGAGCAAGAATGTTTGCTGGATTTGTTATATTATTATGAAACCTCGCCCCAACCTTAATAACACTAACCGTCAGCGATTTTACTCAATTTTATTTATTTATTTCGTTCACGCGCATATAGTAAGTGAGCAGTTGTGTACATTCAAATGACAACGACGCAAACAAAAATGGATCAGCTGGAGCCACTAGTGGCCATTGCAAGTAGCTGGCCCAATCTATTTGAACGGTTAAATTCGGTACTATTTATGCAGGAATAAACAAGAAACGAAGGCAATAAAGGTCACAACAACGTTTGAAAAAAGTAATAAGTTTTGCACATGTAAGTCTCAACTCATTGCGAAGCGTACTCGTGCTTTAACATTTTAATCTCGCCCTAAATATTTTGTGTTTACCGTTTTATTGGCTGTTTGCCAAATGCTTTTCGTCGGCAGAAACTATTTCCAGCAAAGTGATTTCAACTCACCTCAAGTTAATGTCACATTCTACTTCATCCTTGTCAAAGATGCCTCGAAAACCTCGATTTAGGTTTACAAGCGTCGCGCGCTGTGAAACCAAATCCACTACTGCTTCACTGGAGTGTACAAGTTCAACAATCAGACGACAACGTCCAGGCCAAGGGACTATGGTGTTCCAACCGTACGTTCCATTGTAA
This sequence comes from Phallusia mammillata, assembly GCF_965637545.1. NCBI lineage: Eukaryota > Metazoa > Chordata > Ascidiacea > Phlebobranchia > Ascidiidae > Phallusia > Phallusia mammillata. Next base: position 23,366,534 of record NC_137255.1, read on the forward strand.
TAATCTTCTATCATTACTGCTATGCCGTCTTTTAATTGAATTCCTCGAGAATCAATTCGCATAAGACTAAAAAGACAATGTAAGTTAAGTAAATGTTGTTGGCACTGGCAAGGTTAGAAACTAATTGATCCTTTATGCTGCGTGATGCGCAATGTCCGTGACTTTGGCATGCTAAGACGTCACAAAAAAAAAAAAAAAAAAAATTGCCCACTTGATGTATACTACAAACAAAAAATATAGATAAACAAAGATAACAGTAGGACAAGAGTACCCGACAGTGTCTGAGAATTGCACCCAATTTTAGAAAAAACAGTTAAACACTTGTGTCTGCGTGCATCGGAGAATTTGCATTGATTTTCGACAGGTTCGGTTTTTTTGCGTCACATATCATTTTTAAATTATCGCAGTAACTAATTAGTGTAACTTTCAATGACCGGTTATCACAATATTGCGGAAAGCCGTTTGAAAAGATGAATGTAAAGATGAATATACATTCCCTTAAAAGTTCTTTATTCATTTTACAGAAAGTTCTTTATTCATTTATTCACGCGATAATATGATGATTTATTCACGCGATGAAATGAGCTTAACGTACTCACAATAAACGTTAAGTTGTAGTTTACGTGAATGAATGAATATGCCTCGGGCGAGGTAGCGGTTTTCTATTACTAAGACGACGTATATTTTCGGCCGAACTCTGTTTTTACGACGTTGAATACCGAGATTAACGAAATCTGTAATATTTAGTTTTGTATGATTGCAATAAAATCACACTCGGTGGAAATGTTTCAGATGTTTTCTTTTTTTCTTTTAACATTTTACGTGTCAGACGATACATAATCTGCGAATGAGATTAAATATTGTTAGAAAAGTTCAAACACGTAAGGTTGTTATTTGTTTGTTCTTAATTTGTTTCATGACTGGATTATATCCACGAAAGGCCACCTGCAAAGATCCTATACATTTGAAAACAAATTATTAGGGCGTTTCGAAGAAAAGATTCAGTCAGTCTTACCGGGCTCGAAAGTAATCACCTCCATATCTCTTGTCTTTGCTTTCGAAATCCCGGGCTTGTATTGTGCCGGTTAGTATTTGACCAACTCTAAGTCCAGCTGAAAGTTGAAAACTAATGGTTGTTTTTCTGGGGTCAGTTGTTTGTTTAATGTCCATCGGCCATTTCACTATGTTATGCTCAATTTTCGTCAGCAAATCGTCAATTTCAGGCATAAACTTGCGCCATTCTTTACTTCCAAACTTGCACACCAACGGTTTTAAGATTGGCACATCGCTGTACGTTCCTTTGGTAACTGGTTTAAAGTTTGGTTTATTGCTGCTAATAGTCATTTTGTTGATGTTAAACACCAAAAATATCATCGTGAAAATCAATATAAGTTTGCTTGTGCTGCATAATCTCTTTATTTCATCCTTCATACTACTTTTTTGCAATTGGTTCTTCAGTAACATTACACCACAACTCACAAAACACAGCTTGATACAGATAAAACTGCTCTCTTCTCAGATGTTACAGAACACAATATAGCTATCCAACGTGGCATATCCTTGTTGTGATTATTTGAAAGTGCGTTAATTAGAATGTTGTCACGACGCTTTTCGTCTTGATTCCATCGCTCGCGGCCATTGCGTTCATTTCAGCAGCAATCGCGTTTCGCGAGTGGCGCTCGTGAACGCTTGACTGCGGAAAAGTTGCGACAGTTTTCTAAGACACCAAACATATGATTTTGGTTTGACTTGCTAAAGTTTGCGATTTGGTAATGTTGGGTAAAATTTGGGCTAATTAAAGATAAAAAACAGAACATTGCGGAGTTTTTCTTTTGCCTACAAATGCATCGTCAGGAATTGGGACAAAAATGGCATTGCGACTGAAAAACTCCCAAACAATAAGATGGAAATCAAATCAAAACGTGTTTAACCTTAGAAACAAATAATTAAACTGCAACTGCTTTTAGCGTTGACGACACAAAATGAAACATCAGTGATATATTGTGAAACATTTTTTTAACTGAAGAATGCAAATGTAAATCAGACAGAATCTAGATCAAAGATCAAAGATGTTGTGAAAATAGTAGCAAACTTTCCTTTGTCTGTCCTGGTCAGAAAACAAAGTCAACTGCAAGTTCAAAACCTAATGCAAACAATCTGAAAAGTAGATGTGGTAGTACGCAAAGTGAAAAAGAAAATAACAAAAATATGTTGTCTCACAGCACAACAAAGTTAAATTAAATGAACGGTGATTTGCTTGAATCGATCACTGCTTGTGGTAACTTTACACCTATTTTTTTTAAAGCAACTTAAAAAGTTTATAAACTCAACAAAACAAAAAAATTAAAAAAAAGCTTCGAAAACTTATCTGATATCACTGAAGAAAACGATTTCATACAGTATTTTCCAGCTGAACCAGAGATGTTAGCAACAATACGACAAAAAGCAAAACAAAACTTTTGATATTTATTCTCCACTTGAACGGACGTTGACTTGTGGTGTAAATGTCTTTCCCCATGTGTTTAAGTGACTAACGTACGACAAGTCATTGAAAATCCGCGTAGTATCCTAAGTTTATATGTTCGAAAACATAACCGACCGCTGACTGGACTAACATCGCTCCTTCTAAACCGCGTAGCGCCTTTTGAAATTGTTGGTGTGTTTGGAAGTAAAATAATGGCGCAATTTTATGCCTGAAATCGACGATTTGCCAACGAAAATTGAACATGACATAGTGAAATGGCCAGTGGACATCAAACAAACAACTGACCCCAAAAATACAGTTATCAGTTTTCAACCTATTGCTGAACTTAGAGTTGGTCAAACGCTGAGCGGCACAATACAAGCTCAGGATTTTGAGAAAAATGTCAAGAGATATGGAGGTGATTACATTCGAGCCCGGTAAGATCAACTTAATATTGCTTAGTGAGCCAAAACAAATTGTTTTCGAGATGAAATGGACATGCAGCTGCCCTTTTTTGTGTCTGCCATTTCCCAGTCACGATGGGAACTAAGAACCATAAAAATCCAGCGTGTATGCTTGTATACGGCACATATAATTCGCAGAAGAATTTTTTTCACAACATTAAATCTTATTTTTAACGATTTTGATTTAAGAAACGTCCATGCTCCTCCTGCTGGGCAACGGAATCCGTCCAAGTAATAAAATTAGCCGCAAGTGATCTACGTTTTCCGCTACATAGTAACCAGCTTCATCTAACAGGTTTACTGATTCATCTTGAATCGTAGGGGCATGACATTTTAATAAAACAAATAAACTGTGTAAGAGAAAAATGTAAAGACACGATGGATTTTGCAGGATTCGCAGTGATTAATTTTTTACTTTTGTTGTGTTTTGGGGAGTTCCCCTTATCCGCAGTCAAGCGTGCACGAAATTAATTATTTTCCCACGCGCCAAACGCGATTACGATTGAAATGAACGTAATGGTTTCGAGAGTTGGATCAAATGGAAAAGCGTCGAGACGATATTCTATTAACGCACTTTTGGATAATCACAAGAAGGTCATGCCACGTTGGAAAGCCCAATGACTGTGTTGTGTAAAATTTGAGAAGACAGCAGTTTTATCTGTATCATGTTCTGTACTTCGGAGTTGTGGTGTAACGATGTTCAAAGTTGTCTCTGAAAACAGAAGTGATTAAAATAAAGTCTGCTGAAAAATTCATTGCAAAAGAGAAATATGAAGACTGAGATCAACAGATTTTGTAGCACAAGTAAACTAGCATTGATTTTCACGATGATTTTTTTCGTGTTTAACATCAATAAAATTATGAGATTTAGCAGCAATAAACCAAAGTTTAAACCGGTTACCAAAGGAACGTATAGCGATGTGCCAATCCTAAAACCTTTAGTGTTGAAGTTTGGAAGTAAAGAATGGCGCAAGTTTATGCCTGAAATCGACGATTTGCTGACAAAAATTGAACATAACATAGTGACATGGCCAGTGGACATCAACAAAACAACTGACCCCAGGAATACAGTCATTCGTTTTAAACCATCAGTTGAACTTAGAGTTGGTCAAGAACTGAGGGGTACAATACAAGCCCGGGATTTTGAGAAAAGGGATAAGATATACGGAGGTGATTACTTTCGAGCCCGGTAAGGTCGACTTAATTTTGCTAAGTAAAATCAAGTAATTCGTTTTCGAGATACAAAGGACTTGCAGGTGTCCTGTTGTGTGTGTTTGTGTTGCATTTCTGACAAAACCCAACCACGAATTAAACCAAGAACGATAAAAAAAACCTAACGTGCTTGCACGGCCGACACAATCCGTAATTTTTTTTTGACAACATTAAATCTCAAGAGCCACAATGCATGATGTAACATGTGATTTGTCTAAAAAAATACATTTTTTTGGAAACTTTTTTCCATAGTGTATTTAAAAGTAACCATTCAAAACGAAAAGTTGCACTTTTTGCAAATTTCGTGATTCGACGTCTTACAAACACCATTCGGCCGAAAACATATGTTGCTTTCTCCGTAGCGCTCCGTAGCCAGAGGCATATTAAAGTAACCCGCAAATTAATGTTTATGATCAGCACGTAAAGCTCACGCCACCGCGTAAATAAATTGACCTTGCTATGAAGGGAATGTATATCCCAATTCGTGTTTATTTTTTCTAACATTTCTCCGTAATTTTAATTTTGTGATAAGCTTTCGTTAAAAGTTGTACTAATTAGTAATTGCAACCAATATCTGTCATTGTGCTAAATACAATATTTCCGATGATTTTTTATGTACAAGGCATACACATCCGCTGTTTGTGAACACGGAGGAGTATGGGAAGCTTTAGTTAAGCGTGTTGTAGACACACATACTTGTTGCGCAATATAGATTTTGGTGACGTTTTGGCATACCAAAGCCACTGACAATTGCGATTGCCCGCAGCATAAAGGATGCATTGGTTACAAACCTGCCAGTGCCAACAACATTCACTTCACATACATCGTATTTTTAGTCTCATGCGGGTTGATCCTCGGGAAATTCAGTTAAAAGACGGCATAGCAGTAATGATTGAAGATTATTACAATGGAACGTACGGTTGGAACACCATAGTCCCCTGGCCTGGACGATGTCAACTAATTATTGAACTTGTACACTCAAGTGAAGCAGTGGTGGATTTGATTTCGCAGCGCGCGACGCTTGTAAACTTAAATCGTGGTTTTCGAGGTATTTTTGACAATGATGACGTAGAATGCGACATAAATTTGAGGTGAGTTGAAATCTATTTGCTGGAAATAATTTCGGACGACGAAGAGGTATTGGAAAAAAAATCATAAACTAAAAATATTTAGAGTGAAGCTGAAACGCTGATTCACGGGGTATTGCGAGACAAGGAGGGTGCCGCTTAATCGCGAAATTAAACTGCTGACGGTTAGTGCTATTAAGGTTGGGATTTGAAAATAATTTCATTAAGCAAGCGTGCGAAGCCTGCTGAATCGCGGTACCAAATTTGTAAACAGTCTGAAATTAGAATAAGAACCCAGGCCAAACAAGAAAGTACCAGCCCGAAACCCAGCCCGAAACCCGGCCCGAACACAAATTGTTTTGAGAAGCTAAAACAGGCCCGAAAGTTTGATTGACAAGCCTATACACTGAAGCCGTAGGAAAGACAATAATCGACAATTTATTTTTAATATGCTAGATATATTGATTTTTATTGTACCCACTTATGGTTAAATGTTACTTATGCCAACATTAAAAAATGTTTTTCCTAAATCAAAGAACAATTTTGGTATGTACTTCAGTAGACTTTTTGTTTTCAATTTTCCTTTCAGTCCAGTTTATTCCTAAGATACCAGATCTAGTTATTTCTTTGTGCCAAATTTTGGTGTAATAGTTTTCGTTTAGTTAAGTGTTGTTTCTAATTTTGATATTTCATTCCAGTGATCCCGACAGCACCACTTGCGATTACTCACAAAAGTCCAGAGGCATCACTTGGTATTGCAACAAACCTCAGAACATAACTTCTTGTCCCGAACGAGTTCCCACGTACAAGATTATGAAAAAAGACAAAACCGTATTAGGAGATCAGCCACTTTTCAAAACGGGTGTAAATTGGCAAACTGAGATTTCCAATTCAGGGGCGATGTTCTATGCCCAAGGCACAACCGAAGATTTTCCGAGAAGCTCATTCAAATGCAACTTGCGTACTGCTTCAATAAGATCTAAACACAAAATGTCCTCTCACAGACCAACTGGCTACTTTCATGAAGGTCGATGGGTTTCATTGCTTTGCGATAACCACATAATTCCGTTAATGCGTGAGTGTTTGAAACACAAGTCCGTGTACGTTATTGGCGACTCTACGATACGTCAATGGTACTACAGCTTGCAAACGCAACTTCGACTACGAGACACCGGACTGTATGATAACAAATGTTGGTCCATGCCTCGAGACGGAATCAACCTTCAAGACGATATACGAATTCACTACAGAGCTCATGGCAACCCATTACACAGCTCAGGTCCGCCCGAGAGTCGCCCTTACATTGTGGACACATTGCAAACCATCAATGGAACTCGACCTACAGCTGTTGTGTTTAACATTGGGTCGCATTTTCTCCCGTACGATCCTTCTGTTTTTATACAACGTCTTACAGGAATTAGAAATGCTGCTGTAATGCTCCATAAAAGATATCCTTCGGTTCAGTTCTTTGTAAAGGGCGCCACGCGGTTTCGAAGCACTGCGGTCGGTCCACTGAGTGACTGGCTATATCTACGGACAGATCGGATTTTACGTGGATTTTTCAATGATTTGCAGTATGTACGTCACTTAGACACATGGGAAATGACATCTACACCACAAACCAACATTCATGCCAGTGAAGACTACATCGAAAAGTTTATTTTGCTTTTTTTGTCGTATTATTGCTAGCATCGTTTTGTCTGGTTAAAATGTATTCTGCACTATATACGAGGAGCAAACTATATGGCAGATTGTTATTTTTTTAGCCTAATAAGTTGTCATATATTGCTAAGTATAACGGCATCTTTTAGGTTGCTTTTAAAATAAATAAGCTTACATTAGTCAGAGGTTCTCAACCTGTTTGTCATTGCCAAGATAGAATGTAGTTCACGTTTCATTCACAAAACCACACATGAGAAACTGTTGGAAAAAGTTTGGAACCGTTCTTTTGTTAGTGACATTGTAAACGTCTTATTGCCAGCTTGTGTGCGTGGCATTGTGTAAGCAACTTAAAAAATCAGGTTTTAGGGAATGTCAAATCTTTTTTCGCATATAGCCCAAGGCCATATCAAAATAACGCCACTGGGTAAGTTTGTTCTTTTTCGAAAACCACATAATCAAGCAGTATAGAATTGATGTATGGTTGTGATAAGTTGATCAAAGTTGCTTTCAAATTTTTTTTCCACTTTTCAATTCGCGCTGTGAAATGACATTGTTTGTGATACACACATGGGACTTTACTGTTCTTCACCTGCTGTACTTTTGCAAATTTTTTCTCCCTTTCATTTACATTTAAGCAAGACTATTTTCCTTTCAACAAAAGCATTTTTTTAATTTTCAATGTGTTTTCGTCCTACTATCCTTTTTATTTAATATTAATAATTGCATTTATTACGTCCTTGTTTGAGGGTTAACCCACAAATGCGCAAGTGGGGCAACAGAAGATGTCCACATCGGTGGTGTCCCATCTAGGCAATCATTCGTTGAAGGTCCATCAATCAGCTTATATTGAGGATTGCACTTGTACGTCACCCTCGTGTCCACTAGATGTCGTGTTCCACAAGGAACGTTAAATTCATTTGACAGAATAGTCGGAAGGTCATCGCACGCTAAGGAAGACAAAACTTTTGGTTGTTTTACGAAGCGAAAACCAACGTACTTTTTTGCATATGTGAGTGTTGTAACAATGTTTGCACAGATCGCTAAACTTAAAATGGCTAAAAGCGTGGTAGTATTTGACAGTCATTTTAAGAACTTGTAAATTTGAGACTACAAAATAAAACCTAATTAAAAGCCAGGTGGTTCGGACAATGCATTGGATTAAAAATGTTTCATTCAGAATAAATAAAAAGTATCAATAAAAGCTAATTTAGCTAAACACTAGTCAAATGTGTTTTATGTGACTGGCGACTACCTGGTCGAGGTTTACACACAGGCAGAGTCTGCCATGCACCCCCGGCTTGGCAGCTTAAAAACCGTTGTCCGTCCAAATAATAAAATGAGCCGCAAGTGAATTCTATGTACTCCCCCTCACAGTAACCCTCTTCATCGAATGGGGTTACGATTCCAAATTGAATCGTCGGGGCAAGACACTCTAATAAAACACATCAAACGTATTTTGAATATTTTTTGTGCATTTTTTCTTTTTGTCGATTTTGTGAGTTTGTTGTAAACTTAGCTGTAGATCATGTTTGTCCGAACTTTTTGTAAACACGAGCAATAACAGTTTTAAAAATAAAGGCATTGTAAAAAAATGCAAAAATTGTCACAATACCAGGTTGAAAACAATGAGTGGAAGTTGAAAAAGATATAAACCCATTACAAAAACATAGCAATTAAACAGGTTCATAATAAGCACACTGACCTGGGAAAAGTTGGCAAAAGGGTATCGAATTTGGCTGAGACCAAACTACATCGCTGCAGGTTGTTGATGGAACGCCACCAATAGTTTGGCACAAACGAGGGCACACGTATACGTATGTGGTCCCATGAGTATAAAACGGAGCCACGGTTACACCCAAATCAATGGCAAAAGGCGGTGGGGTCATGCAGTCGGCTAAACAACAATCATTGACTTTCAAGGATCTGAAAACCTACTTCGTTAACAATTAACCGTTAAGTTGCTATAAATAGTGTAGCTACAGTGTAGCACGTTTAGCCTTTCATAAATGTTGCCCTCGCTTTTGTTGCGTTCTCTAACATTTCAATTTGCGTAGGTTTCCTGCTTGGTAATTGATTTAGTGCCAGTGTGTCAAACGTTGTCTTTTATCCGGCAAAACAAACCTAACCCATTTCAACAATCACCCTAAAAGCATATTTGGTATGTTTTAAAGTAGAAGTCACAAACTTACCTGCACACGTGAAGCCGTTTCCGACAAATCCAGGATTACAAGTGCAAAAGTATGAACCGAATGTATTAGTACAAAGTGCATTAGAGTCACACGAATCCATCATACTCACGCACTCGTCTAGGTCTAAAAATATCCAACTTGTATATATAGGTGTTGTATGAAGTATGTAATGGCAAAATAAATGTTTCTGCAAGTTATTTTACAGTTCAATACTGAGTTTTTATAATGTAATAAATAAAAAGGTACATTTACTAAATATAAACTACAAAACAAACTGATAGAGGTTAGATGTAACGTGCTTTAACCTTTTTGCCATTACTGCTGCTGCATTGTAACTGATAACGTATAACAAACCTGTACAGGATGCTAGCCCATCTCCAGTAAAACCGAAATCACAGGGACAAATGTATGAACCTATTGTATTATGGCATGTCGAATACAATGTACATCCATGTGTGCTTGCAAAGCATTCGTCAATATCTTAAAAAATACCAAACCCTTTTTTACTTAAACTTCCCTTTAACACTGCCACATAAACAAACGCAAGAAATGGAAACCACCAACTAACCTGCACAAGTAAATCCGTCTCCAGCATATCCCGGATTACAGGCACAAGTGTGTGAACTGAAGGTGTTGGTACAAAGTGCATTAAGGTCACACATGTCTGTCATGCTCGTGCACTCGTTTACATCTAGAAAAACCCATTTGTGCATAAGTGTCGTATCGAGAATTAAAGGGTGGCAATAATGTCATAGTGTCTGTCTTTCTCTGCAGCAGTGGTTCTAAAACATTTTAATTATATTTGCATAATGGTCCCTTTGAAGTTATCTCGAGGAATCGCGGTCCATATATCTGAATTAATTTTTCAGAAAAGAAAGCTTGACTGAACAAACTATTGCTAATTTTGCCATTTTCCACGAAAAAGAGACAAAATTAAAATTCCGTTTGCAAAATTACGCAGAGCAATCGTCCAAAGGCAGTTTGCTATGTTACGTTTTTATTTTGTCACCTATTTATGACGTCATAACATATTTCTATGTCGTGTTCGCTGTAACGAATCGTCGAGGGGACGTGGCCCCACGCGACTGAGAAGCCGGCAAGTTGGAGTTGGAGCTGGAGCTGGTGTTGAGCGGTGGTTCTGTCGCGAGTGTGTGTCTGCGCTGCTTTTATCGTTTTACTCTTTTATCTTATAAATACAAGTTTTATATTGGGTACTGACAGCCCGTTATTACAGCAGAACCGAGAAAAGGCGGAACAGAAAATTTGGCGAGCACGCCAGGACTGCTGTTGTCAGAAAGATGAATTTCTTTTCACATCCTCCGAAGTTTGAGGCAGGAAGCGATATTAGAACTTTTATCAACAACTTTGAATCATTTTGTAAAAGCGTTGAGGCAAGCGAAGCTGCAAAAAGGCATGCATTTTTGTTGGCATTGCCACCTGCTCTCAAGTTTGATATTTTAGAGACTGAAAACGAAAACTTATATGATGTCGCTTATGATGAGTTGAAGAAAAGAGCCACCGCTGTTACCTTATGTAAGTTTACACAAAGTAACGCCAGACTAACAATGGCGAGACGGACTCAAACTGTGAATGAAACTAACAGAGATTTCGTGTCAGATCTTGTGGCGCTTGGAAACCAAGCATTTCCAGAGGACAACAAACTAAGAAATGCAATGCTGTACACTTCTTTGCTAACCGGCCTCAGGGACAAACGGCTCGCGGATACTTTACAGCGCGAAAATTGCTCGAAGGAAGAACCAAGCTTCAGAGAAGCGTCGCGTCGAGCAATCAACGCGGACGATTTTACTGGTAAAAGCGATAAGTTGCGGGATATCGATGTTGCCCTGTTGAAGCCTAAAGTTGACCCAGTCACTGATCAGTTAAAACGCTTGGCTGAGGAAATCAAACAACTGCGACTTGAACTAAACGAGGTGCGAAATGAGAACAAGAGATATTCCTCTCGTCGGTGCTATAATTGTAATGGAGAGGGTCATTTTGCGAGAAACTGCAGGCAAAGAAGACCACGTACACCGGACTGGAAATGGCAAACAAGTGCCCAACAACCGACGTCGTTCCCCTATCAGGAGTCCGAGGTAAACCAGGATACAATAACACATAGAATTAACACCAACGAGAGTGTGCTGTACAAGTATGCTAACGTAAACATCAATGGCGTATCTGTGTTTGCATTAGTTGATACCGGGGCCACTGTCAGTGTGGTTTCAAGTGCTGTTTGTAAGAGACTTACAAACGTAAAGATAAAGTCGTGTCAAAGTAATTTACGCTTTGTTGGTGCCAATGGTAGTCAAATACAAATGGCAGGACTCATAGATGTTTGTTTCAGAGTCGCTGGTATTAGAACAACTGCTTCTGTTTATGTGTCGTCGGATATCGCCGAGGAGTGTATTTTGGGCATAGACTTTCTACAAAACCAAAATTGTGTAGTAAACTACAAGTTGATGACGCTGTCCGGAAATGGTGGGACAGTACCCTTGTTACCTAAACCAGGGATTTTACATAGTCACAGTGTAAAACTTTTAGAACCAATTGTTATTCGCCCAAAAACCGAAGTATCAGTTCCGTGCTCCTTTCATTCTGACGTTACGCTTCCCGATTCGACAGTGGTGATCGAGAGAAACCTTGAAGCGTGTTTAAAGTATGATGTAGCAGTCGCTGAGTACGTGACCAACACAAGAGGTAACATTGTCCAAGTGCGTATGGTTAATTCGCAAGACGTCGATAAGCATCTTCCCGCTGGCGTACATGTGGCGGATGTTGTTCCTGTTTCTGGTTTGAATAACTGTGTTTACAAAAACGCTTACACTTTGTGTTCTGTCACAGCTGAAAGCAATCAGTTTTTGGGGAATAAAGGACATCGAGATCTACTAAATGAACTTCGTGTTTCTCAGATGCCATTGCAAAAACAAGAAAAGGACGCGCTCGAACGAGTAATTGCAAAACGTCGTGCCGCTTTGCAGTTGGGTCGGATTCTCTTGGTAAGACCAAACTAACTTCCCATAATATAGATACTGGAGATTCGACTCCTATCCGTCAACATCCTAGGCGCGTTTCTGAGTCCCAAAAACAGACGATTGACAAGCTTGTGAACGATATGCACGAGCAGGGAATAATATCAGAATCAAATTCCCCGTGGGCAAGTCCGATAGTCTTGGTAAAGAAAAAAGATGGGAGTACCCGATTTTGCGTGGACTACAGGGGCCTTAACGATATAACTAAGAAACATAGTTACCCACTTCCACGTATTGACGAAAGTTTAAACCAACTTTCTGGTTGCCAATATTTTACAACTCTTGACCTAAAAACAGGATATTGGCAGATTCCAATGAGTGACGGTGCGAGAGAGAAAACGGCGTTTACTTGTCACCGGGGTTTGTTTGAATTTAATGTGATGCCCTTTGGCTTGACTAACGCTCCAGCCACGTTCCAGCATTTAATGCGCATTGTTTTAAACGGCATCGAGTGGAAGGGGGCACTTGCTTACCTTGATGACATAATCATTTATTCTCGTACATTCCAGGAACATTTGGAGCGTTTGGACAACGTCCTATGCCGCTTAGAAACAGCCGGTCTTAAACTTAAACCATCCAAGTGTCACATAATGCGGAAAGAAGTGCAGTTTCTTGGTCACGTCGTGTCAGGTGCAGGAGTGGCGTGTGATCCGGCAAAGATTAAAACAGTTCAGGAGTGGCCAAGACCGTCTTGTGTCCGGGAAGTGCGGCAGTTTCTTGGATTGGCCTCGTACTATCGACGGTTTGTCAGGAACTATTCAGTAATTGCATCCCCGCTATACGCTCTTACGCAAAAAGATAAAAGCCCCTTTTTATGGTCTGAAGAGTGCGAAGTGGCCTTCACGACCTTAAAAACAGCCCTGTCAGAACCCCCAGTACTACGGTACCCTGATATGTCGTTACCATTTGTTTTAGATACAGATGGATCAAATACGGCAGTGGGTTGTGTTTTATCGCAGTGTGTGGATGGAGAGGAACATCCAATAGCTTATGCTAGTCGTACGTTGACTAAGTGTGAACGTAATTATTCTACTACACGAAAGGAACTATTGGCTGTTGTATTTGCATTAAAACATTTCCGATGTTACCTCACAGGCAATCAGTTCCTTCTACGCACAGATCACGCCTCTTTAAGGTGGCTGTGGAAGTCGAAAGAAACGTACGGACAGTGCGCTAGATGGTTTGAACTACTTGCTTCTTTTAACTTCAAACTTGTTCACCGACCTGGTAAGAAGCATGGAAACGCTGACGCAATGAGCAGAATTCCATCAACAAGGCAAGATGAAGAGCCCGTTCCAGGTGATTTTCCTTTTGTTGTCACAAATTACGTGTCGAACCAGGGGTCAGAATTGTTATGTGCCATCGAATTAAAAGAGGAACTAGGATTGTCGGATAAAGAGTTGACCACTGCTATGCAAAATGATCAGGAACTAAATGTAATTGCTGATTGGATAAACAAAGGGGTACGACCACCATTTAAGAAAGTAAAACGTCTGTCCCGGAATATGAGGCATTACTGGTCGATATATGGGGATCTAGTTTGCCAGAATAACGCCGTCTATCGCAAGGTTGATGACATGTTTTCCCGTCATAAATTGCTGCTGGTAGTACCTAAAATGTTGCGAACGCGTGTTTTGCATCAAATGCACGACGAAAAACTCGGTGGTGGGCACCTTGGTTTAAAGAAAACGAGCGAGCGCATTAAACAACGGTTTTACTGGGCAGGCTGGAAGTCGGATGTAGATGACTACTGCCTTCGTTGTCCACTTTGCAACGTTCGGAAACTGTCAAACCCGAAAGCAACAGCTCCGTTGGTTCCGTCAACTGAAGATGGACCAATGCAACGGAGAGAAATTGACATTCTTGGTGGATTGCCAACTTCAGTTACTGGATATAGGTATGTTTTAGTGGCATGCGATGTATTTAGCAAATACATGCAAGCTTGGCCATTGCGCTCCCAGTCAGCCGAGGAAACCGCGGCAGTTTTATACCACCGTTGGTTTACGGTACATGGAGTACCCGAACGTATCCATTCTGACCAAGGTGGGAATTTCGAAAGTAAGATTTTCGCAGAACATGTGCAACTGTTGGGATGTACCAAATCGCGAACATCCCCGTATTGTCCCGGCAGCAATGGCGGGGTTGAGCGAAATAACAGAACTATTATTAGTATGCTTAAAAACTATACACAACGAGACCCGCGACGTTGGGACAAGGCCCTATCTTCAATCGCAGCCACGTATAATGCAAGTGTTCATAAATCCACAGGAATGACTCCACACTTGCTGCTGTATGGTCGAGAACTCAGACTACCCGCCGATTTACTTCTTGATGGGCCAGCAAGCTCTCCAACCACAGCCAACGTAGCAGAGCTTCAGGATCGATTACGGCTGGTGCGGGAGGTAGCAGGAGAACGTCTCCGCAACGTTCGTGAACGAATGAAAAAGCGTTACGATCGCAACTCGACAACTGCCACCTACAGTGTAGGTGATTATGTTATGCTTAGAGACACTGTATTGGGGTCAGATGAAAAGAAGAAGTTTCATATGCCATATAAGGGACCTTATCAGGTCCTGAAGGTATTGCCCCCCGTAAATTACCTGATTGGCAGAGAAGGAGAATCTAAACAACAGGTGGTACACTTTAACCGACTTAAGAAGAGTCACACGAACGCACCTATTCCCACTGCAGCGACTGATGAGGAAGGAGATATTGCTGAAGCCACTAGAACTGACCCTGAAGACGTCCCAACTTTGTTGCCTGGCGCATATTTTGTTTTACCTCACTGTAGGCGGAATAGACCACAATCGACCGTTAACGAACGACCACGTCGTCAGACACGACAGCCACGATTTTACCCAGCCCCCGAATAGATATTCATTTCGTGTAGTAATTGAGCGCCATACATGCGTGCGGCTATGCTTGACCCATACGTAATGTTACATGGTAAATGTTTTGTTGTGTGCTTCACAAAACCGTCGTGTTATCACGTAGTTTTAACGGGAACGCTATATTTTCACTTGTTCTGTCCAATGTTATATTTGTTACAGATTACATTCTGATGTGTTTCCATGTGTTTGACTTTACACTATCACTGTAGCTAAATCAATGTCTTTATGTCGCCAAACATTTAAAGTTCACAAAAAAATAAGTTGTTTTGTTTTGTTGCACATTTGTTTTGTTTCTCCCACGCTTGTTTTGTTTCATGTCGTTATGTAATTCAAAATATATACATATTGTTCATTGTTTTTCACTCTTCTCTGTTTGTTTATGCACTTATGTTGCTTTCACTATTTTTCACTTTATGTCTACACCTGTATCAAACGTTTATGTCAGTTCATTCGGACACAAAATTTCTTGTTATCAGTGTCATGGGTTTACCTTTATGCATTATACTGTTTGTTGCTTAGCGTTGTACCAGGGGGCACAACAACATGTAGCGGGGGAAGTGTGTTACGTTTTTATTTTGTCACCTATTTATGACGTCATAACATATTTCTATGTCGTGTTCGCTGTAACGAATCGTCGAGGGGACGTGGCCCCACGCGACTGAGAAGCCGGCAAGTTGGAGTTGGAGCTGGAGCTGGTGTTGAGCGGTGGTTCTGTCGCGAGTGTGTGTCTGCGCTGCTTTTATCGTTTTACTCTTTTATCTTATCAATACAAGTTTTATATTGGGTACTGACAGCCCGTTATTACAGCAGAACCGAGAAAAGGCGTAACAGTTACATCAACGACATGAAAAACCCTTTAGGATTTAGCGCGAAAAGTTGCATTTACTTTTTTTGTGATAATACAAGCCTTAAATTCAATCCAGATTTACACAGATTTAGAAGACATGATTGTATAAACCTTCGTATACAGGTTAATGGTGTTGCGCTTTTCATCTTTTTTTCTTTATCTGCAATTGCATAAAAGGGATTGATAACGTGTTATACCTGTACAGGATGCTAGCCCATCTCCAGTAAAACCGAAATCACAAGGACACATGTATGAACCTATCGTATTAGACTAATAATTAGAGCATGTCGAATATAGTGTACATCCATGTGTGTTTGTAAAGCATTCGTCAATATCTAAAACATTTCTTTCAACGCCAGTACTTTGTAAAATTGGGTTAGATGTTCGTAATTATATCTTCGATATGTTTTCGAAACCATACATCGTATTTTTAGTTTCATGCGGGTTGATCCTCGGGGAATTCAGTTAAAAGATAGCACTAATGATTGAAGATTTATTACAATGGAACGTACGGTTGGAACACCGTAGTCGTCTGGCCTGGACGATGTCAACTAATTATTGAACTTGTACACTTCAGTGAAGCAGTGGTGGATTTGGTATCGCAGCGAGCAACGCTTGTAAACTTAAATCGTGGTTTTCGAGGCATCTTTGACAATGATGAAGTAAAATGCGACATAAATTTAAGGTGAGTTAATATGTCATTGCTGAAAATAGTTTCTGCCGACAAAAATCTGTGGGCAGAAAAACAATAAAATCGTAAACTAAAAATATTCAGGGTGAAGCTGAAACGCTGGTCCGCGGGGTATGCGAGACAAGGCGGGAACCGCTTAATCGCGAATTAAATTGCTGACGGTTAGTGCTATTAAGGTTGAGGTTTCAAAATATTTTCGTATAACAAACCCTGTCTCTGCCTAATCGTACATCAGCAATTTATTAACGTTAATCTGTCGTGCGAAGCCTACTAAATCGCAGGAACAGAGTTATAAAAGGTCTGAAATGGAAGTCCGAACCCGACCTAAACCCAAAAGTACCAGCCTGAAACCCGGCCCGACACAAATTGTTTTCGAGAAGCCCAAAGAGGCTCGAAAGTTTAATTGCCAGGCCTTTACATTGAAGCCCCAGGAGGGCCAGGAAAAACAATACTAGACATATGTTTTTTTTAACAAGGCGTTTTATTATCCCATATTGATTTTTGTTGTTCCCACTATTGGTTAAATCGTTTTCGTTTAGTTAAGTATTGTTTCTAATTTTAAAACTTTATTGCAGTGGTCCTGACAACTCAAGTTGCAATTACTCACAAAAGTCTAGAGGCATCACTTGGTATTGCAACAAACCTCCGAACTTAACTTCTTGTCCCGAACGAGTTCCCATGTAAAAGATTATAAAAATAGACAAAACCGTTTTAGGAGATCAACCACTTTTCAAAACAGGTGTAAATTGGCAAACTGAGATTTCAAACTCGGGAGCGATGTTTTATGTCCAAGGCACAATCGAAGATATGCCGAGAAGCTCATTAAAATGCAACTCGCGTACTGCCTTAATAAGATCTAAACACAAAATGTTGTCTTGAAGACCAACTGGCTACTTTCATCAAGGTCGATGGGTTTCATTGCTTTGCGATAACCACAATATCCCGTCAATTCGTGAGTGTTTAAAACACAAGTCCGTGTACATTATCGGCGATTCTACGATACGTCAATGGTACTACAGCTTCCAAACGCAACTTCGACTAAGAGACACCAGACTGTATGATAACAAATGTTGGTCCATGCCCAAAGACGGAATCAACCTTCAAGACGATATACGAATTCACTACAGAGCACATGGCAACCCATTACACAGCTCAGGTCCGCCCGAGAGTCGTCCTTACATTGTGGACACATTGCAAACCATTAATGGAAGTCGACCTACAGCCGTTGTGTTTAACATTGGGTCACTCTTTCTACCGTACGACCCTTCTGTATTGATACAACGTCTTACAGGAATTAGAAATGCCATTGTAATGCTCCATAAAAGATATCCTTCCGTTCAGTTCTTTGTAAAGGGCGCCACGCGGTTTCGAAGCAGTGCGGTCGGTCCACTCAGCGACTTGCTATATCTACGGACAGATCGGATTTTAAAATGACATCTACACCACAAACCAACATTCATGCGAGTATAGACAACATATAAAAGTTTATTTTGCTTTTTTCGTCGTATTTTTGCTAGCATTGTTTTTAGTGGTAAAAATACTTACTGCACTATAAATGGTGAGCACACTATATGACAGATTGTTATTTTCTTTAGCATAATAAGCACATTATGCCAATTTTAAATCCGTTTCTGTTGTGTTATTTTGCTAAGTTTTCCGGCATCCTTTACGTTGTCTTTAAAAATGAATAAGGGTACGGTGGAGATAGGAAATTTGGCTTGAAACGCAAAAAACGTTTCGAAATCGTTTCGACAAAACGAAATTCGTTTCGGCAAAACGAATTTTGTTTCCAACGTAAAAAATTGTTTCCGAGCAAAATTTGTTTCGAACTGAAAAAAAAAAACTTTAACAATATTTCAGAAAATTTGTTGCATTTTGTAACAATTTTGTTTCGAACTTTTTGGTCCACTAGATGGAGATAAAAAGCCATTTATTTTCAAAATCGATAAAAATGGCGACACAGAGTGCTTTGTTCAAAAAATCATTTCCTTTTAAAAATTACAGGAAACAAATTTGTTTCAAAAATTGTTACAGGAAACAAATTTGTTTCAAAAATTGTTACAGGAAACAAATTTGTTTCAAAAATTGTTACAGGAAACAAATTTGTTTCAAAAATTGTTACAGGAAACAAATTTGTTTCAAAAATTGTTACAGGAAACAAATTTGTTTCAAAAATTGTTACAGGAAACAAATTTGTTTCAAAAATTGTTACAGGAAACAAATTTGTTTCAAAAATTGTTACAGGAAACAAATTTGTTTCAAAAATTGTTACAGGAAACAAATTTGCTTCAAAAAATTGATATTAAAGTCACATTAATTTCCGTTTTAAAAAAAAATACCAAACAAGCAGTGAGTCAAGTTCAGTATCTTAGTTTCAATATCCGATTTTATAAGTTCTTAGGGGAAAAACATGACAGGTTATTAAAATAATTGCAAAACAAAAATTGTAACAGGAAACAAATTTGTTTCAAAAATTGTTACAGGAAACAAATTTGTTTCAAAACTTATTACAGGAAACAAATTTGTTTCAAAAATTGTTACAGGAAACAAATTTGTTTCAAAAATTGTTGCAGGAAACAAATTTGTTTCAAAAATTGTTACAGGAAACAAATTTGTTTCAAAAATTGTTACAGGAAACAAATTTGTTTCAAAAAATTGTTATTAAAGTCACATTAATTTCCGGTTTGAAAAAAAAATATCAAACAAGCAGTGAGTCAAGTTCAGTATCTTAGTTTCAAGATCAGATTTGATAAGTTCTTAGGGGAAAAGCATGACAGGTTACTAAAATAATTGCACAACAAAAATTGTAACAGGAAACAAATTTGTTTCAAAAATTGTTACAGGAAACAAATTTGTTTCAAAAATTGTTACAGGAAACAAATTTGTTTCAAAAATTGTTACAGGAAACAAATTTGTTTCAAAAATTGTTACAGGAAACAAATTTGTTTCAAAAATTGTTACAGGAAACAAATTTGCTTCAAAAAATTGATATTAAAGTCACATTAATTTCCGTTTTAAAAAAAAAAACCAAACAAGCAGTGAGTCAAGTTCAGTTTCTTAGTTTCAATATCCGATTTTATAAGTTCTTAGGGGAAAAACATGACAGGTTATTAAAATAAGTGCACAACAAAAATTGTAACAGAAAACAAATTTGTTTCAAAAATTGTTACAGGAAACAAATTTGTTTCAAAAATTGTTACAGGAAACAAATTTGTTTCAAAAATTGTTACAGGAAACAAATTTGTTTCAAAAATTGTTACAGGAAACAAATTTGTTTCAAAAATTGTTACAGGAAACAAATTTGTTTCAAAAATTGTTACAGGAAACAAATTTGTTTCAAAAATTGTTACAGGAAACAAATTTGCTTCAAAAAATTGATATTAAAGTCACATTAATTTCCGTTTTAAAAAAAATACCAAACAAGCAGTGAGTCAAGTTCAGTATCTTAGTTTCAATATCCGATTTTATAAGTTCTTAGGGGAAAAACATGACAGGTTATTAAAATAATTGCAAAACAAAAATTGTAACAGGAAACAAATTTGTTTCAAAAATTGTTACAGGAAACAAATTTGTTTCAAAACTTATTACAGGAAACAAATTTGTTTCAAAAATTGTTACAGGAAACAAATTTGTTTCCAAAATTGTTACAGGAAACAAATTTGTTTCAAAAAATTGTTATTAAAGTCACATTAATTTCCGGTTTGAAAAAAAAATATCAAACAAGCAGTGAGTCAAGTTCAGTATCTTAGTTTCAAGATCAGATTTGATAAGTTCTTAGGGGAAAAGCATGACAGGTTACTAAAATAATTGCACAACAAAAATTGTAACAGGAAACAAATTTGTTTCAAAAATTGTTACAGGAAACAAATTTGTTTCAAAAATTGTTACAGGAAACAAATTTGTTTCAAAAATTGTTACAGGAAACAAATTTGTTTCAAAAATTGTTACAGGAAACAAATTTGTTTCAAAAATTGTTACAGGAAACAAATTTGTTTCAAAAATTGTTACAGGAAACAAATTTGCTTCAAAAAATTGATATTAAAGTCACATTAATTTCCGTTTTAAAAAAAAATACCAAACAAGCAGTGAGTCAAGTTCAGTTTCTTAGTTTCAATATCCGATTTTATAAGTTCTTAGGGGAAAAACATGACAGGTTATTAAAATAAGTGCACAACAAAAATTGTAACAGAAAACAAATTTGTTTCAAAAATTGTTACAGGAAACAAATTTGTTTCAAAAATTGTTACAGGAAACAAATTTGTTTCAAAAATTGTTACAGGAAACAAATTTGTTTCAAAAATTGTTACAGGAAACAAATTTGTTTCAAAAATTGTTACAGGAAACAAATTTGTTTCAAAAAATTGTTATTAAAGTCACATTAATTTCCGGTTTGAAAAAAAAATATCAAACAAGCAGTGAGTCAAGTTCAGTATCTTAGTTTCAAGATCAGATTTGATAAGTTCTTAGGGGAAAAGCATGACAGGGTATTAAAATAATTGCACAACAAAAATTGTAACAGGAAACAAATTTGTTTCAAAAATTGTTACAGGAAACAAATTTGTTTCAAAAATTGTTACAGGAAACAAATTTGTTTCAAAACTAATTACAGGAAACAAATTTGTTTCAAAAATTGTTACAGGAAACAAATTTGTTTCAAAAATTGTTGCAGGAAACAAATTTGATTCAAAAATTGTTACAGGAAACAAATTTGTTCAAAAAAACTATTATTAGAGAAACATTAATGTGTTGCAAATCAAAGTCAGCTGTTTATGGTTGCAAATCCAAGTTGGCTCTTGAAAACAGTTTTCTTTTAAACCAGTTCGTTCGTGTTTTAGAGCCAGTAAAGTATGCTAAGGGCCACCTAATTCTATTGAATTGGGGGCGTGCCAACGAAAATAACTATCATGCTCGCTTGTCACTTCGGTTTCGCTAACCTGAACAAACTGAAACTTTGCATGCTGTTTCTGGTTGCAAATCCAAGTTGGCTCGTGAAAACCGTTTAATTTCAAACCAGTTCGTTCGTGTTTTAGATTCTCTAAGATATGCTAAGGACAACCTACTTCTATTGCATTAGGGGTCGTGCCCGCGAAAATAACTATCATGTTCGCTTGTCATTTCGGTTTCGCTAACCTGAACAAACTGAAATTTTGCAAGCTGTTTCTGCTTGCAAATCCAAGTTGGTTCGTGAAAACCGTTTAATTTTAAACCAGTTCCTTCGTGTTTTAGAGCCAGTAAAGTATGCTAAGGGCGCCCTACTTATATCGCGTTAGCGGTCGTGCCCACGAAAAAAACTATCATGTTCGCTTGTCATTTCGGTTTCGCTAACCTGAAAAAACTGAAACTTGGCCAGCTGTTTCTGCTTGCAAATCCAAGTTGGCTCGTGAAAACCGTTTAATTTTGAATCAGGTTGTTCGTGTTTTAGAGCCACTAAGATATGCTAAGGGCGACCTACTTCTATTGCGTTAGGGGCGTGCCCACGAAAATAACTATCATGTTCGCTTGTCATTTCGGTTTCGCTAACCTGAAAAAACTGAAACTTGGCCAGCTGTTTCTGCTTGCAAATCCAAGTTGGCTCGAGAAAACTGTTTAATTTTGAACCAGTTCGTTCGTGTTTTCGAGCCAGTAAGGTATGCTAAGGGCAACCTACTTCTATTGAATTAGGGGCCTGCCCACGAAAATAACTATCATGTTCGCTTGTCATTTCGGTTTCGCTAACCTGAAAAAACTGAAACTTGGCCAGCTGTTTCTGGTTGCAAATCCAAGTTGGCTCGTGAAAACCGTTTAATTTTAAACCTGTTCGTTCGTGTTTTAGAGCCAGTAAGGTATGCTAAGGGCAACCTACTTCTATGGCGTTAGCGGTTGTGCCCACGAAAATAACTATCATGTTCGCTTGTCACTTCGGTTTCGCTAACCTGAACAAACTGGAACTTTGCCAGCTGTTTCTGCTTGCAAATCCAAGTTGGTTCGTGAAAACCGTTTAATTTTAAACCAGTTCCTTCGTGTTTTAGAGCCAGTAAGGTATGCTAAGGGCGACCTAATTCTATTGAATTATGGGGCGTGCCAACGAACATAACTATCATGCTCGCTTGTCACTTCGGTTTCGCTAACCTGAACAAACTGAAACTTTGCCAGCTGTTTCTGCTTGCAAATCCAAGTTGGCTCGTGAAAACCGTTTAATTTCAAACCAGTTCGTTCGTGTTTTAGATTCTCTAAGATATGCTATGGGCGACCTACTTCTATTGCATTAGGGGTCGTGCCCGCGAAAATAACTATTATGTTCGCTTGTCATTTCGGTTTCGCTAACCTGAACAAACTGAAATTTTGCAAGCTGTTTCTGCTTGCAAATCCAAGTTGGCTCGTGAAAACCGTTTAATTTTAAACCAGTTCCTTCGTGTTTTAGAGCCAGTAAAGTATGCTAAGGGCGACCTACTGATATCGCGTTAGCGGTCGTGCCCACGAAAATAACTATCATGTTCGCTTGTCACTTCGGTTTCGCTAACCTGAACAAACTGAAACTTTGCAAGCTATTTGTAGTTGTAAATCCAAGTTGGCTCGTGAAAACCGTTTAATTTTAAACCAGTTCGTTCGTGTTTTAGAGCCAGTAAGGTATGCTAAGGGCGACCTACTTCTATGGCGTTAGCGGTCGTGCCCACGAAAAAAACTATCATGTTCGCTTGTCATTTCGGTTTCGCTAACCTGAAAAAACTGAAACTTGGCCAGCTGTTTCTGCTTGCAAATCCAAGTTGGCTCGTGAAAACCGTTTAATTTTGAATCAGGTTGTTCGTGTTTTAGAGCCACTAAGATATGCTAAGGTCGACCTACTTCTATGGCGTTAGCGGTCGTGCCCACGAAAAAAACTATCATGTTCGCTTGTCATTTCGGTTTCGCTAACCTGAAAAAACTGAAACTTGGCCAGCTGTTTCTGCTTGCAAATCCAAGTTGGCTCGTGAAAACCGTTTAATTTTGAATCAGGTTGTTCGTGTTTTAGAGCCACTAAGATATGCTAAGGTCGACCTACTTCTATTGCATTAGGGGTCGTGCCCGCGAAAATAACTATCATGTTCGCTTGTCATTTCGGTTTCGCTAACCTGAACAAACTGAAATTTTGCAAGCTGTTTCTGCTTGCAAATCCAAGTTGGCTCGTGAAAACCGTTTAATTTTAAACCAGTTCCTTCGTGTTTTAGAGCCAGTAAAGTATGCTAAGGGCGACCTACTTATATCGCGTTAGCGGTCGTGCCCACGAAAATAACTATCATGTTCGCTTGTCACTTCGGTTTCGCTAACCTGAACAAACTGAAACTTGGCAAGCTATTTGTAGTTGTAAATCCAAGTTGGCTCGTGAAAACCGTTTAATTTTAAACCAGTTCGTTCGTGTTTTAGAGCCAGTAAGGTATGCTAAGGGCGACCTACTTCTATGGCGTTAGCGGTCGTGCCCACGAAAAAAACTATCATGTTCGCTTGTCATTTCGGTTTCGCTAACCTGAAAAAACTGAAACTTGGCCAGCTGTTTCTGGTTGCAAATCCAAGTTGGCTCGTGAAAACCGTTTAATTTTAAACCTGTTCGTTCGTGTTTTAGAGCCAGTAAGGTATGCTAAGGGCAACCTACTTCTATGGCGTTAGCGGTCGTGCCCACGAAAATAACTATCATGTTCGCTTGTCACTTCGGTTTCGCTAACCTGAACAAACTGGAACTTTGCCAGATGTTTCTGCTTGCAAATCCAAGTTGGCTCGTGAAAACCGTTTAATTTTAAACCAGTTCCTTCGTGTTTTAGAGCCAGTAAGGTATGCTAAGGGCGACCTAATTCTATTGAATTATGGGGCGTGCCAACGAAAATAACAATCATGCTCGCTTGTCACTTCGGTTTCGCTAACCTGAACAAACTGAAACTTTGCATGCTGTTTCTGGTTGCAAATCCAAGTTGGCTCATGAAAACCGTTTAATTTCAAACCAGTTCGTTCGTGTTTTAGATTCTCTAAGATATGCTAAGGGCGACCTACTTCTATTGCATTAGGGGTCGTGCCCGCGAAAATAACTATCATGTTCGCTTGTCACTTCGGTTTCGCTAACCTGAAAAAACTGAAACTTGGCAAGCTATTTGTAGTTGTAAATCCAAGTTGGCTCGTGAAAACCGTTTAATTTTAAACCAGTTCGTTCGTGTTTTAGAGCCAGTAAGGTATGCTAAGGGCGACCTACTTCTATGGCGTTAGCGGTCGTGCCCACGAAAAAAACTATCATGTTCGCTTGTCATTTCGGTTTCGCTAACCTGAAAAAACTGAAACTTGGCCAGCTGTTTCTGCTTGCAAATCCAAGTTGGCTCGTGAAAACCGTTTAATTTTGAATCAGGTTGTTCGTGTTTTAGAGCCACTAAGATATGCTAAGGTCGACCTACTTCTATTGCGTTAGGGGCGTGCCCACGAAAATAACTATCATGTTCGCTTGTCATTTCGGTTTCGCTAACCTGAACAAACTGAAACTTTGCCAGATGTTTCTGCTTGCAAATCCAAGTTGGCTCGTGAAAACCGTTTAATTTTAAACCTGTTCGTTCGTGTTTTAGAGCCACTAAGGTATGCTAAGGGCGACCTACTTCTATTGCGTTAGCGGTCGTGCCCACGAAAATAACTATCATGTTCGCTTGTCACTTCGGTTTCGCTAACCTGAACAAACTGGAACTTTGCCAGCTGTTTCTGCTTGCAAATCCAAGTTGGATCGTGAAAACCGTTTAATTTTAAACCAGTTCCTTTGTGTTTTAGAGCCACTAAGGTATGCTAAGGGCGACCTACTTCTATGGCGTTAGCGGTCGTGCCCACGAAAATAACTATTATGTTCGCTTGTCATTTCGGTTTCACTAACATGAACAAACTGGAACTTTGCAAGCTATGTCTGACTCCAATTCCAAATTGGCTCGTGAAAACCGTTTCAGTTCGTTTGCGTTTTGGAGTCAATAAGGTATATTCAGAGCTACTTCGTGCCCTCGAAAATAAGAATGAATTTCGCTTTTTATATCCGTTTTGCAAAACTAAACAAACTGAAAGTTTGCAAGCTACGTCTGACTGAGATTCCAAGTTGGATCGTGGAAAACGTTTAACTGTATCTTTGTTCGTTCGTGTTTTAAAGCCAATAAGGTAGTGGCACCAACCTTTTTTATTACTTCTTGAAACTGGGTTGTTGTGAATCAATGCATACGTTTTGTAAAAGTTCACGAAAATTTATAGTGCGTATAATCCTTGACGGACTAAAAAGGCAGGGTTTATGAGGTCCATTGGCTACAACAATTTCTAGTTCACTAACCGCTGTTTGTTACCGCGCCTATGGCGTAACAGTCAATTGTTATGATTGTGGCGCAATGCATCTACTGAAGCGACCTACTTCGTTAGCGGTTGTGCCCACGAAAATAAGTATGATGGTCGCTTGTCATTTCTGTTTCGCTTAACTGAACTTTGCAAGCTGTTTCTGATTGCAATTCCAAGTTGATTTGTGAAAACCGTTTAATTTTATCTCTGTTTGTTCATATTTTAGAGACGACGTTGTGGTACCCGTTCAAAGACAACTTTAATCAATGAAAACTCAATTTATCGTCAGCAATCAAAGTGCATATTGTTTGCTATCTTGAACTAATAAAACCAGTAGCACATCCACGTGGACAATCAATAACAACTTTCGTTGTTTGGAACAAATTTGCACGTCCCACAAACTTCGTATTTCACCGTTAAGAAAATTTGTTACCATTTTAAAAGTTCGTTTCCTGCCGTTACATAGGCAACGCCAGGTATGACCGCTTTGAAATGATTTTATGTGCTGTCGACACAGCTAAATTATACAGGCACTAAATCACAATTGAACAACTTAACGTAAATGCAAACGATTTTTACAGGTCTACTATAAAATGTAAGTAGTAAACACAACAAAATATCGTTTCAATGTGATCAAAATTTAGAAAATGTAAGGCGCACATCATTAGCAAATGCGTTGAACCTTTGCATTTGCCTTAAACCAGGGGTGTGCAACAGGCGGCCCGTGGGCCACAATCCGGCCCGTGAAGCTATTTAGTGTGGCCCTCACCAACACACTGATTCAGAGAAATAATGCAAGTCTTGTATATAGGAATTCAGCAAAATTTTCCGCTTGTTTTTAATAAATGTTTTAAGTTGCTATACTATACGTAGCAAATATAAGTTAAACCAGCGTTTACTATCAGGTGGGCCATACAGCAGCTTGAAGGTACTTCCGACTGTGACGTAACAATTCCCTTCGTCTTGTAAACAATTACTTTGTTGTGAAAGCCAGTGTGGTGGCGAAACCGTATTTTTGAGAAAACAAATGTATTGATGCTTTAGAACAAGGGTGTCCAACTCGTACACACCGCCGTGCCAATTTTGGCTTTAAAATATACTCGCGTATCAACGTTTGGTACTTTTTCCAAACCATGTCTTAAACGTCTTAACGGTACGGGCTCAATCCGAATATTTGGCCAATATGTAGAACCCTATTAAATGATTAGAAAAAAATTATGTCGTCAAATGCGAGTAAACTTGTTTATGGTACTCCAGAAACCTTTTATTCTGTTTATGCAACACAAAATACAAATGGTTTGCAACGGGGCATAAGTTTTGTCAAAAAACGAACAATTTCACGAACAAATTAGTGGGTTGTGTAATTTTACTACTGATAATCTTTACTGAAGTTAGAATAAAGGCCATGAAAAATCAATAGAAACAAATTTAATTGCGTGACAAATCCTTATGTTTACCATGTAAATGTGCAAAACTTGTGTGCCATTTTCAAATGCTCTGCGTGCCACGTGTTGGACACCCCTGCTTTAGAAGAATTTTAAATTTATTGTGTACATGACAAAAATTGTATGGCCCTCGCTTGATGTTCGAAATTGGTTATATGACCCACCAACGAAAAATGTTGCATATCCCTGCATGGGCGTCCGCAGCGGGGTGCAAGAGGGGGCGCGTGCCCATAAAATCATTTTTAAGGAAATGCACATGAAACCACTTTTAAGCGGTCATGCCTGGCATTCGCTGATGATGTGTGCCTCTCATTTTCCAAGTTTTGATCACATTGAAACGGTATTTTGCTTGTGTTTACTACTTACATGGTATAGGTTAGTTGACCTGAGAAAATCTTTTGCATTTACGTTAAGTCGTTTGTGATCTAAAGCCTGTTAGAACTAGTTAATAATTACAACGATAAACACCAAATGCACATGGTAAGAACGACATTTTATTGATTTAAAAAGATAAAGTCACTCAGTTACCCAAGCATAATACGAGGATTGCGCTTCTCATGCAAAATGACTCTAATTGACCACCAAATAAATCATTGTGTGGCCACAAAAACCTGATGATATGAACAAAGTATACAGTATTGTGCTTATTAGTAATTAGTATCATAGTAAACATAATAAATTAGGTAAAACAAAGCACTTTACCAACAGTTCGACATTGGTTCACACAGTTATATAAAGGCAGAAATAAATGTGAATGAGACATGGTAAGTTGATATACCACAATAATTTGGTTCAAGAAATGAAAATCTGCTTATATACAAGGGATCTAGCCTGTAGATAGAAGATTTAATCAAATGATTATACATGACAGTAATCCTTTTACCTACATCTTTAAAATTACACAAATATTTTTTGTCATCAGGCATATAGACTGAAAAACAGTAAGGTGAAACAGCTGTGCATAGGTGCCATTACAATGCTTTGCTACATTCAAACTAACATATATAAACCAGCTGTCATGGTTTAAGCTACATCAATAAATAATGAGGTTATTACAACATGCCATCAAACAGAATGCTTAAATTAAAAACAGATTTTTAATTCATCATCTCATAGATCACTTTTGCCAATAATTCAACATTAGAGAACAAAGCTTTTTTGCGTTTATCCAAGATCCAAGACATAAAGACCATAAACAGCATGAAGGTTAAATGGCATTAACATTAATGAAGGTTTTCAAATAGGTATTAAGTGTAACTTGTGTACAGGTGGAAAGAATGGCCAAACAACAACATTACTTTAAGAAAAGTAACATGCTGTTTGCATTAATGGTTTTGTGGACACTTTTAGAACCTTCAGTGAGCTCATATAAGCAAATTTCTTTCACAAACAATGACTTGACAGGGGATCTTTTTTTACAAATAGTCTACTGGATGACAATCTCAGCCAACCCTCTGCATGTTCCTGTTGATTCTTTTTGTGCTTGTTAGCCTTCTTGGAGGTATTGTCCTAAAGTGACCCTAAATGCTTCCCCAATTCCCACCGTCGACAGTCACTTTGCATTGCTTCACTGTTTTGTCAGGTTCTAATCTTTGAGGTACAAAATTGGACAAGCTGTTGCAAATTTCACCATGTAGACTGATTTTCCATTTCACATACTATTGTTATTTCAATGTTTAATCTTAATAACCTGCGATTATTTCCACAGAAAAATATTCATTTACCAAAAATTTACACTAAACCCACTGTGATCTAATATTTATACACAAAATGGGAAGGTTGCAGTACATATATTTGGAAAATTTGCTTTCCTGCCCTTAACAAACGGCATGGCTTTCCTGATATGACTGCATTTAAAGGGACTAGTTTAGTTGAATCTGATTCTTTAAGTCTAAAATATATTTCTTGCATTAATTAGTTTTCTATTTCTTGCATTAGGCATGACATTGCTGTTTGTATAGCTTCATAAACTGAAACACAGTAGTTACATGAAGTCCAATGCATGTGGTGCCAGAATACTAAATGTCAGAAAGTTACATTAGGCAATTAAATAAATAAATGATTTTTGCTTGTTTATCTGTCATGTAGACAATTTTGTAGATAATTCTTGTTTAGTTAGGATACTTAAATATCAATGACTGATTCATTTGAAAGCCTAACCATCCAACAGTTTCTTCAATATATTGGCAAACATAACTGGCCACCGAATAAATTTTTCACTAATTTAAGCAGCAAGTTTCTGTGCACATTTCGCTCATCTTATCATAGAACTGGTAAATGTATTGTGACTTTCCATTGGTTTGCACTTTCCTATTTCCAGTAGCCAAAAATAAGTTTACTTTTGATAAAGACTTTAAACAGTGTAACTTTGATAAATCGAACTGATTAAATCATTTTTTAACATTTTTTTATTATCTAAAACAGTCGGGGTCATTTATATCTATTACATTTTATCATCACAATAGTTTTCTCAAAGACTATTTTCTCAAATTTGCCAGCAAACGATGCAGAAAAACATTTTTCGTCAAACTAGTGCCAATAAAACTGCTTTTCAGCAAAGAATACGCGTTGCCCAGCAACCAATGACGTCATTTTTACGTAACATTTAATTTTATTGTTAGCAAGACAATTTACAAAAAAAATAGGTGGTCGTTAAAACAAGTTATTGAAAAACACACCAAAATCCATATCTTTTGCGTTAAAAGTAGCCCCGTTTCACAATCCTTGAATTCGCGTGCAACAACTTGTGTTTGATACACAATAATCTTCGCCGCAAACTGAATACAAAATGGTCCTCTATCGCCACCGCAGTGGAATTTTTTAAATAATTATTTTAAAGCCCTGCAATAATTATAAAAAAAGCAATTAGGGAGACATAGTCATTTTTGATCCACGTTCAAACATTATTTTGCTTTTATTTATGTTGAAACATTTTTGTCGAAACGATTTTTCCTTAAAACAAATTTAAAATTCGGAAACGTTTTTTCCAAAAAAATAAAAAATTCGAAACATTTTTTTTGCTGAGTCAGCAAAATTAGGCGCTCACCGTGTAGTAGGTCACATTGGTTAGAGGTTCTCAACCTGTTTGTATTTGCCAAGATAAAATTTAGTTCACGTTTTTTTAACAACCCAAACATAGATAAAACTGTTGGAAAAGGGGTCAATCCGTTGTTTTGTTCGCAACATTGTCAACGTCATATTGCCAGCTTGTGTGTGTGGCATTGTGTAAGCAACTTAAAAAATCAGGTTTTAGGGAATGTCAAATCTTTTTTCGCATATAGCCCAAGGCCATATCAAAATAACGCCACTGGGTAAGTTTGTTCTTTTTCGAAAACCACATAATCAAGCAGTATAGAATTGATGTATGGTTGTGATAAGTTGATCAAAGTTGCTATCAAATTTTTTTTCCACTTTTCAATTCGCGCTGTGAACTGACATTGTTTGTGATACACACATGTGACTTTACTGTTCTTCACCTGCTGTACTTTTGCAAATTTTTTCTCCCTTTCATTTACATTTAAGCAAGACTATTTTCCTTTCCACAACCAAGCATTTTTTAACTTCCAATGGGTTTTCGGCCTACTAGCCTTTTTTATTTGATTTTAATAATTGCATTTATGACGTGTCTTTGTTCGAGGTTTAACCCACAAATGCGCAAGTGGGGGCAACCGAAGATGTCCACATCGGTGGTGTCCCATCTAGGCAATCATTCGTTGAAGGTCCATCAACCAGCACATATTGAGGATTGCACATGTACTCCACCCTCGTGTCCACTAGGTGTCGTGTTCCATTGGGAACGTTAAATCCATTTGAGTTGATTGTCGGAAGGTTTTCGCAAGCTGAGGAAGCCAAAGTTTTCAGTTGTTACAGATCGTTTTATTTAAATTGGCTAAAATACGTTTAAAGTGGTTATTGATGGCGACTGTCATTCTACGAACTGAATTATTACATTTTTATTACTTATATCGTAGACTATAAATGAAACCTAACTAAAAACCACGATAATTTTATTTGGGAATCAAAAATTGAGTGCGGTTTCAGTTAGAATATAGATAAAAAAAACTATGATTAAAAGTAACTAGCCAAATGTGTTTTACATGACTGGCGATTACCTGGCCGAGGTTTACACAAAGGTAAGGTCGTCCATGCTCCACCGGGTTTGCAACTTGGGAAATTGAAACCGTCTAAGTAATAAAATGAGCCACAAGTGATTTCTATATACTCCCCTACACAGTAACCCTCTTCATCTAATAGGGTCACCGATCCATGTTGAATCATTGGGGCTTGACACTCTAATAAAACAAATAAAACGTATTTTGTTCTTGTCAAAGCACAAGAATTTTTTCGTGTAGAATTTATGCCGTAATTATTTTTTGTGTGTATTTTTTTGTGGGTTTGCTGTAAACTTAACTCTCGGCCATATTTGTCTGCAACATTTTGCAAACACTAGCAATCACCTTTGAAAAATTGAAACGTTGAAAAAGATTTTGAAAAAATTGCAACATAATGTTAAACACTTATTAAAACTGTTTCAAAAATACAGCCATTAAATAGGTTCCAAATAAGCACACACTGACCTGGCGAAATTTGGCAGAAAGGTGTTAAAATTGGCTGGGACCACGCTCCGTTGGTGCAGGTTGTTGATGGTCCACCACCAATAGTTTGACACGACCGAGGGCACACGTATACGTATACGGTCCCATGAGTATAAAACGGAGCCACAGTTACACCCAAATCAATAGCAAAAGGTGGTGGCGTCATGCAGTCCGCTAAACAACAATGATTGATATTCAAGGATCTAAAAACCTACTTTGTAATAAATTAATCGTTTAGTCGCATTTAACAGTGTAGCTGCAGTGTAGCACGTTTAGCCATTCATAAATTGTGCCCTTTGCTTTTGTTGCGTTCTCTAACATTTCAATTTGCGTAGGTTTCCTGCTTGGTAATTGATTTAGTGCCCAGTGTGTCAAACGTTGTCTTTTATCCGGCAAAACAAACCTAACCCATTTCAACAATCACCCTAAAAGCATATTTGGTATGTTTTAAAGTAGAAGTCACAAACTTACCTGGAGCTGCACACGTGAAGCCGTCTCCGACAAACCCAGGATTACAAGTGCAAAAGTATGAACCAAATGTGTTGGTACAAAGTGCATTAGAGTCACAGGAATCCGTCATACTCACGCACTCGTCTAGGTCTAAAAATATCCAACTTGCATACATAGGTGTTGTATGAAGTATATGTAATGGCAAAATAAATGTTTCTCTGAGTTATTTATTTACAGTTCAATACTGAGTTTTTATAATGTAATAAATCAAATGGTACAGTTACTAAATATTAACTACAAAAAATAGAGGTTACATATAACGTGCTTTAACCTTTTTGCTAATACAGCAATGTCACAGTGTTTGTCTTTCTCCACAGCAGTGGTTGTAAAACTTTTTAATTATATTTGCATAAAGGTCCCTTTGAAGTTGTCCCGAGGACTTGCGGTCCATATATCTGAATTTATATTTCAGAAAAGGAAGCTTGACTGAACAAACTATTGCTAATGTTGCAATTTTCCACGAAGAAGCGACAAAATTAAAATTCCGTTTGCAAAATTACGCAGAGCAATCATCCAAAGGCAGTTTGTTACATCAACGACATGAAAAACCCTTCCCTAGGCTTTAGCGCGAAAAGTTGCATTTACATTATTTTGTGATAATACCGTCCTTAAATGTAATCTAGATTAACACAGATTTAGAAGTCATGGTTTTATAAACCTTAAATAAACGTATACAGGGTAATAGTATTGCGGTTCCAATCTTTTTTCTTTATCTGCAATTGCATAAAAGGGATTTATAACGTGTTATACCTGTACAGGATGCTAACCCATCTCCAGTAAAACCGAAATCACAGGGACACATGTATGAACCTATCGTATTAGAGCAATTCGAATATAATGTACATCCATGTGTGTTTGTAAAGCATTCGTCAATATCTAAAACATAACAAAACATTTCTTTCATCGCCAGCACTTTGTAAAATTGGGTTAGATGTTTGTAATTATATCTTTGATATGTTTTCGCAATCTTTGTAAAAAAATATCGCCAAGTATCATTTAGATAGTTGCTGCCTTTCTTGAAGGAGAAGAGGTTGTAAATGTTTCAAATGTTAAATGAGAGTTAAAGTAAGGTTGACAAACTACCTGCACACGATAAAGCTTCTGTTAAAGCATAGCCGCTGTCGCAAACACAAATAGGGTTTCCTAGTGAGTTCGAATCACATCGAGCACCGGCTCCACAGAAGATTCCTTGGTCTTCACAAGGGGTGCTACCTGATTTAAATAAAAGCAAAACACAAGAAAACTAGAATTATTTGGCCATAAACGCAACGTCTTGATTTGGTGTGCAATAAAGTTTTCAAAAAAAGCAACGTTATGACATTTCCACATATAAGGGAATTAATACAATCTTAGTTGTATGTAAAAAAGGATACACAAGATAAAAAATATGTGGTGCACACTAAGCGGATTTAAATTTTTACAAGACAGAGAATAGCAAACACTTTTAATAAACATTTTTGGAAATAACATACAAGCTTTCTAAACGTAACGAACTGCTTTGTCTGCAATCATAAATAAGATTATGCGTTAAGCTCACTTCAACAATTCCACCAAAACAAACACAAGGAATGCAAATGCAACTAACTTACTTGTACAAGTAAATCCGTTCCCTGCATATCCGGGATTGCAAGCGCAAGTGTATGAACCGACGGTATTGGTACAAAGTGCATTGGGGTCACACATATCGGTCATAGTCGCGCACTCGTTTAGATCTAAAACAACCCATATACACACAAATGTGGTAACGAGAATCAAATGTTCGCATAACTGCAACATTTCTGCATTTATGTACATTTTCTTACTAGGTTTTTATAATGCAGGCAAATACAAAGATTCTACCTGTGCGCATTATTAAGTCATAATTTCAAAATGTATAAACAAAACATAAAGTATACAGGTTAATTGCAATGTGTTTTTAACCTTATTTATTTCCCTGCGTTTGCTACATGTAACTAACGTGACTTATTGCGTTTAACACACCTGTACAGGATATCAGCCCATCTCCGGCAAAACCGAAATCGCAAGGACAACTGTATGAACCAATTGTATTAGAGCATGTCGAATACAGTGTACATCCATGTATACCGGCAAAGCATTCGTCAATATCTAAACAAAATGTTGCAAACAAATTCTACTAGACGAATTCGAGTGAAGCTATATTTATTTTTTCAAATTATATCTTAGAAATAATTTGCAATATTTGTATAAAACAATCCAGCTTTATTAAATGCTACTTCTCTTAAAACGTGGAAAGACAGTTCATCATGTAATTTGGACATTTTGGGGAAAAATGCTAATCAGAGTTTGGTAAATGACCTGAGCATGATAAAGTTTCGGTTAAGAAATAGCCGCTGTCACAAACACAAAATGGAAGTCCCCCAAAGTTTGCATTACATTGAGCACCGGTTCCACAGAAGATTCCTTGGTCTGCACAAGGGCTGCTACCTAATTTGAGTAAAAATAAATTTGATTTTTTAACTATTATTAAAGGCACGCGGTAGTTGCCAGTGTTTCGTTAAAAAAATCCATCCAAAAAACATGCTAAATTTGTATTCAGTCAAAATGTGAAATTTGTAAAAATATTTAATTAACAGATTTAAATACTCACACCAGCCAAAGCTTTTTGTCTAAAGTATTTTAAAAACAGGATAGAATTCTAATGTAACGCAAAGCACTTAGAATAAGGCAAAACATTGTCTAAACGTGACAAGTTGTTTTGTGTACCCAAAACCAGTTTAACTATATGATCACTTCCAATTACTAGTGCATGGTACGAAGTTTTATCCTAAACCAGGCCCGGGAAGAAACAACTACCACTTACTAATACACGTTATTCCATCGCCACCGTATCCAGGTCTACATGTACATGTGAAAGAACCAATAGTGTTATCACAAATTGCATCTGCGTGACAGTTGTTTGCTGAGCTTGACGAACATTCGTCTATGTCTGAAATACAATAAAAATCCACCTACTGATTAGGAAAAGAAATTTATTTGTATTTCATTAAACTTATTTGTGTTTCATTAAACTTAATTAAATCAGAGTATACAAACATACTCGTTTGTTAGAAAAGTACATTGGATCTGCACTGTAGTAATCGTACCACTAATTGTGCGTAAATAAACTCCAAACGTACGCAAGATTCTTTTTATACCTACAAAACTTCTTTTAACCACTTTTTTGCTGTTGCAATTATCTAGGAATTTCCCATGAATTCCTGATTTACAGACATAAAATTTGTGTTTATTGACTGTTTTCACGCTAATCCCTACTTTGCCTTCTAGAGATAAATGATAAGGATCAAGACCCACAAGTAGTATACAAGAGTTTAAAAATCATAAACCATTCGAAACAAACAGCCGATTTTGTACAATGAACAAATATGTCAAGTAGGCATGTTTACCAGGTTAAATCATCATTGAGTCACCATATAACTTCAGCTAGTTACGATACCAGTCTAGTTACCAAAGATATGTTTTTTTATCCTTACCTGTGCATTCCCTTCCATCTCCTATAAACCCAACACGACATTGACAAGAGAAGGAGCCAAATGGTACATTAATGCAGTCGGCATATTCATGACAATCGTGTTCGTATGGCGGCATACATTCGTTAATTTCTGTTAAAAAATCAAATCAACTTACAGTTTTTATACTAGTTTCACATTCCAGCGAGTTACCTGCGCAGCTCCGTCCATCACCTTCGAAACCTGGTAAACAAGTGCAGACTATTGTACTTAAATACCTTGTGCATGTGGCATGAACATGACATCCGTAAAGTTGGGATTGACATGTGATACCTGAAATTAAAGATAACATTTAAATGAAACGTTTAATTGACTTCAATAGCTGTTGAATGATCGTAGCACACACAATTCGTGTAAATTTATCAACAGATTTCAAAGCGGTTTGTGGTAACACAACTGATAATTTGTGACAAACTTAAAACAATAAAGGTTTCTGTAAGTAGAAACTGACAGATCGGTCGTAACCACAACAAAAACATATTACAATTATGAAAAATACCACATGTGTTACAAAATATCACATTTTATAGCTTTTTTACATTACTTTTGAATGCAGAAAGGTTATATGAAACAAATTAATGCTCGTACCACATGGCTCCAAACTACATGTGCTAGATTCCATTGACAAACCCGGACAACCTCCTGCATAACAAACGCGGGTTCTTGTTCTCAAACTGCGCCCGCAAGTCCGTAAGCAGCTCCCCCACAACGTCCATTGACTCCATGTCAGTCCTTAAATTGCCCAAAAAAATTGTTTAGTTCAAAAAGTCCAAATTGAATGTTGCAATGATTCAACAGGGCAAAATCGTAAAAAGACTGAGGTAAAAGTTTCAATAGATGCCAACACACATAAGAAGTTATTTGTAACGATGTTATGGCACACGTGTGTGGCTTAATACAGTCCAACAAGAGCAAAATTTCGCTGTCACTTTTTGTTTTTTGAGCAGTACTTGAAATCTTATAAGAGCTCAGTTCACCTGTATAACAGAGTGGTGGTATTGTGCCGGGAGGACATGAGCAACTGTAACTGTTGATGAGATCTTTGCAGATCATTGGTGGAGAACAGGGGTTGCTGGCGCACTCGTTGACGTCTAAAGACAATATTTGGTAAGCTCACAATTGCAAATATTGTTTTCATATTAGTGTATTTAAAAACATATTTAAACATTCATGAGAAAATATGTTTTTAGCATTTGAAAGACATCCGATGAGTACCCCTTTTTGATAATGTTTTTGAAAATAAACCGTTTAAGAATATCTTTTAAGTAACAGTCATGGGTGTATAATTTCATTTTTAGCAACTAGTGGCTACACATTACCACACAGTCTCAAAAGTTATGCTTTGTGGGTTACTCTGACCAAATCAATACTAATGGGGCTTGCATCAAATTGCAGTTACCAACGATTAACATAAATGCGTAAACATCACATGACCTCTGCAGCTCGGTGGGCCGGAAAATCCTGGAGCACAGTCACTCCGAAGACTTGAAACTAACAAAAAACAAATAGATTTTTTTAACACTCTGCAACGAATCAAGTTTGATTGAAGCAAATGTACGTTGACATTTTGGTAAAACTGCTTAACTTAATTAGCCGTAACACGCGATGAAATTATCGAACATTACTAATCTATGGCCAAAAATGAATTTAAAAATGAATGGCTACAAGCATAGCAGTTATTTCAACTTTACGGTTAAAACAGTTTACTTTTCCACGAATATCCAGCACAGCGATTTGCGATCCAGCAACAGCCAGCTTTCTGACATGACAATCTGTAAAAACATTGACGTAACTTTTGTTTTGCAAAAGGAACTCATAAGATGCTGCAATTCTTGTGTGTTTGTTATTATATGCTTTTATATTTCCATAAAAAAACTTAATAAGCTATCTTTGTGTACGCTTTTAAGAAGGATGTCTATAGTCCAAAAGGACAGAATTTTTCATCACTATATTTATAACGAAGAGTGTCCCATTGTCTTCTTCGCTCTTTTCAAATTACCTGTCAGGTCCCGAGACTTGTCTGTTGCAAGCCCGTGACAGACTACATTCTCGTGATAATCGAGTTCCCGGGAATCCGTCTTCACCACCAAATTGTAGAGCAGAAGATGATGCAGTGGCTTGAAAAGCAGGAGGGTCGAAAGATAGAGGTTCTGCTCAAATTAAAGTTGTAAACTTAGGCGAAGGCAAATGGGATGTTATTAGGGTAAAGTCAAACGAGTTATTATGAGGATGCGGGAATAAAAACAAGTTTTTTACAAAATCTCAAGACTAATGCTAAGTCTTTTAGTTGGTTGTAATTTAGTCAAACAGAGCAGATAAAATTTTCTAACTTGTGCTTTCGTAGCAAAATCCGTCACTGAAGCAGCAGCCTCTACAAGCATGAAGATTATTAAAGCATGTTAGTTGTGCATAAAGACCAACATAGAAGCATTTTTGACTCACTGTGAAGTACATTGCTGTTGTGAAAGTGTCCCTGCTCCACAAGGATTTCGCGTTGTAAAGGATATTCGACAATTTCTAAACATTAAAAATATATTCTAAACATACAATCGCATTAGACCAGTGGTTCCCAAACTGTGGGCCATGGCCCAGTAGTGGGCCACCAAGACATTTTCAATGGGCCACAGAGCCATTTGAATAGATTCTACTGTTTTGTAATACTGTAGATGTTATGCGCTTTGTTTTGAAAAACGTAGTTTTTGCAAAGAATTCTGAATCTTGTAGCCAAATTTCAGGAGCATGTATCTCATTAAAAATAAATTGCTGGATAATTTCACCTGTTTTTGAGTTATTTTTTGTTTGTGCCCAAATTTACAGCACGTGGTGGGCCACGAATCGCTATTAAATAGACATTTGGGCCACAGACCAAAAAAGTTTGGGAACCCCTGCATTAGACAGATCATTTAATTAGCAATCAATTTTTAGACAACTGACTCGCATAAGTCTTCATTGCAACTTTCTTGTTCATTTCCTTGACATTTCGCCACACCGTTGCACTGTCGCGTTCTTGTTCTAGTACCCCCGCCGCATGAAAGACTACAGTCAGTCCACATACTCCAAGCTGCAAACAAAAATATACAGTATGTCATAAAACTAATAAGACTTTCTGATTTATATTACTATCAACAAAACTAATATAGCATCACATACTTTCCGTTATTAACAGTGTTTTGTCATACATTCAGAAACAGTCACAACAAAACATATGCTTTAAGTTTAAGTATTACATGGGTCTAGTGGCACTGTTGGTGCCGTTTAACATCAAGTTAAAAAGGCATTGCTCTAATCAAAGATGAAAACAAACGTGAAGAAAGTAAATAGAAACAAGACGTGATTTATTAAAACTTTTGATTGCCGAAATTATTTGGAACGCGCAATTTTCGTAATAATCGAAACAAATTTTCGGCCAAACCGTATGTAAACGCACAAAAAAATAACACACGAAGTATCGTGCATCATAACGGCCACCACACACGGCGCTATTCTTCGTTCAAGACATAATACAAAACTATAAAACATACCTGTACTGTCAAAAACCATCACTCAGTATTTACTTACCTCCAGTGCTTAGCGGGTAAATTTGGGCGTTGCATGTCCTGATGATCGGTTTAAATGGAGAATCGTTTCTCGTAATTGCTTCAAAGCGGTAGGGCCACGCTGGGGCGTCGGGGTCTCCAGTACTTATTGTCTCCTGGTTGCTTGCGTCACAATCCACCAGGTCGCTTCTAAAGATTCATCAATCATATGAATGATATCATAAATTAAGAGTTATCCCATTAAAAACAAAATGGTTAATATTTTTATTATTGGACATATTAATTTTTAAGAGCAACATCGCAACGCAATTCTAAACTAAAATTGAGCGTTTGACACAACTTTTGTTCGGGCTTATGATTCTTTATGGAAAGGTTTTTTCCGCGTTTGCTATTTGCTATATGAGCAAAGACTTTTATATAATATTTACATATAAAAGTAACAAGCCAATACGTGATATACTGCAGACAATCTACATCGTTTCGACCTATAAGGTCTAATCAGAGCAGCTGGTACCGAGAGATAGGGCGTATTGGTTGGTGTAGCCATCCAACGATGGTCGAAACAGTGTGTACTGTCTGCAGCATATTAACATGTATTTTTGTTAAACACATGCTGGTCATGTGGGTTTAAATATCACACTGACCCACAGGTGGTGTGATCTCCAACGAACTCAAGTATTGTTGGAAAGTCCAGCGACGGTCGATACGACGGGAAATCTCCTTCCGTTTTCCCGCAGAGCGTATACGATTTTACTTTAGGGGAGTTGGGGCGGAATGGTTCGGTGCTGGGCGGTCGACAAAATTCTGAACAAAAGGAAAATTGATTAGCTGTTAAAAGGAAAATAATCAAATTAGGTCTTAAATTAGTTTGTAGAAGAAAAAAAAACTTATTCTCTCTGGCATAATTACTTCCTCGTGTGAAATAAATAAGTAGCATTTTAGAACATTACACATCGAATTGCAAGTTATGAAAATCCCACTTTTGTGAAAATTAAGGATGAAACAAAACCGATTACTCACCATTGACTAATTGATCTGGCTCGTCTGCTTGTCGACCTTAAATAAAAGATCAGAACACTAAGAAGTTTACAATTCAAAATTAAATGTGGAAATCAAAAACCAAGACGTTATGCTGATATTCAAATAACATTTTTAGACGAATAAGGATCGAAACGGATATATCAATTTTCCGTTCTTCTTTACAGTTATTTTTAAGTGTTTGACATAAAGTTCCTTACGGTAGCGCCTGTTTGACGTTGATTGGCTATACTCGTCAATACAGGTTTTTGCAACGTCAAGTAAAGACGAGTCAGCATCAAGTAAAGAAATCAATCGATTCTTCCAACAGTCCGCTGAATCTTTGTTGGTCTCCTTGCTGCAAAAATCAATACAATTTCTTCTCCGAAATCCAGTTACGCATTATATAAGCTAAATTTGAAGCCAAATTTGGTACTATGTTTTTAAACCAACTTTTCTTTTTTTATTTTAGAGAAAAAGGTTGATAAAACTACTGCTCCCTGATAAATATCTCATGAATAACATTTGAATCTGGTGATCTGAGTTGAAAAAAAATGTGTTTAGATTAAATTAAAAAAATGCTGCTTCCAGTATTTTACCAAATAGAGATGTATTTTATCCTCACCTGCAGTTTGACTCCGCCGAATTTTTGTACCAGAAAGTGTCCAGTATAGTGTAGTCGAGGACACTGCTCCACTCCCATATTGGTCCAAGCTGTAAAAAGTTGACGACGTTTGGATTTTAATTACGTTTGCATTTTAATGTAAAAAGTACTTCACATGGTATTTCGAACCGCACTT
Organism: Phallusia mammillata; assembly: GCF_965637545.1. Taxonomy (NCBI): domain Eukaryota; kingdom Metazoa; phylum Chordata; class Ascidiacea; order Phlebobranchia; family Ascidiidae; genus Phallusia; species Phallusia mammillata. Next base: position 23,407,771 of record NC_137255.1, read on the forward strand.
TATTGGTAACGACACACTTTGCTATAAAGTAACCAGATTATTCAAGTGACAACAAGCAGCACTTTAAGGAACACACAGAACTCTAATCCAAATACATTACAAGGGATTTGCAGATACAGATTTTGCGGATTGATCTTATCTTAAACACTGACGGCACATTTGGTGTAGATTTTCATTTTAGTAATTGACTTTATGCGGTTGTTCTCACAAAGTTCATGGCGCAACGCAGCAACCGTTGCCTGAGGGGAACTTTGCGTTTTGTTACAATTTATAATGTTTACAATCCTTTGACACTTGCCTTATTGCTTAATTTATCCAGCAACACTTAGAAAAATTGTAAGGATTAATGAGCAATGTGAATGACAAAGTCCATAGTCGCACAACAGGTATGTCAACATAGACATAGTTTTTAAATTTTAAATGTTTTGTTTGATTAAATTGTGTTAAAATATAGTTTAACACAAAAAAGTTTATCACAATTACCCCTGACAAGGCTTACAAGCACCCTTGAAGCATCAAACTTCCTCGCCTTAAAGAAGTGTACTCGCCTTGATAAGGCCTTAGACTATAGAGCGCAAAAACCTTACTTTACCGTCCATGCAGACGGTGAAATATTTTCTCAGCTTTAGTGTTGCTTGGGCCTCTCTCTTTGCTGGGTCACCGAACAAACCAATTTGTCGTTTTGTTCGTCTGGGTGCTGAATCTACAGGCCTGCCATGCCGGTAGTCATGACAACCTATAACATATATTTTCAGAGTTGATTTGGTTTTAAGAAAAAAACTTTTTTTAACGTAACGTTATTTTGGGAACCAATAGGTTTACACTTATGATATAATTATTATATTTTATCACAGCTTGACACTTTTCATCTGTTTTAAAATAACTTTTCGTACTGAATTACTGCTTTCGTTTTCAAAATAAGATAAAAACAACCTAACAAAATCGCATTAACCTGTTCAAATTGCACCGTGAACATATCTTAGAACTATTCTTTCTTAAGTCTTACCGTAAGTTTTACATGCCATCATGAGAAAAGCGATGGCAAATAACATACCAGTACGCAGCATATTACAGCGCATTACTGCACAAACCAATAGCATACACTGATCTGTATGCTGGTTGCCTATCTTTCTTGCCTGCAGCCATGTCTGGCAATATGATGGCACGGGCCAGCACAGTAAGCAGTTTGCTGTAGAGGCTAAAACAGTTGGCTGGCAAGGATTACGATCGATGATTATGCAACAGGCGAAGCTTTTAATCTGCGTACTTTATATTCAGCAATGAAATTCAGTAAACATCAGAGAATAAACTTAAACGTGATACGATACAAATACATACGCTTGCAATACACCATTTACCTTGAAACACACAAAACAAGATTTTTGTTCAATAAAAACAGGCAATAATTTATAACCTATGTTGACTTTTTTTTGGTATGCACTTCTTGTTAATTTTTTTTGAATAATCGGTTTTAGATATCAAGGCGTTAAGCAAAACAAATCTCCGATATCAGTCTAGAGACCTCTTATCTGGTGAAGCAACGTGCCGTTTTATTTTTTTCGTCTACGCGCTTTACCCTTTTTCTCAAAGTATTTTTCTAAATGCACTTTGGTTGGTCCTCATTATCATTAGCGCGAGAAAGGCGTGCTCGTTAGACTTTAAAAGTTAATTTACAGAAAACTAATTTAACACAAAAGGATACAGCAAATTAGCAAAATCTGACAACAACATTTAGCATGTACAATAGGTATGTCGTTTTTTAAAAATATTACATAGTTAATTGTTTAGGTTAAGTGCACTATTTGTTACAGCAAAGTGTTGTCGTGTTAATCTGTAATAGGCTACTTAGTTGTCTCAAGAGAAATAGGCTTAGTTCACTTCGTTATCGATTCAAGTTTTCAAGGTAGTTGATTTGAGCTCAAATCCCGATAAGTATCATTCTTTTGTTTGTTTGACAACAGCAGTATACATCGGGGCTTCGTCAGAGTCAACCAGGGTGTCACTTTAGTCGTTTGACTGATTTTAAACTTCTGTCATGGCAACTGAAACTTTAGCATCAACTGCACGCTGACGACTCTTCTTTGTCTTTTTTACAACAGCTGTATATTCAGGGGCGTCGCTTGTGCTTTCGTTTTCACTTTCACTTTGGTTGGCTTCTTCGTTTTGAATTACTACTGAGGTGTATGCCACGTTTGTATGTTCGACCTTACATTCAGCTTCATCTGTTAATGCTGGACCATCCACTGGCGAAGCAATAGGTCTTGATGCTTTAAAATAAATATTTACAGATTTGGATAACAGTAAAAGCATGCGTTTCACCACGTCATTAAAAAAATAATTAAAACTAGACTTAGAAATAAAAAGCTTGACGTACATACCAGATTCGTTATTCCTTTGTGTATTTTCAGTCAGACTTCCGTCGGATCTTTAGGTAAAGTCAAAACATTAGTAAACAAAAATCATGTGTTGCACAACTCTGTTATCTTACCGTTTGCATCGGTAAACCAAAAATGCGGCAATTCCAATGACAATCAGCAACCCTCCTCCTATCGATCCAATAATAATTGGTAGCAAATTTCCTGATTGCGGTGAGTTTTCTAATAAATTGAAATCTTTGCTTATATATCGGTAGTTATAAAGACATCTTATGTGTGTAAAAAGTCTTGAAAACAACGTTGCGTAATCGCAGTGATAAGCTCGCTTAAAATCCTTTTTTTATATGTAATGGAAAGAATGAAATAATTTACAAAAGTAAAGTACAGTGGTTAAAGTTAAAGAACGTTTTTGGGAAATATTTCTGTCTTGACTGTTTCATTGTCCATATCGGTTGCACTACAGTTAGTGACGTAGCGTGCCACTTGTTTTCCTGTGCGGTAGTAAACGTCACAAACCCACACAAACTGTGTGCTATTCCGCGTTATGTTTTAACCTGCGTCAGCGGATGTTGTCTTTTTATGTTCATAAAACAGCTTTCATACTTGAGCAGCCAATGTTACAAAGTTATCGAACGTTTTTTGATGAAAGAACATCTCGTTTGAATAAGCATGTTGCGTAGGGTCACATTTTGCTTACAATAATTTACATATCAAATTCGTGCGTTAGGCTTGTTCTACATCAGGCCTGTCAAACCCGCGGCCCGCGGGCCGCATGCGGCCCACGAAGCCCTCCAATGCGGCCCACGAACAGTCAACAACAATTGTAATATTTTGTCAGAATTTTATCTAATTATGCTACATTTTTCTTACTTTTCAAGTTTAAAGCTATTATTTAAACAGAAGTTTACCGAAATTTAATTTATACATACAAATTCATATGTTATGAATAGAAACGATAGTCATTAAACCCTTCCTTAAAGTTTCAGTCAAGGGTGTACAACCCGCGGCCGTACGGCCGCATTATAATATATGTACTGGCAGGCGTGGTGTAATTAAAACTCATTTGCCAAATCTTTTGATTTTTAAACGGCCCTAAACAGATTTTGTGTTACTGAAAAGAGTGTTACCAGCCTAATTGTGGGGAAACAATGCGAAAAAATATATGTATACAGTTTTGGAATTATGCCGAGGGCCGCATGTAATTTTTGGTCTAGTATTATACACCTAAACAGCACACCTAAACATATATATATATATATATATATATATATATATATATATATATATATATATATATATATATATATATATATATATATTTACATGCCATCAAACCAGCAGATAATTGGCGGCCGTTGGTGAAATAAGGATCTGCAATGCGGTCGAAGCGTAAAGGCTGTTTAGGTGTATAATACTAGACCAAAAATTACATGCGGCCCTCGGCATAATTCCAAAACTGCAATGTGGCCCGCGAACCCCACGAGTTTGACATCCCTGTTCTACATTGTCATGCACCGATTAAGACTTACCTTGACTTATATACGTACCTGAAAATGTATGTGAGGTTGTTTTCGATGATTCGGAAATATTGTGCTTTGATTCCATTGACCCTGTGAGTGTATGTTATTAGATATATCTTAAAAATAACACTTTTTGATTTTTAATTTTTACCGGGAATTGTTGAAGTAGGTGATAAAGAAGTGGCCGTCACTGACTTTGGCACAGTTGTAAACGGGATTGTTGTTGCTGCCGTTGTTGTAGTTGTTGCTGTTGTTGTTGTTGTCGTTGTTGATGTCGTTGTTGCTTTGGTTGTTGTTGCTGATGTTGTGGTAGGTGCTGTTGATGTTGTTGTTGTAGGTGTTGTTGCTGTTGTGGTTGTTGTTGTTGTTGCTGAAGTTGTGGTTGGTGCTGTTGTAGTAGTATCGGTTGTTGTAGTAACTGTCAAAAAGTTCATAAAAATAGATCATGCAGAGTTTGACGTGTTAATGGCATGTACTATACATCTTTTATTCCCCCCTATAGATATGTAGGCTAAAAATGCGGCGACCGGCTCTAGTTAAATCTGTTTAAATAATGTTGTGTAAAGTTTAAAGTCTAGAAAGATTATACAAGTAATTAACTTGAGATTATTAACTTGAACACAAAAATATATAAATATATGTGTAAAATGTAACACTAGGTATATTTAAGTTGTTAGACTAAATGTAAAAACGTTCCAATGCAATAGCATATTTGCTCACTTTGAATATTTCGTTGACAAATATATCTTGAGTAAGATGAACAAGACACATCACGCCACTTGTATGATGTGTCAAGTGAATGTATCCAACCCATTATTACACAATTCTCATCTCCGGTTATATTATTTGGATCACTAACATCCCACTGTCCCACATCAAGGCTGGTTCCGTCTGACCACTGGAAGCTATTTGTGTTATTTACGCGTTTTGCACCGATGTAGAGCGAGTATGGAAAGTCTGCCAATAAAATGTAAAAAATAGGGATCAAAATGACTTAAAAAAGCACATCCAAGATTTTGTAGTCATGCCATCACAATTTGTTACTTAAGTTTTGTTTGAATACAAATGTTAAAAATTTACCTGCTAAGTTTTCAATCTGGTCAACTAGAAACGTTTGAACTTGTGTTGTTTTAACGTTTGCTACTATGGCATTTCTAGCTGCACATCCGGTTTCGGCTTCGGCATATGATGTCACAGATGGCGAATATACAATAAGATATTCGATTTCTTGAAATTTGTGCCAAGTTTCGGCAAGTGTACGTTGACCAGAAACTATTAGCATAATCCATATTAGCAAACACAACTCCATTGCCAATACTATACTAAACCGTGTTCTACAATCTACATGAACAACATTACCAACTAATTAAGTCGACAAATCAACTGCGCATAACAATACATTTACCTTTGCCGACGTGTACAGCCCACCTGCAACGTTTATGACAAAAAAATAAGTCATTTATTAGAACGATGGCTATAGTTTCTGTTATTTTATTTTTTTGTCATTATAATTACCAATAAAAGTATTTCTACTAGTTTTTTTTACAGCTTATGTGAAGCGACATCATATTTCCACTTTACAATTGTGTTTATGTGGTCACTTAAGGAATATCAGATTTGCACTACAGCACAAAAACATATCTTACTTACAACTACCAACGACATCAGCATAAAATATTTTGTTTCACAAACGTCGCAAATTATACTTTAAACATCAGCAACTATTTACTTCAACTTATTAATCAAATTGCTAGAACAGTGACATATGTATTTTAACCTAATACTTTAGCTGCCGTCTATTGTTATGGTTATGACGCATTTGCGCGGGCAGATATAACCATCCAACCTATTTCCTGAAAGTATTCGGTGACGCAAAATTTGCCAAACAAACGAAGTAAGTTTAAATGAAACCATCTCGTTTGAAAAAGTTACCAGTTACCTACTGTAGTGTGTTGTAAACAATTACACAATTTTTTAAACTATTAGTCACAAAACTTGAGGTAAGCTCGAATCACTCGCATTTTGTAATTATTCGATTAATCACTCTTTTGTAAAAGCATAGAGCGACTAAATGATAAGCTGCAAGGTGCTGAGACAGGAGTTTTTACTCTGTCACTCCCAACAAACTAGTGTGCCGCTGGATGGCCGCACTAGCCAATACGACCGATCTCTCGTCACCAGTTGCACTGATGTGACCTTATGGTGCACTCTCTGCGGCTTATCATTTATGGGCTCGATGTTTTTACATTGATACTGTGGCACTGAGCCGACGTCACTTTGGTTCCCAACCAGTTCGCACAGACTAGGTGAGGCATGGATTTTACAACGAAAATAGAAAATGGTACAAAATAAAAAAAAACGTTTGCGTTTAAAGTTCGGGCGGGAATTACAACTTTTATCGTAAACTTACTTGTTACATTAACTACTGTGTTTCCAAAGAATCTGCGCACTTCGGCTGCTTTAAGATTAGCAAGTGAAGCATTGTTTTCACCACAAGCAGCTTGATCTTGAGTGTGTGCTGGTGATGATACGTTGATTAGGTAATATGCTCCTTGAAAAGAATGCCGTGTTTGCGCCTTGGCCAGTACCCACATTGTAATAACTAGTATTAAGCGTAATTTCATCTTGAGAAACGTGCCTGAAAGCAAAGACACTGTTTGGGAATGGGTTCGGCGTTTTATTTCTGACCTTAAACAATAAATTTCGAGAAGAAACTACAAAACAAAGATAAGAAAAACGTTTGCGTAAATACTGTAACATTGTGCAGCAAACAACACTGTAACTTTAGACGTTTACTGTAATCATTTTCCTTTTTTAACATCATCATTTAACTGCAAATATTCTGTTTGTTTTCAGATGCCTATAGTCACTAAAAGGACAGCTTTTTTAATGACTACTACCCCCTCCTAACTTTTCTAGTTGCGTCTAAGTTGGCAAACCCGGCATAGACTTTGGAGCCGTATAAAGGTATTGTCGCGTCGCAGCGGAAGTAGTTGGGATTAATAATCTTATTTGCATTTATTCAAGAAATCACAGGAGTAGACAGACTGCAACATCAGTTGTGTTATGCGTCATAGAAATGTTTTAAAGTCAACTGTTTCAAACTTGGAATCAATCACCTCTATAACGCTTGGGAATTTTTGTTGTGTTCACCATATTGTTGGTGCTTTCGTTGGGGCTGAAGTCTGATTAGTTTTTTTTGTTAATATAGCCAATTACGGTAATACAGTACAGGTCCATTAAAGTTCTTATCGCTTGTTTCGCAACAGTGCTCCACACCTACGATGCTTTTCGCTTATGGTTTTTCTTTTGTCAGCATTTTACCTGCATGTGGAGTAGCTGGTTGTTGTTGACATGTTTTTTTAAAACTTACATTTAAGTATTTCATACCTCTTGTTCAAAAATTTATTCACTTATAATTCATTACAGTTTTTTTTGTCGCAGGTATTGGTAAGGCAGTTTAAAAAATATACAAACAATTTAAGAAACAAACAGTAGGCTACTCTTTTTGAATAAAATCTCATTCTTCACGAAGTCTATTACGCCTTCCCAGCAATTGCATCAAACGGATTAACTTAATCAATCCAAGTTTATTTTCAAGTATCGCTGGTGAGTAACTATAGTTTTATCTTGTAGCACTGGACTTGTTTTTTTATCTTCCTGGCGTTAGTTGTTGCAAAGTTTTGTTGCATTTTTTTTAAAGTAAATTTTAAATGAGTTGAGTTTGTTTCGCCGGGCAGAATCGTAGCAGCACAATTGCACTAAACATATTCACCAAGCCGAAAATAGCTGCGGAACGTTCAGACGTTTAATAGTGGGACATAGTTGAGGGTACAATTCGTGGACTTGGGAGAAACCAGTCAGATTGGAATCTAAGAGCTTAACAGAAAAGGAAACCACCAACTATACCCTGTTGGATAGTTTCCGGCGCCAGGAGAAAGGGAAGAAAGGGTTGTTCAAAACGATATGATGCTGCATGTTTTGTGCATTTATTTGCTATACTGGGTTTTCGTGAATCTCTCTGTGCATTGCGTAGAAATGGATGTAGGCAGTGTGTCTTCCAAAACTGATTTGGTCCCATCTTAATGTATGGAAACTCAGATCCGTTTGTATTAACACACATTATATCGAACATGAATCTAAATTCAGATCACAAAGATGCAAATACGTAATGGGGCAGATTCCCTTAAAAATAACTGTGACCCTTGGTGTACAATCCTATAAAATATAATTAATAAAAGTAGCACGTTAATGACATGACAGAGTCTACATACAGATTCCGTACAACTGCAGTATTTGGATTACACAACTTAACACATTGATGTAAGGCGCACGGCGTAAAGCGCAACAGAACTGCCACATAAAAAGGCGCACTGATTACACGCTTTTTGCAAGGAGCCAAGCGCGCCAAAGGCAATAAATCCCCGTTTGTAAACACAAGCAACACTGTTCGTAACAGGCAGTACAAAAATAAATTAGTTGAAAAAACCTTTCGTGTAGTAGGTATCCCAGATAAAAGAAATACAATATTTCTTAAATTGTAGGTAACACTTTATGAAAAACAGAATTATTGATTGGCCCAATTTGTGATGAGTGCGCAAGCATGATTCAAATGGTAAGAACTAATTATATTCCAACTTTAACTTGATGTAATTTTATGATATCGCACTGAATAGTGCAGTAACAATTGTTGCATTTACAGCTATGTAAGAATTTAGAAATCGACAATGCAATAATATTCAATAATAACTGCCATTTACTGTTGATTGTTTGAAGCTAAAATTTATAGTATACATGGTATGTAGTTTTTAATTTGAGTCAGCATCCTTAGAACATAGATAGATTGTTGTTTTGCTTAGTTTACTATGGAGTAAACTTTATGTATGCAGCTTCGTATTCGCCATCCTTAGTTGGATCATCTATATTTATGTTGGCATAAGACACCGTGTTGTTATTCCCACCTGAAACTAAATAACAAACATTTTCGACATACAATGTATATCTGGCGTGCAATGAGAAAACAAACCTCTTTGTACGTCTTCGTAATTGTGAACAGGTGCTGGCATTGGAACTTCATATGTTGCTTCTTTAGCAAGTCTATTCGTGTTGGGTTGGATCACTCTACACAAAATCGATTTGTTTTATTCGTTTAGGCTCAATATTTGATAATTTTTACCTTTTGCGTTGTGTCCACAACTTGCCAATCATAAATAAACTGACAAGGTTGGTGAACAACAATAATCCAATGACGACCCAATAAATGGCCAAATCTAAACATATTAAAATTTGCAGTCGTTCTCTTGTCAAATTTGTATCTATCTACGTATTTTATAAGTTTACCAGAATCTTGTTTTTCTTGATTACCAGCAATTGTTTGTGACGATGTATATTCCATTCTCGGGGTTGTCACAATTCGAGTAGTTTTTGAAGTTTTGAATGCTATAACGTTGTGATTAAAATAATACCATGTTTATTTTATTATTTTAAAACTTCTTCAACTTTCGTGTTAAGTGCTGCCGTGTTTTCAGATTTAAAGAAATTAGTTGCTTTCAAATAGCATTAAAATCAGATTTATTTCTGTCTGGACTGATCATTGATCCAAAATAGTTTGTTGTTTTGTTTGTATGCCCAGATATTTTGTCTACATAACATACTTGTGTCCTTTTGTGTTGTATTTGTGAGGAAGGACGGAGGGTGTTTGTACAAAGTTTTGAAAAGTATTTTTGTCTTTACAATCTCTTTGAGTATATCGGCTGCACTACAGTTTGTGTCGTAAACCACAACAGGTATTTCGGTGTGATGGTGAGCGTCACCAATCCACACAAACTGTGTGCTGTACAACGTTATGTTTTAACCTGTGTCAGTGTTTGTTGGCTTTTTATTTCAGACCAAAAGCTCTCATACATGAGCCGTCAATGTTACAATAAATATATGTACATATCGAAAGTTATTTTATAAAAGAACATCTCGTTTTGATTATGCATGTTCGATAGTTTTTGCATTGTTGCGTAGGGTCAGATCTTGCTTGCAATAACTAATATATCAAACTCAGTGTCTTTCCGAATTTCTTTCATTATTAAAAATGTGCGTTAGGCTTGTTCTACAATGCCATGTACGGATTAAGACTTACCTTGACTTATATACGCACCTGAAAATGTATGGGAGGTTGTTTTCGATGATTCAGAAATGCTGTGATTTGATTCTGTTGACGCTGTGGAAAGTGTAAGTTATTAGATGAAGCTAAAAATAATCATTTTTTAATTTTTAACTTTTACCGGGTACGGTTGTCGTAGGGGTTAAAAAAGTGCTCATCACTGACTTTGTCACAGTTGTACTCGGGGTTTTTGTTGGTGTGGTTGTCATTGCTGTGGTTGTTGTTGCTGATGTTGTGGTTGGTGCTGTTGTTGTTGTTGTTGTTGTCGCTGACCTTATTGTTGTTGTGGTTGTAGCTGCAGCGGTTGTTGTACTAGCTGTCAAACAGTACTTGAGATCGTTTATATGTTAATGTATTGTTGCCATGTGCGATAGATTTTGATTACCCCTTATAGGGCTGTAGGCTAAAAATAGGGCGACCGGCTGCAATCGAATTTGTTTGAAAGAACTCTTGAGTAAATATCTGAAGTATGAAAAGATGTTACAAGCCATCAACCTGTGATGTTTTGTTACCCGTACGGAATAGTATATTTGTGAAATATATCACTGGGTATACTTTAGGTTGATTAAGTGGTAACTGTAAAATCGTTCCAAAATGCAATTGCATTATTGCTCACTTGGAATATGTCGTTGACAAATATATCTTGAGTTAGATGAACAAGATACATCCCGCCACTTGTACGATGTGTCAAGTTCATGTATCCATCCCATTATGACACAATTCTCATTTTCACCATGATAATTTGGTTCACCAACAGCCCACTGTCCCATACTAAGGCTAGTTCCGTCTGACCACTGGAAGCTATTTGTGTTTTCTATGTGCGTTGCACCGATGTAGAGGGAGTATGGAAAGTCTGCCAATGAAATGTAAAAGATGGGGACCAAAATAGCATAAAAAAGCACATGCAAGATTTCGTACTCACGCCATCACAGTTTGTTACTTAAACTTTCGTTTTAATCTAAATGTTTAGAATATACCTGTCAAGTTTCCAATCCGTTCGACGAGAAACTTTTGAACTTGAGTTGTTTTAACATTTACTACTATAGCATTTCTTGCTGCACATCCGGTTTCAGCGTCAGCATATGAACCGACATATGGCGAGTAAACAATGAGATATTCCTGTCCTTGAAATTCTTGCCAAGTTTTACCCAATGTACGTTGATCAGAAACTATCAGCATAATCCATATTAGCAAACACAACTCCATTGCCAATACTATACTAAACCGTGTTCTGCATGAACAACATTGCAAGTAATTAAGTCGACAAATCAACTGCGCGTAAGAATACATTTACCTTTCCGGACGTGTACAGCTCACCTGCAACGTTTGTGACGAAAAAAGGTCAATTATTAGAACGGTGGCTATAGTTTCTGTTACTTTATTTTTTTTTGTCATTATAGTTATCAATAAAAGTATTTCTACTAGTTTTTTTACAGCTTATGTGGAGCGACATCTTATTTCCACTTTGCAATTGTGTTTATGCTGTCAATTAAAGAATATCAGATTTGCACTACATCACAAAAGCATATCTATCTTACTTAACTACAAGCGGCATCAGCATAAAACATTTTGTTTCGCAAATGTCGTAAATTATACTATGAACATCAGCAACTATCCGCTGCAACTTATTGATCAAATTGCTAGAGCATTGACATATGTATTTTAACCTACTACTTTAGCTGTCGTCTATAGTAATGGTTGTGACGTAGTTGCGTAGGCAGATATAACCGCTCCAACCGATTTCCTGAAAGAATTCGGTGACGCAAAATTTGCCAAACAAACGAAGTAAGTTTAAATGAAACCATCTCGTATCGAAAAGTTACCAGTTACCTACTGTAGTGTGTTGTAAACAATTACACAATTTTCTAAAATATTAGTCACAAAACTTGAGGTAAGCTCGAATCACTCGCATTTTGTAATTATTCGACACTCTTTTGTAAAAGCATAGAGCGAATAAATGATAAGCTGCAAGGTTAGGCAGGAGTTTTTACCCTGTTACTCCCAACAAACTAGTGTGCCGTTGGATAGCCACACTAGCCAAAACGACCGATCTCTCGTCACCAGTTGCACTGATGAGACCTTATAGCATAGGTCGAAACAATGTGCTCTGTCTGCGGCTTATCATTTATTGGCTCGATGTTTGTACATTGATACTGTGACACTGAGGCAAAGTCACTTTGGTTCCCAAGCAGTTGCTTGTCCATTTTGAGCCAGTTTTCTCTGTGCTGTATGCCCAGTTGTGGCATCGCACAAACTAGGTGAGGCAGGGGTTTTTACCCTGTTACTCGAAAGAGTTTGCACTGTCCTGCAGCTTAAACACTCTTTTGTTTTAATTTCGCTACAATTTTGTATTGTAGAAACACCAGCTGTCAGGAGGGAATTTATTTAGTTTTAGTTTTTGTGAATTAGGTTTGTATTAAACACGAGGTGACAATACGTCATACACATGTACATATTTTTATTTTTGAATGAAGATTATGTATTGCGTAAAACAAAGCAATTAGTTATTTATGTAATATTGTGTCTGATTCAAACTTTGATTGCTGAGTTGTTTGTTTTGTCCAACCGCTAATATTGGGTTGTTTTGCAAATTACTGTAAAACAAAAATATGTTACGCGTTAATACGAAATATAATTAACAAGGCATGCAGATTGATTCATAATGGTTAAAACATAGTTTAGTAAGGTCTAATAGTTAATAAAAAAGGATATAAACCTGTTGGTTTCAATTTAAAAAAAATGTTTATTTTTTTGTGAGTAAGCATTAGACTTGGAATTGCAACATACCTCGTTTTCTTCTTCAACTTTACAAGTGTAATAAAACAAATAACGTTGGTTGTAAGTAAAATTGCAACGATGATGACTGCACTTATGAAGAGAGCTACACAAAATTAGGGCTTATGTTATTTACTGCAGCTTTTTAGGAAAAATGGTAATTGCTACATGTAATCATCTAAATGTCGAGGGAACAAATAGCATGTATATGTGTTTGAATTTTTACAAAAGCAGAAGGTATTCCACAGGTTCATGTCAGGATTTTTTCCACGAAACCTATATCATCACACTACGTCCTAATGTTTTTAAGTCTAAGATTTACCGTTTTGCGTTGTGTCGACCGACGTAGGCACAGTTTGTGATGATGACGTAATCATTGCCGTAATTGATGCAAAACTTGTATCTGAATATTGTTATTGAAAACCAGTGAAAAATTGTTTTTTAACAGCACTTGCGTAAGTAAGAATACTTACCTATGGTTTTGCGTTGGCAAATATATCCTATAGCAGATGAACAAGGAATTTCTCGAAATAGGTATTCGCGTGTATGAGTATCTATCAAATACAACATCACACAATTTTCATACGGCTTTTCACTCAGCAGTCGTGTTACATTAAGACTGGTTCCATCGGTCCACTGGAAGTTGTTTGTGCCGTTGATTCGTGTTGCGCCGATGTAAAAAGAATGACTGGAATCTGCGCAGTAAAAAGATTAATACTATTTCTCTATGTTATACTTATTTTTAAAATTTTTTGAAACATACATTTTCAGTCCAATATCATCTAGCAACTTAACAAATTAATAGTGACTAGTGTTGGCTCGAAATTTCAGTGTTTTCATTTTCAGTGTTTAAAACAGGTCTGCTTTTTCAGGTTATATGAGGGCCACATTTATACAAATAAACGTGTGACACGATAAGCGTAAATTTATTTGCAATATGTATGAGTTCCCTAAACCGAACATTGGTACTTTGTTTTGTACTAATTATCTAAAATTAGCAGTTGTTCAAAATTTTTACATTTTTTTAAAGCTTCTGAAATGTAACAAATAACAATATTTTCTCTATGTGACTGGTGTCTGCTTTTGATATAGAGTAGCACTGCTGTCTATTTTTGATATAAAATACTTTCAAACGCACCCTTTTTGACGAAAATGGTGAAAAATTAAACGTTTAAAGTTCTTGTATTGTAGATCAAGCATGAATTCTGTTACTTGATACTGCAACTTGTCGATATGAACACTTGGATGTAGAAACCGAAAATTGCTGAAATTACAATTTCTATTTTAAACTTACTTGTTAAATTAACAATTGTGTTTCCCAAGAAATGTCGCACTTGGGCTGCTTTGAGATTAGCAAGTGAAGCATTGTTTTTCGTACAAGCAGCTTGAGCTTGACCGTGCGTTGATGATAATACGTTGATCAGGTAGTCTGCTCCTTGAAAGGAATGCCATGTTTGTGCGTTGGCCAGCTGGTACATTGCGATAACTAGTACTAAGCGTGAATTCATGCTGCACAACTTGCCTGAAAACAACGGCACTGTTTGGGCATGAGTTGGTATTTTATATCTGACCTTTAACAATACATTATGAAAAGGAACTACACAATAAAAAGTAAGAAAAATGTTTGATCAAATACTGTAACTGATCCAAAAAAATACTGCTTTCGATGTATACTGAAATTTGCCGCGCTTAAAGTGCTTAAGTGCAATCTATTTTTTTCCTTCTATTAAATTCAACATTTATCTGCAAACAAGTCTTGTTTTTAGACATCTTGGCACCGCAACATTTTTTTATTTAATGACTACTATCCCCTACTAACTTTTCCTTTGGCTTCTAAGCTGGCAAACCAAACATAGACTTTGGAGCGGTATAAAGATTTTGTCGCGTCGCAGCGGAATTAGTAATCTTATTTGCATTTATTCAAGAAATCACAAGAGTAGACAGACTGTAACATCAGTTGTGTTATGCGTCATAGAAAAGTTTCAAAATCAACTGTTTCAAACTTGGAATCAATCACATCTATAAAGCTTGGAAATTTTTTTACCATAACACCATATCCTTCGTGTCAGCGTTGGGACTACAACCTGATAATTTTTTTTAATATAGCCAGTTACGGTACTACAGTACATGTTCTATACATATGTTTGCTTTATGCATTGCATTGGATTTTTTCCCGTTCGCCTTGAAGCAACAAACATGTTAACGCATTACAGTGTTTTAATAGAACGTATCACACATGCCCACAACAAAATAATACAAGTGAAAGATTTGTTTTCAAAATCTGTTTTCTGTAGTTATTACAGTGTGGCTTAACTTTTACACTGTTGGTGTCAGGGATGCTATTGAAGCACACACGTACAGCTGCCTGTTTTCGTGAAAATGAAAATGTCTGAAGACAAATAGATCAATTTTTTGAGGAATAAATTATAAATAATAATCGATATTTGACATCTTGACATTGTGTCAATGAGTCCAACTTTTTTGTACTTTTACATAATACGTATATTGATAGGTGTTGGTATAAATCAGCAAGGACATCAAGTTATCTTTACCTAGAAAGCAAAAAAACAAAAAAAAAAACAAGACCAGGTGCAATTGTATTTCCAAAATGTTTTTTAACCAAAGTAGAGTATGATAAACCATACTGTGTGTCGCTGTATTGTTAAACAGTGTTCCACGACTACGATACTTTTTGCTTTTAGTCTGTTTTTGGTCACCGTTTATCCTATAAGGGTTCTATCTGGTTATTGTTGTAATGTTCATTTTTTAAACTTGTGTTATTTATTTTATAATTGATTTTGAAAACTAAAACATTATATTTTTTACTACATTTTTTGTGTTTTGCGGGTATTGGTGATATAGTTTAGGAGAAATATAAAAAGTTTAAGCTGCAAACAATAACTGACATAATGTAAAAATCTGTCTTCACAAACTCCTCTACGCCTTATCCACCAGGCATAAACGAATTGATTTTATTCATTTTGGTTTAATCCCAAGCATCGCTGGTGAGTGAGTTTACCATTATCTTGCATCACTAATCAAGTTGTCAAGTTCAACACATTTCGGTGTTTTGCAATACATAACCTAATTTTGTGGTGCAACCGGTAGGGTTGTTATAAACACTTGAGTCTTAAGGGTACATTGGTTATGACAAACTTAGCCGATATCACCGTACTACATCTTATACATGTATGACTATGCATAGTCCTATATGTTTGTCAGGCTAGAGTATGTGTGATCCATGTCTTATAGAGATTTTTTCAGGATATTTTTTCTAACAATTGTCTTTAAAGAAAGTGCATTTTAAGGGCAAGCCTTTTAGTTGAATATTGTTTTGATACTAGAATGCCTGGTAGTGTTGACTAACTTTAACGCTTCATTTACGTTATCGGAATATGAGTACAACTTCTGCTGTTTCATAAGTTAGTCAAACTGGAAATGGGTATTACTCTGCACGATCTTTTTGCTACTGATGTCCGCATCACAAGTCTTTCTTTTGATATCGGCCAGAAAGTTTATCCATGGTGCTTGTAAAAGTGGTTGAACATCATGGGCTATCAGTCACTAGTGTTCGACACCGTCTAAATTACAGTGCATCTTGCATAGACAGTGAGTTAATGGAATGCATGGCATGGTTTCCTTATTTCTGAGATCGTTTGTCGATATTTGTCTATACCAGGTTTTCATAGCTTTTTATTAAAGGTCGATAAATATGGCAGGTGAAACGCGTGCAATAAACACATTTTACTGAGATGTACAATAAACCACCAAGCACTTCACCTCACAACGATTGCTTGTTTTGTTTACAGCGGTGGGGTAAATGTAAAATACACAGATTAGGCACATTCTACTTGTGATCATCCGCATTTTACGTTGTTCTTTTCACCTTAGAGTAAAAACATTTTTCAGCACTTTAGAAATAACTATTAGTTTAGTTGTGAAACAAACCGTCTCCCACATTTCCGTAGGTTTAGTAACATTCAAAGACTTTGGTAATAGTCTTTTGTGTTGTTTCCTCAACTTGACAATTACCACCAAACATATAAGATTGGTGAAAATCAGAAATACAATCACAACCAACAGAATGATCAAATCTAAAAGAAGTGAAAATTTTAATTGAAAACATTAGAAAGTGAAACAAATTTTGCGCTACTAATTCAACCATCCGATATTAAAAAGTAGTTTTTTTAACTGATGATTAATCCAGATATCCAAAAATTATGATATTAGAACATTTAACATTAAAAAAAAAAAAAAAAAAAAAACGCTCAATTGTTCCAATTTTCTTTTCTTATGCCACATTTGAATCAAAGTGATTATATATAAGTATAGTCGATTTGTTAAGATGCGTTAAATTTCAAGAAACCCTACTGCCTATGTAGCCTACTTTTCGCTGATTTTATCGTATTGTCAGCAAGAGTGAAGTTTGATGTAGATGTCATCAGTTTGTTGGTTGGATTTATCGTTGACACGGAAGGAGTGGCATCCACATTTGCCGCAAACAAATGCGATACGTATTCTAAAAAGCATTTTATTATTTTTGTAGTGCAGGCGACCTGAATTTATTTCAGAGTTGCGGCTGACATGAACTCTGGACACCTGTGCGATAAATAAATAAATGTTTATTTTGAGCTTCATCTGTTTACTAATGTATCCAAGTGCTTTAATACAACTTGAAGAAACTCTTTAGTTTTGTATCTAAACATCTGAGCTACTTCGACTGCAGTGCATTGAACTATACAGCAATAAAACTGAAGAAACAATAAGATTTTATTTAAGTGTGATATGTTATGTGTTTTCTACGCCATAAAGAATTATGCGTAGAAGAGACAAAAAATTCACAGATTTTTAATGAAGTCTTTCGAAAATAAATTTTGGGTGACCAACCAAAGAGTTTTGGACGATCTCGAGCAGTCTTTTGTGTCTTGTGGGTTACTTTAAACTTTTTTATTAGATTTTTTCATTTTGTTGTTACAAAACCACTGTTTAACACTTCTGATGTAAATGACAACACTTACGTTCTGTTTTCCGTTGGCAGATAAAACCGACGACAAATGAACAAGGCAAGTCGTGCCACTTGTACAAGCGAGATGTTTTTGTTAAACCGATAATCACACAATTCTCTTGTCTTGTAGCATTATCCTGACTCTGCACCCATTGCGTTACATTAAGGTATGTTCCATCAGTCCACTGGAACTTGTCTGTGCTTTTGGTTCTTGTGGCACCGATGTAAAAGAGTGTGGGATTATCTGTGTAGTAGACAATTTAAATTCTTTAGACTTGCTTAACTTTTTGTACAACCAAGAAACCATTTAAAAGATATGAATAGATATTTACAAACTTTAAGAGTTGCTGTGTCACACCTTAGTTTAATTAAAGAATCTTGAAACGGAAATAACTTTAACGAAATACAAATTTAATTTCATATTGTCAGTGTACTATTTTGAAAGAGATTTTTAAGATATAAGTAGATATGACTGTTAAAAACGCTGTTTTATGCTAATCATACATGTTAAATTTAGTATCTTTTCGACAAGAAAGTTGTGAGTTTCAGTTGTTTTAACATTTGCGAGTGAAGCATTTCTGGCGGAACATCCAGCTTTAGCTTCAGTGTAGTTTAATAATCCAGGGTCAATTGAGTAATCCATTCCATGAAAGGAATGCCATGTTTGGGTCTTGGCAAGTTCGAACGTGAAGATAAATGTTAATATATATGAGTTCATACTTTTCACACAACTTCAAGGGTTTAAACCTTAAAGAAAACTCCAAAATCTGCTCTAAATAGGCAAATGTACCGTTTGGCATACCACGTCTAACAGAGAATTACATTTAAACTACAGCAATATCGGGTTAAACTGTTGTTTATTAACAACCAACAACAGCTGCAAAGCCATTTTACGAGAATATATATTTGTTGCAACTGGTTCAGCGGCCTTCCTGCTTGAAAAACAAAATATTTGACCACAATACAAATCTGCACATTTTCAAAAGAATAAGCACTAGTAGCAGTATTCAATGGTTAACTTGCCTCGCCAAAACATATTCAGGGTGTCTAAACTACCAAAAGCACTGTACGCTGTACCGCTGTATACACATAAAATATGGCGTTACAACCGTAGGAGTTGAAAGGGTTAATTGCCATTTGCATGTTTTGAAACCAACTAGTTGGTAAAACTAATACTCATGTGCATATTAAACGTCTCGTGTGTTATGCGTCACCCTTTAAAACTTGAATTTTTGACTGTGGACCACTTGCTTTGCAAATTTAAAATTCAACATTTTACTGCCAATAAATCTGTATACTTTAGGCTACCTATAAGCTCGTACTTTTAGCAACCTATAAGAAGTAGTTATTCAGTGGTGACTATCCAAAACTTAGTTATCTTAGTTACCTTTCAGGCGTATAACCTTCCAAAACACGCCATAGACTATCCAGCCATATAGAGGCAAAGTCGCGCCGCAACGGAAGTGGTTAATCTGCATTATTCGAGAAATCACACGAACAGAATTACTGATGTGCATACTTAACAAACACTTGTGTTATGCGTCATAGAAAATCGTTGAATTAAACTGTTCGAAACTTTAAATCACTAATATGTTTGTGCTAACGTTTGGACCGTATTTTTTGGTTATGACCTATTAACGGGACTGCATTTCACGTTCTACCCAGAAGGTTTGCTTTATTTAACATTTAAAAACACATTTAGCAGTAAACAGTCGCAGCAAAAGAAAATAATTTGTTTTTACTTTGTTTTCTGTAGGCACTACACTGGCCTAGCATTTTGCACACTGCTATTGCACCAATAAAGAGAAATAAAAATCCCGCGTTACAAAAACAATTGGAAATGTTATCTTACGATTTCCGAAAGAAAACACGTACTTAGGAAAATGCATGATCGATATTTGACGCCAAGAGCTTTGTTAAACAACTCTCCTTCTCACGTGACAGAATATTTATAATACCAGTTGAAATATTTTATGCACACTTGTATTTTGT
This sequence comes from Phallusia mammillata, assembly GCF_965637545.1. Classification (NCBI taxonomy): domain Eukaryota; kingdom Metazoa; phylum Chordata; class Ascidiacea; order Phlebobranchia; family Ascidiidae; genus Phallusia; species Phallusia mammillata. Next base: position 23,427,592 of record NC_137255.1, read on the forward strand.
TTTAACTTATTTGTGGCAGAACTGGTCATGCAGTTTTACGGGATGTATTACGATCGTGAAACCAAACAATGACTGACGTATTGTCTTGATAAAAAAATACTTGTCTTCAAAACATCCACTATGTCTTCGTGTGGGATTGATTTTATTTATTTAAGTTTAGTATTAGTATTACGCATTCCGCGTGGTGTTTGTTAACGTTTGAGAACGTTTAGTGTATTATTCTATTTGAATTAGTATTGAATCATAAATTTTATTTACGGTAACCGAAATACTTATTGCTGTTGTCAGATGTACGCACATCGATTCAAGTGTATTGTAAAAAAAACTCAAAATAGATTTATTTATCGTTTTAGTAGTGTCCATAACTTACCAATCACCATCAAACTGATTAATTTTTGCTTCAGTAGTTGCAAAAACTACAATGCTAGGGTAAAGCATCACCTGGACATATCCTTAAAGATGCTATAGTACTACTTTCTCGCCAATCATGTAACTGCAAGTTGCGTCTGTCTGCTCGAATTCCACATCATGCTTTTTAATTACATGTAAGCTTACATGTATTAAACCTACGAGTTAATTTGTTTCTAAGTTTAAATTTTGTCCTTGAGATTGTCATATCTTGGTTGCGGTGGTAGATATACCATTTCCTGATTTTGGTAAAGCAGAGTTTACGAAAACAATTTGACATGCCGAGTTAAATTTAAATTTCTTTTGTGTCAGGTCTCATTTGCGTATCTCTTTTGCAAACAACGCAGAAAATTTAACTAAAGTGTTTTTATATGTTTTGCACTTAGTACTTCTTTCTTGTTTATCAATTAAGTTATAAGCTATGCTTTCATCACTAGTTAACGGCACAGTAACAAAAATACTCAAGTTTGAGAATGATACAACTTTATTTGGTGTTGAATTAGATGAAGATAATCAAAAATTGATGGTTTTATTATCATATTGAAGCAATTTCGTTTCTTGATTGGTTGTTGTGTTGTTGTTTTGTAACTCCCTGTCACAAAATAAACAAACACACGACAACATTTGATATATTGTGTGCAGAGAATGTTGGTTTAGAAACAATCAAACTACTACCTGTAGTGTATGTACAGTTGTAAATACTTTATAAGTTATGAATATGGTAATTAATAATAATAGGAAGCAAATGATTAAGTTTAGTATTTGGAAGGCGCGATTGGAAATCCAAATTTGCTTCCTATTATCATTATCAATTACCAGGTATCAAGTTATAACTGGAACATATAAATTATACTTGCCTCGTCTTCTGCTTTTACTTTGCAAGTACAACAACTAACGACGTTGGTTGTGAGTAAAATGGCAACAAAGACGACTGCAATTTTGATAAAACTGAACAAAATATTGTTGTTTACTTATCTAAAAATAAATTCAACGTAGTTTTCCTTCTCCTTCTTTTTTATTTTTTTACAAAATTATGCTACTATGGCATTAATCGTTTCGTTGCTAAAATTACGCTTTACGTAGGCCTACTTTATTGGCTTCTGTTGTCTGACGTAGAAACAGTTTTTAGTCTCGAAGCAATAGTGCAGGATGTTAAACTTGAATCTGCAGGATGGCTAAAATGCTAACTAAACCTCATTCGGGAAGTCAATACGCGTTTACTTACTTGAACAGTGTATACCAAGCCACACATAATATCGATGGGGTATAGTAACTCACCCCACGACCTCTGACAACTCTAATTTACCGACGTCTTGGAAGGCTGCCCTCTCCTTCCAATGTGCCTTATTAACACTTGTTCCATCAGTCCATATTAAGTTGTTTGTGCCCTTGACTCGTGTTGCACCGATATCGCACTGAGATATAACGATAACCTGCAAAGTAGTTGCAGAATGAAAGCACCGAAAACATTCAACAGGTTTTGAAATCTAACGCAGTGTAATCATTTAGGTGCAATACCTTTTCTTAAAGTGGGTGTGTTAGAAGCTAGATTTGCATACAACTATATACTGGTAAGGCGTGCTATCTATCTTACACATACATAAAACTATCGCAATTTAGTATTGGCATCATATGAAGGCTTTGGTTACTCAAGTAAAACGTTAATATAACTTACCTTGATCCTACCACAGACGCTGTAGATTGGGAATTGTCATCCAAGTGGTAAACAATTTTGCTTGAAACTTGAATTCCATGTTTACAAAACAAGAGGATCCTGTAATTGCGGTAATTGAGTTTGGTATGACTTATATCTTGTTGTCCAAGATCTGTAAATGATGTTCGACACGATCTATATTACCGCACATCTTGCATAGACACTGATTTATAGGCTGGTGAGTTACTTTTATTTCTGAGATGAATTGAAAAAAACTATTTGCAAAACTTTTTTAAATAGAATCATAAAATTTGTGTAATCACATTGATACAATTCAGATGTAAAAAATAATCGAAAAAAACTGCAATGCATTATACGTACACGCACAATATACGTACCATCAAGCAGTTAGTCGTGATTTAAATGGTGGACATGGAAATATTTGCACTGCATGAAGAAACACTTACTATATGTGATGTATGTCTATGATACTGTATTGAAAATAGTATTATCAAATCACTTTGGCAAATAGTCGAAAAATGACAATAATTCTGGTGCGTTTTGATAAATCTCGCAATATTTGTTCATATCTTCAAGAATGGGTTATTTTTAGATTAGTATATAGCAACATTTGTTAAAAGCACGAAAAAAAACATTAAGCAAATCATTCGATAGCTTTTAGTTAAACTTAATGAAATTTGAAGGTAAAAAATGTATAATGTACAAAGTTTAATAAAGTATTCACTAACATCAGTAAACAGCGGTTGTTACGACGTATATTTTTTGTTTACGGTAAAGTAACACTAAAAGACGCATTTTTAGCACATTTTATGCTTCATTATCACTATTCTTGCCGTTGGGTACATTCCCGTAGTCGTGAATAGGTGCTGGCATTGGAACTTCGTATACAGTTTCGTTATCTAAGTTGGGTTCATATACACTTGAAGAGTTTGGTGATAACTTTTTCCGTTGTCTCCTTAACTTGACAACCACCACCACACTTATAACGTTGGTGAAAAGCAGAAAACCAATGACAACCAGAAGAATGAGTAAATCTAAAAGGGGTGGCAATAATCAAGACTGTGGTAAATAGCTGTCATTTTCTTTATCAACTGAAATTAATTGGATATTATAATTCATTTTAATAATTAGCCGCAAAGAAAAGTTGATCTAGTATTTGAAGCGTTAAATATCATTAATCCAATGTGACCTACTTTCGATTGGTTTTATTTTATTTGTGGTGTCGAGGGTCAGGTTTGATGAAGATGTCATCAGCTTATTGAGTGGAATTGAAGTTGACATGGACGAAGTGATATCCACATTGGCTGCAAACATCAATGCGATAAAACGTATGTTTTAAACAGCATGTTTGTTGTTTGGGGTTATACATACTTTTTGTAGGTTCAATTGACATTTGAAAACAACAACCTTTAGGACTACGTAATTAACATTGTTTGCGTTCAAATTGTTTTTTGTTGTTGTTGTTGAATTACCACAAACGCAGTAAACATTTGAATCTGTGCACGTGCTGTTTGAAATGTTATTTAAATTAGCAAAAACAAATCTTCATAATGCAAACACATAAACATTTTGCTATGTCTTTGTCATTTTAGAATAACAAGTAAATTGACACGATGCATTTAAAATCCTGTCGACTTCTGCCATAAATAATTGCATGAGAAACGTGAACTTAAAAGTGATACTTACTTAATATTAAGTGATACTTACTACTATTAATATATATTTTCCGTTGACAAATGTATCCTACAGTGAATGAACATGGAATTTCACTCCAGTGGTATAAACGTTTGGGTGGCCAATTGACCAAATTCATCATCACACAAGTTTTATTTGGTTTTTCGAAGTTCCACTTCGATACGTTAAGACTTGTTCCATCGGACCACTGATACTTGTCTGTGCCATTAATTCGCGTCACTCCGATAAAGAAGAATCGGCGAATATCTGTACGGGGTTGAACTTGGTTACTACTTCTTTGGTTTGCTATATCAGTTTGCTCAAAGTTTTGCATAAGCCCATACGACTGCGCCAAAAATCCTCTACAGCTACTTCCACGAGAATTTAGACTTTGGTTTGATTTGGTGTAAGTTATATTATTACCAAAAAGGAATTACAGTTGGTAATTTTTTTACTATCACAGTGCTAAGTAAATTGCTGTTACGACACGGCTTAGGAACCGAATTTAAGGCTAGAATTTTCATTTCATGGTAACCTCACCTGTTAAATTCACTATTCTGGCTCCCACAAAGTTTTGCACTTCGGGTTCCTTGAGATTTGCAAGTGAAGCATCGTTTTCAGCACAAGCGGTTTTAGCTTGAGCGTGAGTTGATGATAATACGTTAATTAAGTAATCAGTTCCTTGAAAAGAATACCATGTTTGCGTCTTAGCTAGTTTGCACATCATTATGATCAAAAGTATGTGCGAGTTCATGTTGTTAACCTTTCCTGGAAACAAACGGACATATGCATACCAGTGAAATTTTCATCCTTGCTTCAAACAGCAATTTTATGACTGCCTAAAACACTAACATGCAAAAATTTTCTTTCCTAATTCACACATGCACGATTTACTAAAAAGCATGTGACTATCGATTTCATTTTTACAGAGTTTTAGTACAACATTTGGTTCCTTGCATGTATGTCTAAAATTTAGCTTCGAATAAATATAGAGATTTCAAGATAACTGAGCACTTAAAGATCTGTTTAATCATTGACAAGTATACCTTTCAAAAAATTTTGTTAGCGCGTTAATGTACCCAGACACAATATAGACTTCATGATAAACTTTAGTGGCAATGTCGCATCGCAGCGGAAGTAGTTGAATGACTTAATAATCCTAATTTGCATTTATTCAAGAAATCTCACGAGCAGAATTACTAATGTGCATCGTTAAACCGCCTTTGCGTTATGCGTTAGTTAAAATGTTTAAACGACAAAGGACAGTTTTCAGTTTCCGGACTGTCGTCTGATTGTCGTAAAATAATAATAATAATAAAAAAAATGTTTAAAGTCAACTGTTCGAAAATAGGAGTCAATCACATGCCACATTATTTTTGCAATTTTCACAAGTGTCAGCGTTGGAACTGCAATATAACGACATTGTTTTTTAATATAATTTTCATGATAGTACCAAGTATGTTGACAAGTCTGTTATGTTAAGAACAAACTACAAATGTTACAACTAAAAATAGTACATAGATTTGTTTTTAAATACTGTTTGCTGTTATTGCTAGTCCTAGACACTTTTCCAACAAAGAGTTGGTCTCCACATTGCTGGTACTCAGAGAAATAATCTCAAACACGGTGGCATAAAAAGTATAAGCCGTGCGACAAAAACAAACAAACAATTGGAAACATCTTAAAATCCTGGATAAATTGCATGACACGGTTTGTGCAAAAAAACAAAAATACGATCGATATTTGTGTTTAAGACATTGTTCAATAACCTTGTTTTTTTTCGGACAACAATAGGTACACTGCTAAGTGAGGCCTTAACATAGAAAACTAGGTTTTGATTCAATGGTATAATCAGTAAATGTGAATTATCACTAGATTAATAGCTAGTTCTTTGAGCGCGTAAAGATAAAGATAAAGCAATTTACTAGTTCCATTGCTTCAAACCACGTTTTGTCCTCATTCTTGCTTGTGTTTCTTATCAACCACCTGACAGGTACTTATCAGAAACCCAAGTTTCTTATTAGTGGTTTTACAATTAAGTTAGCAAGCGTTTTACCAAGTAGATGGGTTTTAGCAGTTTGCTTTAATTTTTCTGTATAAGGCTACTAACTTACTTTACTACTAACTTACTAGTTGCCAATGCTTACTGTATGTTGCAGATACTATAGTGATGCACTTCAAAAAAAAACTATTTATCAATGTTTAGAATCAAACCATTGATGATTTGTCTTGAATCTAATCTGTCTCCACAAGGTCCAATTAAGACCTTAATCAACATGCATGGATGGAGTGATTTCAGTTTTCACACTTTAATTTCAAATATTACTGGTGAGTGACTAATGTAATATAATACTATGAAAAATTTAAAATATTGGTCAGTTGTAGTTGTAAAATTTTAGCACTATCGTGTTCAAATGAATATATGAGAATATTGCTGCTTCAGCTTTTCTTTAATCGGCCATAATTTCCATTTTTTTAGCAGTACGTTTTAATTGTTACTTTGTGTAAGTTAATGCAGAAAAAAAACTAAATGTTTTATTATATATGTTATATAGTGAGCATAATGTAATGTGAAACAATGTTTCTTTCTGCACAATTATGATGAAAACTTGTATGCAATCTCTGACTCGCAATTCTTAGTTGAATCTTCCACGTTTATGTTGACATAAGACACGGCGTGCTTTTTCCCACCTGAAACTGAGTAGAGAGAAAATGTTTATGTGGTCTATTGCTGTTAATGGGAAACGAACCTGTTTGTACGTCTTCGTAATTGTGAACAGTTGCTGGCATTGGAACTTCGCATGTTGTTTCGTTACCTAATCCAATTCTGTTTTGTGGAAACAGGCTAAGAGAAACATTATGATAAAAAGTCCAGGGATGCATTTATTGTTTCAAACAAAGTTTAACGATACCTTTTGCGTTGTGTCGACAACTTGCCAATTATAACTAAACTGATAAGGTTGGTGAGCAACAAAAGACCAATGACAGCCCAGTAAATGAATAAAGCTGAAAATATAACCGCTATTAAAATTAATGCTATCCATTTTTGATTGCATTGACACCACATTTTACCATAATCCTGTTGTGGTTCAGAAGAGACAAATGATTGTGTAGATTTAAATCCCCCTTCCTGAGTTGTCTTTACAAATTTCGTAATTTCTGAAGGTTTTGATGCTAGAATATCAAATTTCAACGTTTAAATTGATGCAAAACATTTTATGATCACTGGCCCGACTAAATGTTTATCTAACTTTTGCAAGTTTTTTTGTTTAGTCCAAGCACAATGATATTGTCTATTAGACTAACTTTTGTCTTGGTGTGTTGTTTTTGTGTTAAGGGTCAGTTCTGCTAGGTTGGAGTTGAGGTCAGCAATGACAAGGTGGTAGCGACATTTACTAAAAACAACACAAATGTAATTTGTTTGATAATTATGCCTGACTAGCTATAGTGGAAAAAGGAAACTGGTCTGTTAGCCACTGTTACGGAACGGTTAACTTTTTATAATCTAACTTCTAGAACAATAATTTAAAGTGTTACCTATACACAACTGGATTTCTTACTTAAATCGGTGGTTTCTGTCTTAGAAGTAGCTGCTGATGATGCTTTTGAAGTTGAGCTCGTCATCGTTAACGTAGTTGCTATAAATAGGATACAAGTAGCTGGTACCACAGTTGCACATTGGCAGACTGCTTGTTATTGTGCAAATATGTTATTCATACTTCGACAATTACCTCTTGCCAGTCATAAACAATGGGATTACATCATGTTTTACGTATTGCTTTATTTTGTTCGATTTTAACCTTACCTTCTCACCTGGCATATTTCGTTGACAAATATATCTTGAATAGGTTGAACACGGTACGTCACGCCACTTGTATGATGTATCAAGTGAATGTATCCAACCCATCAAAACACAGTTAGCATTTCCTTCAAAGTTGTTTGGTTTACCGAAAGACCACTGTCCAACATCAGCACTTGTTCCGTCAGTCCATTGAAATCTTTGTGTAGTTTTTATGCGAGTTGCTCCGATGTAGAGGGAATACGGGAAGTCTGCAAAGTGTGTCATATCGCTTTAATCGTTTAAATAAGCGTTTTATTTGGCGACAAGTTGCAAACGGTTCATAGTTCGATAATGGAATGACTAGAGAGCTTGTGTATATTCAATACTTCCTACAACAGACGTAAAGATTTTCGAGTGTTGTTATTATTAGTACAAGTGTTATATGGATTGTATGTGTTTCTTCTAGTAATGATGTTTAGATGAAGCTCTTTTAAGTAAGTATCTTGTGTTCCAAATGCAACCTATTAGTGTATAACTAAAAACTCGCCTGTCAAGTTTCCGATTCGGCCGACCAAAAACTTTTGAATTGAAGTTGTTTTGATATTTGCTACTGTTGCACTTCTTGAAGCACATCCAGATTTAGCTTGAGCATAGGAATTAACAAATGGCGAGTACACAATAAGATATTCGTATCCTTGCAATGTGTACCAAGTTTCGGCCATTGTTGGTTGACCAGAAACAATCAGAATACTTATTACCAGCGCACGTAATCCCATTACGAATGCAATACTTAACTATGCCTTTTCCTTAAGCTCAGCTTCTACTGTAAACCACACGTTTGACAGCAGTCAGTATCACGTGCCGAAAATTCACGCCTGGTTTTGTTTCAGCAAAGTTTCCCGCACACAAAGCATGTTACTGTTACTACTGGTTTACTACTATTTGCTAATTGTAATAAAAAGTTCCATTCTTCAGCAGTTGAGAGCCAAAACTGCAAACCGCCGATAATTTTTTTTTGTAAAACACATATACTTGTTATAAATACAACTGTATTTCTTTCTCAAACCGTAAGACATGAAACTGCAATCAGCATCTGACTGAGCAGACACTACAACGAAGTTTTATTGCACCAAAGCTCTTCTAATTAAGCTAAATAAGGTCGTTATAAAAACTGGTGTGCCAAAACTGAATCAAGTATAAATGACGTCTGTTGTATCAGTTGCGTCCTGGTTGCGTACTTGCGTTGGCAGATGGTCTTCTTCGGTTTCCTAGCGTTGGTGGTGCAGAATTTGCCAAACAAACCTCACATGTGTGAGTTACAATCAGTTTTCAAAGAAACTAACTCTTCTTAATGCCAACTTATGCTGGTTTAACTGGAAATAATTTTTGTTCTAATCAAGACACCATAAATAGCTTTCAATTTGCTCTGAAATGTAAGTCCAAAAATGATTTTGATGTTTTTGTTGTTTATGTGTGCTTTAACACAATGGTTGGCAACCGCCAGTCCGCGATAAGTTCGTTACAGGACTGTGGACGTTTTTTAGGTTAAATGCTTCAAAACTTTACGACCTACTATCCGGTGGATGATAAACTAAAAAGAGTTTCATTGCTAATGACATGTAGTTTTTGCAGGCCGATACGCGATAAAATTTTACAAAACGGTCCGCTGTGCGAAGCGGAAAAAGGTTGCCCACCCCTGCCCAAATACACGCATTTTGGACAATCGAAATTGCAGGGTATATTAAGCGTAGTGAAATGGCATGCGTTGTTGGAAATGCAAAGTACCGTGCGTGTGTTGGACTAGTCCGCTGTTTTGCACAGTTTCATATTGTTTTAGTGTTTTTTTTAACACAAACCCAACGTAATTGTTAATTTGTGTATTTAAAATATAATACTCTAAGTAACAGCACATCATTATTTTTATTCATATGGTTTTGAAATTGATGCAAAAAAAAGTTTAGTGCAAAACGTAATTGAGGAAGAAGCAAACATAAGCAATAAAACACGTGTTGAAAAGCAGCGTGTATCTCACCGATTTATAAAACATGTAAGGATTCTTCTTTGCAAAATCAGAGTATTCATCCTCATTCTTTCATTGGTTACAAATGAGCTTAGACATTGCGTCAAAGAAACATCACAATTGTCATTGGGGCTGCTGTCGGGTCTAAAATATTTCACATTCAGGCGCAATAAGTCTTTAACTCACTACCCTGGGAACATAGAGTAGCCCCCACGTAAAACAATCGAGATGTTTTCCGCCAAATATAAGTGAGTGACGTCCGAGATTATTTACATTAACGTGCATCATGCACAGACAGTGATTTATGGTCTGGTGAGTAATTCATTAATATTATGCTTACTGCATCATTGGCGTTATTCCTGAGGTCATTTGTCGTTATTTTTGCTCAAATTTGTTGTGATTATGTTAGTAAATAAGTTGTTTGTCGTTATCTGTTACTATGTGTCTCAAAATTTTGGCTGGGTCTGATGCAACGAATACTGTTTTGTTTACAAAGGTATTGAAAGTAAATTTCAAATAAGCAGCTTCAACCCATTCTAAGTTTCGTCGTCGGCATTTACGTTGACATAAGACACAGAGTTGTTCTTTCCAGCTGAAATTGAATATAACTTTAGCATTTACAAATGTCGAATAAATAAGTTAATAAACAAACCATTTGGTACATTTCCGTAGTCGTGAAAAGGTGCTGGTAAGGGAACTTCGTATAAGGTTTCTTTAACTTGATTAGGCTGAAGCACATGTGAAGGTTTTAGTAGTAAACTCTTGTGTTGTGTCCTCAACTTGATGATCACCACCAAACTAATAAGGTTGGTGAAAAGCAGAAATCCAATTACAACGAGAAGGACCATTAAATCTAAAAGGAATAACAACAACAAAAATTTAAAAATAGACGACATTTCATGTATACCGATAGATACCAGGTTTCCTTCAGTGTTTGTAATAAATGTCTCGTTACGACTTTCACCATTAGTTATAAACGTAAACTTTTTTTGCGTATGGATTATTAAAATGTACGAAATACGATAAGAACAAAGCTTTTGTTTCTTAACTTTATGACAACTATTAATTTTTGACTACCCTAACCAATTTAAAACGACTAAAATCGATTTAGATTACAAGTTTGTTGCGGCATTTAAAGCGTATCAGGTATCCGAAGTAACATATACTTTTGGCTGGTCGTGTCGTATTTGTAGTGTTTGACGTAGATATCATGCTTGTCGGTTTTAGAGTTGTGTCAGATGGAGTGGTGTCCACATTTGCTGCAAAAGAAATATGCGTCTTAAAAATGTCATTTTGTTGTTTGAAAGTTACATTACAAATACTTCAAGAGTGATTTTTCACCATGATCTTTCTTTACCCGTACATGAAAATTGATTTTGTAGGTTTTTTATGAGATTGAATTCGTACTTATTATCATTTTGTCTAAAGGGACATTCATAATCGGCAACTCATTTCCGTTTTGAATTAAAATAGCAAATGTCAGTTTATTGACTTGCGTTACACCTACTTGTTATTTTCCGTTGGCAAATATATCCTAGCATGGCCGAACAAGGTATCTCATTCCACTTGTATAACAGCATAGATGTATTTGTTAAAACCATGGCCACACAATATTTTATGGGTTCTTCGTTCCATTTCGAAACGTTAAGTCTTGTTCCATCGGACCATTGATACTTGTCTGTGCCATTAATTCCTGTTGCCCCAATGTAGTAGAAAATGCGGGTAGCTGCACAACGGAAAGCTTAGTAATATTTCTCTTTTTCATATTTTTGTTTATTATATACATACAAATATAATTTTAGTCAAGTAACAGCTAAACAAATGTTTACTTTGTAATATAAATTTTGTTTGGTTGTGGAAGCCACCGGTTGGGCAAATAAGACAATTACATCGTAATAACCTGAAAACAAGCAATATCACTGTTTAAAAGCCAAGGCTTGCAGACTAGTGGACTGGTTTTACCCATTCATTGCAGAATGTTGATTTAATAAGTTATCAAAATAGGCTAAAGCAACTTTTGATTGATGTTGTAAACACTATAAGATCAGGAACTAAATCTAAGGCTAGAAGCGCAGTTTTATCTGAAACTTACTTGTTAAATTTACTATTGTGTTCACCACAAAATTTTGCGCTTCGGGTAACTTCAGGTTAGCTAGAGATGCATTGTTTTTTGTACAAGCAGTTTCAGCTTGAGCGTGAGTATATAATGAAACGTTGATTAGGTAATCTGTTCCTTGGAAGGAATGCCATGTTTGTGTCTTGGCCAGTTCGAACATCACAATAGTTAGTAATAAGTACAAATTCATGTTGCAAAACGTTTTTGAAAACAAAAACGCACTGGTTAGGAACAGGTTCGTAAACTTATCTCTGTCCTTTCGAAGTAAAAGTGCAACAGCAATTATATAAAAAATTCTCGTTCTTACCTTACAGAAAAAATAGTGTAAATTTAGTTTTTTTTTACTATAACTAGTGATTTTATGTTCTAAGTTACAATCAATCTCTTTCTAATCTTAAAATTTAACTGCAAAAAAATTCTTATGTTTCTAAAATACCTAAAACAAGAATCAATGGTAGCTATATACCTTTCTAGAACTTCGTTGTGGCGTTTTGCCTATTAAAAGCTGTAGAATTTAGTGTCGTGCAAAGGTAATGTCGCGTCGTAGCGGAAGTTGGTGAAAGTGATTAATAATTCCCATTTGCATTTATTCAAGAACCACACGAGTAGAAAGACTGACGGGGATACTTAAACAATAATTGTGCTGTGCGTCATAGAAAAGTTTTGAAGTCAAATGTTTAAAACTTGGAATCAATCACATCCTATAGTACGGTAGTTTCACAACGTCCACAAGATTGTTGACATTGTGTGTTTATTTACAGGATCTTTCCCGCAAATAGTAGGCATCTTGTGACGAAGAGCACTGATATATATGGAATTATTTGTGAGAATATTGATGAAGCAGTAGTGCTTCCTAACTAGAATCGGTCATCAAAATATTGTTAAACAATATGCCAACAAAATAATTCTGAATGAATAAGAACGACTGATGATGCCCTTCTGGGTGAAATACATATCGTTAAACAATATGAGATGACTGATTCTGATTGGAAAGCACTACTTCTCTCAGACATTGTCAAAGGCTAAAAAACCCTTAAAATCGAGTCGGAATAAGCGAACTTCGGTGTTTTGCATTCAGCGTCTGCGAAACGGTTACGCCAAAAAATACAGCAATACAGGTCCAGATAATTTGTTATTTTAGACCACGCTTACAACAACTTTACATACACCCTACCAATTTTATGCTGAACGAATTGAACGCCCTTCTGGTCTGAAATTTCAACATTTGACTGCAAAATAAATCTGCACGTTTTCAAGTGAATAAACACTACCAGCAGTATTCATCGAATAACTTGCCTAACCCGAACCTCGGTTTATCTAAGTTACCAAATACATGTAGATAACAGGGCTATACATAGAAAAAAATGTCGCGTTATAGCGGAAGTAGTTGACAGGGATAATCGTCATTTGCATGTCGTGCAAACCAGCCAATAAGTGTAATGAATATTTAGTGGCGCTAGCGTAATGAGTCATATCCCCCAAAACTTGGATCTTATCCTATGTAGAACAAGGATAGTTGCAATGGGAAGTTTGTAAACGGTTTGTTTTCACAATCTCTTATATTAAGTGCATTTTGGTCACTTGCCGATACTTTTTGTCTTTTGTGGTCATATGGTTTGGCTGTGATACTGTTGCTTAAAACGTTGTTTATGGTGGTCCGTGAGTCCTTGTCTCATTTTGTCCTGAAAGTTGGCTTGTTGAACATTTGTTTAGAAATGGTTGATGAAAAAAAAAAACACAGACTTAATAGAAGCACCGCAAGTATTAATTCCTAAAAACTGGTTTAAACTAATTTTTATATTTACTATCTAGATCAGGGCTAATCAAATGGCAGACCGCGGTCCATATCCCGACCTTTGAGGCGTTGTATGTGGACCTGGACAGTCTTCTGATTACGGCAACTTATAGACTATCATTTGTGTGTTAATTACTGGATCATTGCTATGTAGCGGCAGTTTTTGACCCGGGGTCCGCATAACGATTAATCGCGAGACTTCGTGAAGTCCTAAGGTTTTCCAAAATCTAATGTGAGCTCAAATTGTCTAGCTGTGACAAAAATGGTCGATAGTTTTACTATACTAGGCGTCGCCAACCTTTATTACTCAAAGAGTCATTTGAACCAGTTTCACATAGTAAATAAAACACTAGAAGCCACAAAGTCGTACTGAAATGTGAAACGAAATGCAACTTCATAAGAACTTTTTGTTGTTAGCTAGTTTCTAATTGCATATTATTGGACACATTGGCAAACCAGCCTTATCAGCAGTGAAAGCAAATTATTCTCCCCATGTGTCGGTAAATGTTCTGTTTTCTTCAGACGCGAATTTTTTTTCTTTGTTTAATATGTTTGTTTCATAACAATTTTAAACAGATGTTGTTGCGCGGGCGCACACACTGCAGACCAAAACAACTTGCACGCCGCGAGTTTACTTCTTTTAGTTTCATGGTAAGCGCGGTTGTGGCTAATTACTAGAAGCAGTTACGCTTCAATTTCAACTTTTGTGTCCGGCATAATTGCCACAGATTTTAAAATCATATGTTTCAAACATTTGGTAATTTTAAAACCTGAGCCGCATTAGAGGGATCAAAGAGCCGCACGCTGAGCCTCGGGTTGACGACCCCTGCACTATACAAATAACAGAGCGGCGATGGTTTGCGCACAATTGTATGTGTGATGTAATAAACTGAATTTTGAATCTTTCTTTTACGATGCAATCCTGCAAAACCAGATAAAATGTATTCTGTATGTCGTTGTGCCAATATAACTATCGCTAGAAGTGAATTTATGTTTAACGCCCAATAACATTTCTGACAAAAGCGTCCGGTCCGTTGGTAATTTTTACCTTTTCTATCTGAATCTTTGACAAAACTAATTAAGTAGCCCTGATCTAGATACGAGAATGCAGGCACTTCTATTTTCAAGTGTTAGCTCACGCATTTCTGGTGAATGACTTGACATTATTTAATGTAGCACTAGTTGAGTTAATAATAAAGATATACGTTTGCTGGGATAAACATGCAACGATTTACTTTTTAGTGCGAAGCTGATATGTGCAGCATACGTGGCCGGCAACAATGATTGTTGCTATACAGTAGAGCGCTACTCCCGCTCGATCACAATTTGTCTAGCATAGGCTATGCTATAAGCTGTTGCTGCCAGGCATAGTATCAAGTCTATAGAGCTCTTCTGGCAAAAGTATTTTGCTTTTGCCAGAAGAGCTCTATAGACTTGATAGGCTATGCTATGTGCATGGTTATGCCCGTCTATTCCGTATCTGGTTATTAGTGGAACTGGTGTAATGTGAAAAAAATTGTTATAGTTCAGTCGTTGATATGATATTTTGGTATAGGTGTGATATTAATATCTTGAGTGCGCTGTTGCCGTTATCTGTAGTTTTGTTTAATTTCGAAATGACACTTTTGGGCCTCTATATTTCACAGGGCTTCTGCATTTGCATTTCTTTTAAAGGAATAAAAAACGGTAATGTTGTATTCGTGGTGTTATAATACTTTAATAAAGACGTAAGTGTTAATTTAAAACCTTTTAATGCAGTAGTAATATAGCATTTGTCGCATTATATGTCAAAAACAACTAGCAAATTTCATTATATTATACAAAAAACAACACTTGATGAACTTGTTTAAACTGTTTATTGATTTTATATTGAATTAATAATAATATAATATACAAGAAAGACAGTTTTCTTATGTAGACAGAGCGCCTGCCGTTTAAAGATCGTTGGCAATGATGTCATACTTTGTAGAATCTTCCAATTTTTCCTTAGTGTAGTTCACGGTGTTGTTTTTCCCAACAGAATCTAAACGTGTTTTTTAAACAAGTAAGATAAATTTCATATATCAGATAAGAAACAAACCCATTTCTATTTCTTCGTATTTGTTGAAAGTTGATGTCATTGCATTTTCGTACCCAGCTTGTTGCTGTGGTATAGGCTCAACCACGTTTGATGTCATTGGCGGCAACAGACTGTACAAAATAAATAAATGTATATTGCTTGTTTTTATATTTGAGTTAAAATTGTTTCTTTTTACGTTTTGCGTTTTGCATATAACTTGCGAATCACAGCCAAACTGATAAGATTGGTGGTCAACAGAAGTCCAACGACAACTAAGCAGATGACTAAATCTGAAAAATGTAAAGTCATCACTATAAATAAGTTATGATTGAGTTTTATATGATTGACTTTGCACATTATGTACCTTTGTCTTGGCCTTTTTCGATTGGTGCCAGTTTTGAAATTGTTGATTCTTTTCCTGTAGTAACCATAGCAGATGTCATAGTCTTAGTCGTTCCAGAATCTGGAATGATTTTTTGCAGGAAATAAATAACAAATTTTTTACCGATGTTTGCCCGTAAAAAAACCTACGACCATGATATAATTAGAACTTTCGTAGTTGACATCAGACAGCAAAAATATTTTAGTCAATATCACGTCATTAAACAGTGAACCACCGCATTATAAAACAAAATTTTTACTTTTGTAAGTTAATTATTTTTTTTTTTTATGCAACCTACTGTTGTATTGATGTTTTGTAATTGTGGAAAATGTTGGTTCCAATGTAGATCTTGTCAGTCTGTTGCTTGGTTTAAAGGTGGAAAACGATGCAGTGGTATCGACATTTGCTAAAAAAAGATACAAACAACAAATTCGAAGTAACAATGACGTTTGTCTAACTTGATACAGTCAACCCAGTTTATTTCAAATGATAAAATTAAAGTGTCGTTTACAACTCAAACACACTGGCCTGCTTATTTTTTTCCAACATTTTTGGAACTCGGAGTTGTGTGGTAACTTAAAACTATTTTTCTACTCCTTTTATTAATTCGTCATTGACACATTTTAATGCAATCGGTTCCAAGACAACTTTTAAGGTCAAACTTATGGTCACACTATTACTTCGTTAAGCTAAAAGTTAATTTCAAATTTGTAAAAAAAATTAAGTGTAGAAAAAGTGCATTTTGGGATTTACTTTTGAATTGATGTGGTCTATTCGTAGTAAGGGGTTCGTCCGATGTGGATGCCAATCGACTGATGGCTGGATTTTGTGTCAACAAAAACACAGTGGTGTCGACATTTGCTGAAAAATAGCACATTAAAATGCGAACACCAAAAAGAATGTTGATGGTTTATGGGTTTTGGCGTTTACCAAACTGATGAGGATTTGCAATCATGAAAAGATTACTCGTTTAAAAAAGTATAATGTCTCAATAAAAAAAAAAACAAGAAAAATTCCTGATTATTAGCATGATAATGTTGCTAAAATTTGTTTTCACCAAAATCACGACTTTTGTGACTAAATATCGAATGTGCTCTGGGCAGCAGTGCAAGCTGTACGGATTGGACTAAAGAAAACATTTGTTGACACTATTAATGAAACTGATGACTAAAAAATGATGTTTTAACATCATTAAGAATCCACAAATATTTAGTGTTTTTAAAAAATCAAAAAATAGTGTGCGGTCTTAAACCAAAATTGAAACCACAAAAAAGAATCCACAATTTTGTACGCTTAACATGCTTTCGTACTTAGGGTGGTGTTTTTATCTAAGGTATTAGTCTTGAATGCAAAAGTCGGTGGGGAAATGGTTGATGATGTCGGTGGGGAAGTGGTTGGTGATGTCGGTGGGTGAATGGTTGATAGCTTCGGTGGAGAAATGGTTGTTGCTGTTGTCAATGTAACTCCTAAATATGATAATTACCACATTTACACTAGCAATTGTAAGTGCTTACCGACGTTAGTCATACTTTGACAAATATATCTTGAGTACGATGAGCAAGGTACATCACGCCACTTGTACGATGCGTCGAGTGAATGTATCCAACCCATTATCACACAATTCTCATTTCCACCACTATTGGTTGGTTCACCAACAGCCCACTGTCCCACACTAGCAATAATTCCGTCAGACCATTGAAAGTCATTGGTGCTCCCTGTGCGTGTTGCACCGATGTGGAATGAGAAAGGGAAGTCTAGAAACGATTAATATAATAATTAAATTGTTCTGGTGAGTTAATTGGGAATTATCTTAAAGAGTCAAAACTGGCTTAAAATCGAAACGACTCCTAGACCTATTAGTTAAGATTGCCATCGACTTAAAATAAGGAATACCAAAAATTGAATTTTCATACGAAACGAAACGAACGTTTTTGAACAAATCTATGCATTTATATAAGCCATGACATATCATATGTAATATTTTGGCCAGAAACAATCTGTTCCAGTATCTCCTTTTTCTTAGAAAATACTTCTTGAGCCCAAGTTTACGTTTACTTGCAGCAGGATGAATTTGACTATTAATTGAAAATAAGATGTCAAAAATAAGGACAAACCTTTCATAGTTGTATTGTATCGCATTGCAGTTTACTTTGTTTTCATACAATAAATGTTGAGCCTTTAGTGGAATATTTTACTTTTGTGGCTTATAGGTTGAAAATATTTACCTGTCAAGTTACCGATCTGGTCGACCAGAAAGTTTTGTATTCGTGCTGTTTTAATATTTGCTACTATGGCATTTCTATAGGCACATCCAGTTTCTGCTTCAGCATGTGAACTGGCATAAGGCGAGTACACAACGAGATATTCATGTCCTCGAAATGTGTGCCATGTTTCTGCCAGTGTTCGTTGACCGCAAACAACTAGTACATTCAATAACATCACCCACAAACTCATATCAATTGCAAAGCCTGAGCAACTCTTTTACCGCAATTGCAATTACCGTGTACTCTTAAAACGGCCCTACATAAAAGCAGAATGGTTTCATTTATTAACGTTTATCAAAAACTAAATTTGATTTTTATATATTTCCGGTATGTCTTCACTTAATCATCAAAGAAACAACATTTGGTTGTTCGAATACTCTCCCGACACACATTTATTTACTAGTGCATTCATGACCATGGACTGCAGCTATAGACGGATAAATAGGCGTCTTGAACGCATTTTACCTCAGTAAATCTGACGTGTATTGTGATGATTACATCTGTGTTGCGTTGGCACATTAACGCCTCCAAACGATTTCCTAATTTGTTGAAGCAAAGTTTACCAAACAAGTTTCACGTGTGTGACTTAACTTTGGCAAAGTTCCCTCTACTTGCAAACATTAACAGAGAAATAATCCCTGTTTTGTAGGCTGTATCGTGTATGCTGACCATTGCACATTTAGGTTTGTGGAAGACAAAACATCGTTCTAGGCGGAGTCGAACCGCATGGTCATATGGTTTTAGGGTGTGTTCGGGTTCACTTTGTTTTGTTTTTAGGGGTTCGTTTCGGTTCGGGTTTAATGAAATAAACCGTTTAAACCAGTTCGCGGGTTCGGGTTCAGTTCCGGTTCGACTCACTGATTCTAGACACTACGTATATAATTAGCACCATGTGTTCATTAATTTTTTATATGCTTCGCACGGTTTTTCAAGTTTGAAAACAAAAAACGGCAATAGGTTGAACAGAAAAGATATTTGAATGAAAAAACAAACAAACATAATACACAATCTTTAAAACAATGAGTGGTACGCTTGATTTGGATATTTAATCTGTAAATTCAATGTATTCATCTTCTATTCGTTGGTTTTTCGTTGAATGGTGATCACCGAAAGCGTTAACATAGACAGCATATCTAAAGGGTGCTGAATCTAAAACAAAAATCGTGAAAATAGTAACTGTCAAATTTTCACGCTGTTAGTCCTTGCTTAAGTAAGGGGGTAATTACCTTTCGGTGCATCTTCATTGATGTAATAATGAGCAGGATTTGATGGTTCATGGTTAGGTTTCACTTGTTCGACATCTTGTCCAAGTTCTGAGACAGTGTCTTGTTGTAACAGACTGTCAGAAAATAGATGGTTAGGTTTATTGTGTACAAAACATGTTGGTTTGAAACTTTAAAACAAACAAGTACCATACAATCCATTATAGTTTTACAATGTTTGCCATTTCCAATAAATTCGAAAGCTACGTTCATCCTAAATGTATTGGATTATCGGGATTGGTTTGTAAGTTTTTAAAGCCATTGTGTGGCTATGTAAATTTAGCAGCAACTGTACTCCTGTAGTCTAGTTGTTAATGTCTTTTTAGCCCTAATAGTTGAGTAATGCTTATAACGTTTGAACTCTTGTCTCATTAGGCATTGAACTTTATACAGGCATACACGGTACTCACGTTGACTTCCTCTTTAACGTTATGAGTAAACATAGACTGATGACGTTGGTTGCAAGTAAAATTGCAATGACAATGACTGCACTTATTAGGAGAGCTGCACAAAAGATTGGGTATTAATTATAATTAATCTGAAAGGAAGTTAAAGTACACCCTATTAGTGTCAGTTACAAAGAGCAATCAACTTGACTTTTGATGCTATAGAACAGACAGGGCCAAATTAAAATCCGATTTTAAACCTCTGCTTCAAAACAAGGAATCATTTCTTTCATAAATTTTAAAACTATGGTTTACCTTTTTGCGTAGCATCGTCCAAAACAGAGTCAATTTGTGGAATTGACGCAACCAAATTCGTAATAGGTGTTGTATCTTTAGAAAGAAAATGAAAACATCATTCAACAGAACTTTTTTGTGCTCTTTGTTTGTTTCTACTTACGTATTGACTTGCGTTGGCAAACATGTCCCAGCCAGGATAAACAAAGCGCATCAGTCAGCACATAGTATCCACCAGTTCTATTTGTCCAACCCATCATCACACAGTTCCGGTGTGAGGCAGCTGTACCTGGTTTCTTCCCTTTAAACTGGGTTACATTGAGAATTGTCCCATCAGTCCATTGGAAGTTCTCTGTGTCATTGATTCGGGTTGCACCAATGTGGAAGAGGTTATCCATAACTGCAAAACAGAAAGTTGAAAACTGTACTGATTTTTACCTCTTTTAATTAATTTCCACAAATATGTGCATCCTTGTATGTTTTTAATTGCATACTGTTAGCAAGGTCACTGTGAATTTTAAAGGGAGTATGTTCTGATGCTACTTTGTAAGTTGTCTGGTAAACGGAAACCGTAGGCGTAAAGCATACGACCTGATGGTCCGAATTTAGCGCAGCTTTACTGAGAAGTAATGTGCCAAACTCACATGTTAAATTTTTCATCCCGACCTCCAGAAAGTTTTGCAGTTCGATTGTTTTAACAATCGCCAATGAAGCATTTTTCGCGGCACATGCAATTTCAGAGTCCGCATGTGATTGTCTAGAGTATTCTATGAGATAATCCATTCCTTGAAAGTTGTGCCATGTTTGCGACTTGGCAAGTCCAAACATAAAAATAATTGCTACTAAGTTTGACTTCATGTTGTAAACACTTGCCTGAAACAAAAATATAAATATTTATCCAATCTATACTTAAACTTGTTTTTAACTTAACTAATTCCGAATAAGGCAACATGAGAATTTTACATACATAATCAAATATTCATAGCAAACTGCTATCATCAATGCTCACAACTTTTTGTTTTAACCAACTAATGTGCCAAATGCATAACCATTCTTTCATGAGTTTATAACTTTATTACAAAAAACAACTGTATCTTTTCCTAACCGTTCCCATGCCTAAGCCAAGACTCGCACGTCTTATTGGGGCTACCAAACGCGCCATAGACTTTATAGCCGTACAAGGGAAACTGCACGTCACAGCGGAAGTTGTTGATAGGGATCAAACCTCATTTACATATTCTGAAGCAACCCGTGAGCTCAGCTAATACTGATGTGCATATTAAACGTTATACGTCAAACAAAATTTTAAACTGATCGAAACTTGGGACTAATCACGTGTGAAACGAGGGTATTTTTTGTTATGCTATGATACTTTAAACACTTGTTGGTGGATTAGTCTGCAAATGGGATTCAAAAGTTACTAATTTGAATCATTTTTTTAGCTGCCAATCTCCCTGTTTCTGAAAAAAATGTGCTGGAAAATAGCTATTAAGTTAGTTAGAATTTGCAATTTTTGTAAGGAAAACATTTAACATTGGTAACAGATGACAATGGCAATTCATAAAATAAAATAAAGTGACTGTTTCGTAAATTTGAAGATATGCTATTGATGGTGCGCATTTTTAATCTTACAGACAATGTTTGATCTACTGATGCTACAACGTTGCATGTCTTTTCTTGTTTCATCTGAATGGAAGATGGGGAAAAACGCCCTCTTTCCAACTGGCTATTATAGAGCCAAGACCGGGAAAAATTATGACGATTTTAAATGACGTAAAAAAATAAAACTATTCATGAAACCTTGCGGACAGGGGCTTTTGTAAAGTGTTCATGTAGGTGTATGCAAACGAGTCGTGATCGGTAACTGACGCCATACACGTTGTAAAATTAACGCGTAGTTTGCTTTGACAGTGATTTATATACTCTGAACATGCGCTTTTTGCAGCATTAGGCGAATGAAATTGTTCACGAATAAATGTATTTGCAAACGAAATTGTTAATATGTATTAGAGATAGTTTTAATACCGTATAGATTGCGTCGACATTTCGAGTATGTCGTAATTACTTCTTTTGCTTCTTAACCATTAACCACTGCTTTTGCTTCTTAACCATTAAGTCTGCAACACCTGGTGGCACTCAACGCGTGCCAAGGTGGCACTCAAACTGCTGTTTTGTGGCACGTTAAACGATTTGCGTGTATATTGTGATGAGCTACATTGAACTGTCTCATTGTTTTCAGTTGTTTGTCATTCAACTAGTTTTGAACTTTAGCCTACACGCACAAATCTGTCTGTTTTGTGTACATTATTGATGTCAGCTGACACGAACCACTATTACTCAAAGTCATTTCCCCATGAAAATAACAAGTAAATTGACACGCGTTGCTTAAAAGCTTTTCGACCCGTGGTTTGAAAGCTAACCCTAATGCTTTTGTAACTGTAACGCATTTGGGGTTTATCCAAGATCAGGGCGTATAAACCTATACGACAAAGCTCTATATTTAGGCGTATGTTTGGCAATTTGCTCTGGATTAATCATAAAAAGAGGGGCCAGGATACAACTCGCCAAGCACAGCGTGTAGTCAGATTACAATATTTAGAATCCTTCGGACGCGCTTGCTGTTTTTACAAAATTGTTGCCTGAATTCTATTGACTGGCCCTTTAAAGGTCTTAAACAGTGATTCTCAAACGCGGCTCTCAGGTCCGCATGCTGCTCCCAACTACTTACTTTGCGGCTGCCACCAAACTTTAGAAAACCACCACAGATTTCAATTTTAGCTTTCAAGGTATGATTATCGTTAATGATTTTCTTAAAGATTCTTTTTTTTTTCGGCGCTTTGCACACTCAAAACCTACCATTTGGCTCCGACAATGAAAAAGTTTGAGAAGCACTGGTCTTGAACGTCAATTGTGGAGATTCTAAACCAGGTCCAACCTCGTAGGGAACATTAAATCGAATTGAAGCTGTGTGACGTTACTCCAAGGTCAGTGTAATGTAATTTAACGTCCTATTCTTGAATGGGTAACTAGTTTGCGCACACCGCTCATATCAGAAATCATTGTGGCAATCGTGTTTAGCCTGACAGGGGGTAGTGCGTTTGCGGTTGAAAGTCAGTGTGTATTGAACAATAACCATAGTTCAAATAAAAAAAAACTGTAAATAGGTTGTAGAAGAGATCTCAGGATGGAAAATTGCACAAAATTGGTAAAACACAGTGAGTCAAACTTTCAACAAAATTTTTTTACACTTTCTATGCCGTGAGCTCAATATATTCTTCTTCTATTTGTTGGTTTTACATTGAGGACTGATTGCCGAAAGTGTTAACATAAACAGCATATCTAACAGGTGCAGAACCTGGAGAAAAATATACCATATTTATAATTGGTACTTGAAATGTTTCTGAAGGTAAACATACCTTTATGTGCATCCTCATTTATATAATGTTGAGCGGGATTTGATGTTACATTGTTGAATTTCATTTCTTCGATATCTTGTCCGCGTTTAGAGATCATGTCGTGACGTATCACACTGTCGTAAAAAATAAACTCATGCAACTTGGTTGTATTATGTTGGTGTATTCAACCCAACATGTTGATTCAATACAAAAACATGCAATATATTAATATTGGAATAAGAAATCGAAGTTTCAATTTTCTAGTAAATTCGAAAACATTGCGGTTTTTCAAAAATAAGTTGATGTTGGATCATCCACATTCTTGTTAAGTTCATAAAACCGTTGTGTGGCTATGTAGGTAACTACTGTCGTCTACCTGATATTGTATTTTTTTAGGGGAAATACAAATCCTTATAATTTGAGGATGATTGTGTACTGTTTCAATCTACGGACATTACAATAAAGTTTGTACTCACGTTGCTTTGTTCTTTAACGAGTATACACAGACTGATGACGTTGGTTGCAAGTAAAATTGCTACAGCACTTATAAGGAGACCTGCATAAAACGTTTGTTTATTTATCAGTATTTTTCTTAAAACTTGCCAAATTTTGTGACAAGCTAGATGCTGTAAAACATAGGCTATATTAACAAAATTAGGATCAATTTGAAATGATTATTATTTTTTCGACTGATTTAAAACCATTGATTTGAGGCAAAAAAATATTATTAATTTTTAAACTATGATTTACCGTTGCGTGTTGTATCATCTGATAAAAGCGCAGTTCGTGGTGTTGAGCCAGCAATTTTCGTCATAGGTGTTGAACTTGTATCTTAAAATAAAGAATCAAAACATCACACCACAAAAACCTCAATTAAGACTCCCGTATTTTACTTACGTATAGACCTTCGTTGACAAACATATCCCAATTCGACCCAGCAAATCATATTCAGCATATAATAATATCGAACAGTTTTATTTGTCCATCCCATGAACACACAATTCCGGTTTCCCGAAGCTTTACCCGGTTCTCCTCCTTTAAACTGTGTTACATTAAAACTGGTCCATCATTCCATTGATACGTCTCTTTATCATTAATTCGTGTTGCACCAATGTAGAATAAATTATCCATATCTGCAAAACCAAAAGAATAGACACCACTTTTTCGAGCTTTGTTGAAAGATTTAAAAAACACAGGACACCGTGCAACTATACATAATAAGTGTCTGGCTGTTGTGACATGAATTAGGTAAAAAAAAACGATGTTTGGGTGCAGCTAAATAGTTACGATAATCGTCCGTGCGACATTTTTTGTTTATTTGACTGTTTTAATTAAGTGCCTGGTACAAAGTGTAATTTTCCCATGATTCGCAACCATCGCCTTACCATCAAATTTAAGTGCAATATTTCTAAACTATTTTTAATTTACATGTAAAATTTTCCATCTTGACGTCTAGAAAGCTTTGCAGTTTAGTTGTTTTAACATTCGCAAGTGAAGCATTTTTCGCGGCACATGCAGTTTCAGAGTCCGAATATGATTTCAATGTGTTGTCTATTAGATAATCCATTCCTTTAAATGTATGCCATGTTTGCGACTTGGTAAGTCCAAACAACAAAATAATTGTCGCAAAGTATGAATTCATGCTGAAAACCTCACTGAAACAAAAATATGCTTTGCCTTTACTTTAAATCCCAGCTCTGTCTTAAAACAAAAATTCGTTAATAAAAGATGGCAACAAAACAAGCAGAACATTTGGGTTTTAATTAGCTAATTAGCCAACTACATAGTCATTTCACTTTGACTTTATAACTTTAAGACCAAAAAGGAATAACTGTAACTGTCCCAAATCTCTTTTGGTCTTATACGACTAGCAAACACACCGTAACCTTCATAGCCGCATAGAGAAAAATGTCGCGCCATGGCGGAAGTTGTTGAGAGGGATTAAACCTCCTTTGCATGTCGTGAAACAATTCATCAGAAGAACTAATACTGATGTGCATATTAATCTCAACGTCATAGAAATTTTGTAAAGTCAACTGATCAGAACTTGGAACAAATCACGTGACGCGAGGTTAGGTTTTGTTACGGTATGCCACTGTACGCACTTGGTCGTTATTTTATTTTCAACTTAATTTTGTTATCGGTAATTTGCTCTAAACAACATAAAAATGATCTGGTCAATATCAACAAAGTAGCATTTAATTTTAAATTTGTCAAGGATAAAATAGCATTTACATTTAAATTTGTCAAGGTTTGCTGTGACAAAACACTTGTGAGTTATACAGTATTGTGTTCAATACTATACAAACAACGATCGTACACTAATCAGCAAAAGGTATACGAAAGACGAAAACCGGTTATGATTTCGAAATAACTGAATCAATTTTATTAGTTTTAGAATAAATTATCTTGTGATTAGTATCTTTACCAAATAAACATAAGAGTATTTGTCACATGTGCTTTTAAAACAAAGTCTTGTATTTGGTAAAACTGTTTATAACAAGTGTATGTTTGTGGTGAATACTTTTATTTAACCGGTTCTGAATATTTTAAAGCAAGGATAACTAGATTGGTATTTGGTAATATCGCAACATATTTGACATGGATCCTTCTATTGAACTTCTTTGCATTTTAGAGCCTAACTCGTGATTAAATTGATTTACCTTAAGGCGACTGTATTTACCAATATTTACTACGTTTACAGCTTAAACACACAAAAAAGCGTGGGAGACATTGCAATTGACTTTATTGATAAACTTGTGCTCGTTCGATACTTAACGAAGATTTTACATATGTGTGTAAAATTGTTTGATTCCGATAGTATGTCAATAAAAAAAAAACCATTTGAGCAAGGGAAAGTTTAAACAAGTGTTTTAATTTATGTAGCAATCCAGTCCAGAGGGAAAAACTGCATTGATCTGATATTACTCGTCAATTGTAATATAGTCGGCTTCTATTTGTGGATCTTTCGATGCGCCCTGCTTCTCAAGATGAAGTGCTGCAAACCGCATATCACATAATTATTACACGGTGAGTCCATTAGAGAATGTGGGAACCTACCATTCTGTGCATTCTCGTTTATGTAGTAATGACCTGGGTTTGATGTTTCGTTGTTCGGTTGTACTTTCGGCTTCCAGTCAGGGACTTTAGATTCTCGTAGAAGACTGTCCAATAATCATAATAATAACAAATTACTGGTGATGCATTGCGAGTTTCGCTCGGCCGAAACTTTTCGGATAAATATAGGCTATGCCAATTCGTCGACAAATCAATGCACAGTTTAACAATCAGACAAGTTTGAACATTTGTGAACTATAACTAATCGTTGTCTCCGCTAAACCCAAGCCCGACGCCTGCAAAGTTTGAGGCCGTCATTCCACCTTTATGTTGCAAAAATATTTGATGTCTTATAAATGTGTCAAAACATCAGAAAAAAGAAACGGGATTTAGTGTAAAATTTATTTAGCTTGTTGGTCGAATATGCAGTTTCGGCCGAAACTTTTAATTTTTAGTCGATGCATCACTATATATAATCGTATTACGTAATTGTGTGGGGAACTGTTAGTTATTAATGAAATGCCTTATTGAGAAAAATAAAAAAGGATTATGTGTGGAAGTTTATTGTCAGTAAGTTTAAATGCCGTTCTACTGCTACTCAATGCACACTTACTTTATTTTTTTCTTCAACTTTACAATCACAACAAGACTGATGGCATTGATTGCAATTAACAATGCAATAACGACAGCTGCGGTAATGAGAAGTGCTACAGAAAAAGTGTTGGATTAATTAAGGGTTTAACGGTAGGAAGATTTTAATTTATTTTACCTAGCCTATTTTGCTCACTCTGCGACCTGCTAAATTTGTTGTCTGACTTTCAGATGTTAAATGTATCAATTAATGTTACCAGCAATTAACTAATGCTACCAGTAATTAATTTAAAAGTTAAAAAGCTTTCTTTAAAAATGTTTAAGGGAATTTGCTTTTTCAGACTTTCTTTTTAGTTCTAGTTAACCCTCTTAAATGTTGGACGTAATTATCACAAATTCATTAATAAATTTCGAACCATTGCCTTGCTATGTTTTATTGATTAATTATACTTTCAATTACAACATCAAACTCAAATAGGCCAATCTAAACATTTTCTGTTAGCAAACTGTTTGATTGAAATAATCTGTGGTATATAAACCAAACAGCACACAACAATGTGACGAAAGTGATTGTACGTATTCCGCAAATATAACCAGTATGCCCTTTTGCCATATGTTAAAAATGCATTTACATCAAGATTGTGTTACCGCTTTCCGTTGTATCGTATGAAGAAGACACATTTTCTAATGGTGACGTAATCATGGCGTTGCCCGTTGATGAGATAGTTCCTAAAGATACACAAGCGTAAAAATCACACATGCAAGATAAAATGACAAAATGCCGTTGGTATAATTTTTTTGTTTTTTAAGTAAATTTTTTGAGTAAAACAACTTTTTCTTAACCTTTAGTTCCACTACAGCATTTTTATTTATTTACAGCATTTGTATTTACATAGAGCAAAAATGTTACCTGCTTGCGTAGTTGTTTTATCCGGAAAAGACACAGTTCCGATCGGTGATGGATTTAAAGCCTTCCCAGAGTATGCGATTAAACCTGAAGTAAAATTTAGTCTCAGTTTATTCAAGGCAGTGCTTTTCAAAATGTGTGCCGCTGTAATGTGTACAAGTGTGTCGTGAAAGATTTTCAAATCTGACGCAAAAACTTTGTTTTTTCTGGTCCCACTCTCATTCTGTGCTTTAGGGTCTGTCAAACACAACAACTTAGAAATAGAACAGAAAAATAGAACCACAGCATATTTGTTTTCAAAAGCAGTTTTGTTTGCATTTTTACTTGCATGTTATTGCCAAAAAGATTGTTTGATCAACTTTTTGCGATTTTGTCGTGCAATATGACCCTTGAAAGCCTAAAGAGTTCAGGAAACACTGTTTTAAATGATTATGGAATGTTTTTAAAAAGTTGGACATGGTAAATCGGTATGCCGCAGACCAGGTTATAAATTACAGAAATAAAAGGCGAAATCAATCTTAAATTTATACTTTTTCAATAACAAAACGTTGGTATTGATGAAATGCGGTCGATCATATAAGAAAAGATTAGGACACAAGGACATAGCACGTACCTTTTCTTGTCGTCAGTTGTAAGGATGTTCGTTGACAAATGTATCTGGTTTTTAATGAGCAGGAAGTATCAACCCATTTGTAGGACCGGGTTAATATTTCACTTAGACCCATGATAACACAGTACTCGTTTCCCCTAAAATTGTTCGGTTCCCCTTCGCGCCACTGCGTTACTCTAACAATTGTCCCATCTGTCCATTTAAAATTGAGAGTGCCAATAACTCGTGTTGCACCAATATAGAGGGAGTAGGGGTAACCTGCATAACAATAAATAGAAGCCTTTAGAATGCGTCGTAACTACATTTTGTAAGGTTGACATAATTTGCCTAAAATAATTCCACCCTCATTGGTGTAACTGTTGAGCTAATTACAAGACTGTAGGTTTTATTACAACCAGTTTTTTTAGATGTTATTAATTTGTATCCAAATTTTTTCATGATGCTTTCATTACTTTTACTACTTGTTATAAAGTAAGTTAGTTGTAACAGAATTTAAAACAAAGGTCTTCCTTTGAGATATAAATTTTGCATCTTACTTGTAATAGTCCCTATCTTGGACACCAAAAAGTTTTGCACTTCGGTTGTTTTTACATTTGCAAGCGAAGCGCGTCTTTCAGCACAATCAGCTACAGCCTGTGCGTGTGTTGATAGTACGTTGCCAATTAGGTACTCCTGTCCCTGAAAAGAATACCAAAACTGCGATTGGACGAGGGCGGGCAGCAAAATAATTATGAACATGTATGGCTTCATATTGACATCCTTGCCTGTTCACAAAAAAATGTTAGCAAACAAAACTGTCCAATACATTCAGGTATATTACAAATGTATATTTAATTACAATTTCCCAAAACACGTTGGAAAAAATAGGGAGTGCTTATATATTAAAAAAACGCATCAATTATTCGAGATTAGCCTATGAAAAAGATAAACATTTCACTGTTGTTCTGCATTAAACACATTAGGCTTAATCGCGAAACTTCTAAACTAAGCACCATCCACACTAGTAATGTACCAAAGTTTCAGTAGGCCGAAACATTTTGAGCCAACATGCTGTTTTGTTCATGTTTCGGTTGCGGCACAGACTTTTACAAAATCGGTCGATATCGAAACGGTCACTGTGTCTGTCTTAAAAGTGCACGATTTAGCTTTTCTGTATTTTTTTTCATCACGTATAACGTATTTTTTATGTTAAGTTACTTATTAACGCCTTTTCAAAACACTTTCTTGCTTTCAAAACAACCAAAACAAAGCACTTTATACATGAGCCGCAGTACAAGTAATTATTTAGGGATCAATCGCTTTTTGCATGGCGAAACGAAACGTTTTTAGAACAACCGCTGAGAAATAACACGACGACAGTCCCTGTTATGCATGTACTAAACAACTCTCGTGCTATGTGTCAGTAAAGTGTTTAAACTTTTTTGCGTTTTTTTTTTTGTATTTATGTTCTATTAACATCACATGGCTATGTTGTTATGGACTGATGCTGCTCTCAAAAGATTACTTTTTTTACTTTGATGTCACGTTTAATACCTGATAGAGGAGTTATAGCGTTAAGGCATTTGCAACGTACGTACACGAGTTATGCAGATAAACCACTTTCTCTATCTGACAAACCACACGAATCTAACATAATTCGGGCCGTGCATAGACCTAGACAGGGTAGTAAGTATATGCGTTTGTTTAGAATAATTATTTTCACTTATGAACACAATGACAGCTCTCGTTTTAAATATATGCTGTCTCTGCTACAATCCAAAATTATGTTATAATTTGTTGTAAAATATGTTATGATTTGTGGTTGTTAAAGTTGTTTTGTTGTCCAAGTTGACTTATTGTTACAGTTTTGCCTCACCATTAATTTTACTTAATTTATAGCAAGGAATATTAAATATTAAACATTCAATGCTGCTTTACCCAAAACACTAGTTTAATTTCATCGCAAGCCTATTGTCCCACATCTAAACTTGATCCGAATTTCTACTGCAAATTGTTTGTGTTTTCAATGCATGTTACTCAAGGAAAATAGAATAGCGGTAGACAACAATTTTAGCCAATCATTTCACTAAAAAATTTGCTATTCATCCTTCTGCAACTTTTTGACCTTTCCGAATTTTACACATTATGGCATTTTGTTTGCTGAACATCCAGTTTCATCTTCAACAAATCAATAGACATGCCTCAAATCAACAACGTGATAAATGTCACGTTCCTTCACCAACAAGTTACACCAGGAATATGAATTTCATCGAAAGTAAGTTCCTGTTACTTGTGTTGATTTAGTTCAAATGAAACCAATCCTTCTATTTACATAGCTGAATTTGACTGTGTTTATAGTAGGCGCCTTTA
Source organism: Phallusia mammillata (assembly GCF_965637545.1). Taxonomy (NCBI): domain Eukaryota; kingdom Metazoa; phylum Chordata; class Ascidiacea; order Phlebobranchia; family Ascidiidae; genus Phallusia; species Phallusia mammillata. The sequence goes on from NC_137255.1 coordinate 23,458,617, forward strand.
GCAAAACAGTCGCTTAAAAACCATGATGTCCTCTTTCAAGTTTTTTAAAATGTTACTGGTAAAAAGCCGAATGATAGCAATCTCGCACCAATGGCAGTCGTTATTAGAGGCCCAAACCCATTCACAGGCCCAACAAGAGGGGGATGCAGCCCGTGCGCCGCACCGATACTCATGAGAGTCTAGGGGGGGCCACAATTATTAAGTCGAAGAATACAAAGTCAAATGTGTATGCATATTTGTTGTTGTTCCAGACTGAAAAGTGATGATAATGATTTGCGGATTGTGGATTTGGTGTTAGTGTAATAGGCCCTACATTGCATGGTTACTGTATCTGCGTGAGCAAAATTCCGAACGGTTTCAATAAATATCTTAGGCGACAATAAATATGCGTTATATAGCATATTGCTACATGTTACCAACATTAACAGTCCCATTTTCGACAAAATAGCATTGCTATCACATAGATAAAAAGCGTAGTTTAGTGTGAATGTAGCTAGCTTCGTACATCAAGAACTGTTAAAACGTAAACTTTTAAGCTCCTCAGGAAAATGAATTGTGAAAACTGCGGCAGGTTTGGCTATAAAACAATACAATTCCGGATGTTAAAAGCAGAGAGTCAAACCGGAACTGAATCCGAACCCGCAAACCGGTTTGAGCGGTTTGTTGCATTAAACCGAACCGCCAATTACGATTTCCGTAAATCCGAACCGGAGTTGAACCCTACATTTTGTTTGACGTTGAACCCGAAAAGGAACCGAATCGATAAAATCAGTCTGTGTTGTATTCTTTACTTTTTTCTTCAAAACAGCACACTGCGAAGAATACGCTACAGGGCGTGTCAAAAATAATAGTGCACAGTCAAAATTATTTTGAATATTGATAAGGCCATGTAGATTATGATCATTGCATATATATATATATTAACGTTTTTTTTATTATTACGTCGGCGCTTAAGCAAATTATAGCGTGATCTCTTTGCACTAGATTTCTGTGTGTCACAGCTCTGTCAGTGTTTGGTAAGTAAACTATGGTGTGAATTGGCACATAGTTGAATTCTGAAAACACATGGTTAGCATAAGTTCCTTGCCTAGCTCTTTGAATGTGCTTTCGGTTTATATCTGATTGTGGCTATGTGACAAGCGATATGAAAATTGCGTCTGTATTACTAATTTTAGCATTGCCATTTCTAAACAGGACAGGTTTAAACATGTTGTATCCTGGTTACGTATTTCGAAAAACCACAAATTGATGTCAATCTGTGTTTTCTTTTGCTGCACAAAATTCTGAAGCTCATTTATAATTATATTTGGCACCCTAACCGCGATTTCCAATATACTCCACATCAATTTTAAAAAAGGTTTAAGAAAGCAAACGCAAATAGATATTATCAAACAAAATATATTTTAGAGTCAGTGTAATTAACACGTTAGAGCTCAGCATAAGTCACTCCGTGGTTTTATTAACTGCCTTTAAATGAAAGATATGTTTCTAATCAAATTTGCACCCTTGAGAAACTACGTTGACTTGACGTATGAGCAAACATTTCGAAGGTAAATCAGACCGCGGAGATGACTGTTGTTTGCCGTATCCCGGGTTTTAACAGTTTGTCAAAAAGTGATTTGAAATGTTTGCTTCAAAAGGGATTTCCAAATTATAATTAGCTGCTAACCGGACAAAGAAGTAAAACCATCTTGCGAGCTAGGCAAGTATTAGTAAACCATGGTTTGTGGTTGCAATTTTTATTTCTTACAAAAGTTTTTTTGCATTATACCAGTGTACTCTGAATTGCGTTGATAGTTTTATTTGACATATTTGACAAAAAGAAACTGGTTGACGCGGCGATATGAAACGATTCTGGTTGACGATTTATGTATTGTTTCTAGTTTCAAGCATACAGGCGACTTCCAGTCCCAACAAGTGTACAAGCGGTACCCAAGATGAAACACGTAAGTAATAAATACAGAAGAACACGCCAGGAGCATCTTACTTGTTTTCCAGATTATCTATAGCAAAATATAGAGGAAGAAAATAAGGCTGTTGAAGTCGTTTGTCTACAAACGTTGATATAGGCTACATGCGATTAAGTTGATTACAGTTTGCAGACCTTGTTGCTGCTTTTGCAGTTGGGCAGTGTCAACTAAAGAAACTTCATAGATTTGGTCATTTTACTCTGAAAGGGTGTCGTGAACAAGTTTTGTCGAATTATAGTTTGATTTGGTATTTCTTTTGTGAAAAACTAATGAATTTTAACAGATTAAAAAATAACAAATTTTAAACTTGATCGTTTTCCACTTTAAAGAGTACGAGTATATTATCGTGGTCGACAACAGTGTCACTTATTCTGAAGCTAAAGCAGCATGTACAGCAATGAGTGCTACTCTAGCCGATGTGAAAACAGAAGACATATTAAACTACTTGGACGACCGCATTACGAACGAAGGTGGGATGAGAACTTTTTTTTACAGCACTTGAAGTAAAACCAGCTTTTTATTGCAGGCACCTGGACAGAATTCTATATTGGAGCAACTCGTGTCGGAGATACTGACCAATTCCAATGGACAGATGGTACGTGCGTTGAAAATGGACATTGGGGCGCCGGAGAACCAAATAACCTTGGAGGGATTGAAGACTGTGTGCTTATGGGATGGTTTTCGCCGCCTAACAGTTGGAATGACGAGAAATGTTCTTATTCTGCAAATTACATTTGTCAGCGAAATTCATCTTGTAAGAAAACAAAAAATCCCATAGCACGAAGTTATTATTTGTCTTTATTAAACACAAAAATGTTATTTTGTATTTATATATTTCAGCTATGACCACCCCACCAACAGCACCATGTAAAGATAATGATGCAACTTCTGATAATTTAGGTCAGTGTTTCTGACCCTTTTTTCTGTTCCGCCACTTTTTAGCTACATAATTTATAAACGTCGCCCTCAAACTATATAAAAATCAAATCGATTTTATTTCACGTACAAAATGAAATATCAACTGAGAGCTTAATCTCTTTGGCAAATTAACTGATACAGTCTCCAACGACCCCTTAATGATAGCAAACGCCCCAGTTGAGAACTACTGATTTAGATAATAATATAAACCTACTTGTTTTAGTGTAGTTTTAGTTATGATATTGGATGTTTAGACTTTGAAAATATCCTAAATACACTTTTTTGGTTTCTTTTTAGTGTACGAGTATATCATCGTTGAAAGTTACGTGAATTCGTATTCTAAAGCCGAAGCCGGATGTGCAGCAATGGATGGTACACTTGCAAAAGTTACCACATCTCAAATACATGATTATCTTGTTAATTTAATTACTGCTTCAGGTAAAGCAAAGTAAATAGATGGTGCTTCGTATACAAAAATAAATTTTGCTGATCGAATCCTACCATACTGTTAAAATGAAACTGCTTTGTGGATGCAGGTGATCACAGTGTCAGGCACTATTTGTTTCATATCTTTGAGTAAATGTTTGACCTGAAGTCGTGAAGTTGAAAATAGAAACAGCTTTTGTTTGATGATTGTCGATGTGTTTTGCAACATAAACATATGCGCAGTCGTCACTGCCTTTCCCCACGTGTTGCATGTTTTGACGACTTTTCATCACTTGATATCATCGCTTTAACCGACTGAGATGCGTTAAACTGTCATTGCAGCATCCTACTCATCGCATTATTATATTGGAGCAACACGGATAGCAAATACCGAACAATTCCAGTGGTCTGATGGCACTTGCGTTGTTGGTGGCCAGTGGAATGGTGGAGAACCCAATGATCTCGGGGGAGATGAAAACTGCGTTTTTATGGAGTACTTTCCTTCATACTTATGGAACGACCGCGTCTGTTCCTATTCAGCAAATTACATTTGCCAAAAAAACATTGCAGGTATTACGGATTCTACAATCCAAGGACCAAAAATTGTTTACAAGATTAATTACGTGTTGTTGATATGTCGAGGGTTCTGTCTAAATCAAGTTTTGTAACAAAGTATCCTCTGCCATAATGCTGTATTTTGTTCAACAGCAACTAGTGACGAAACTACACAATCAGCTTTGTGCGAGGCCAATACTGCAAAGTCGCTTGACACAGGTAAAACAACATTCTTTATTTCATTTTTATAGTGTTTTATGTCCTGCTAATGTATGTATCGTTTTTCATTGCATATTTATTCTTTAAGTTATTTAAGTTGCGTTGTAATTACTTTTAGAGTTTTGTTTTTGTTTTTAGAATATGAATATATTATCGTGGCCGACTCCTTTAGTAATTTTCTCGAGGCTAAAGCAGCATGTGCAGCAATGGGTGGTACTCTAGCTAACGTGAAAACAAACGAAACACAAAACTTTTTGGACGACCGCATTGCCAACGAAGGTGAAGTAATCAATTATTTTGCAGAACACACGAATAATTTTCGCATTCGTATTTGCGTAGGCAGTTGGGGTATGTTTTATATTGGAGCAACGCGAATTGGAGACACTGACCAATTCCAATGGACAGATGGAACGTGCGTTGAAGATGGACACTGGGGCGATCCAGAACCAAATGATACTGGGGGAGACGAAGACTGTGTGCTCATGGGATGGTATTGGCCACCTAACAGTTGGAATGATATTTACTGCTCATTTACTGCGGGCTACATCTGTCAGCGAGGTAAAGAAATTTGTAGCCAGAACTTTTCTTTCATATTATTGCATTCTGTAAACCAGGGGAGCACAACCTTTTTGCTACGACGGCCGCATCGCGGATGTTTATTTCACCAACGGCCGCCATTTGCCTTCTTGTTTTTGTTTCAATAATACTGATCCAAAGAAATTGGTTTATATCATATATAAATACAATCTAAATGCGCTCAAAAAGTCCAGATAAACTTCTAGCTTGGTGCATAGATGGAGCTGCACAATATGAAGATCAGTCTTACGTTTTGTTCGTATTGTATGCAAACAATAAACGTACAAAAAGTCTGATGCTATGTCTACTGGGCTGGTAATACTCTTTTAGTACCACAAAAACTATTGAGAGAAGTTTAAAAGGCAAAATATTTAGGAAAAGAGTTTAGTTACGTCACCAGTACATGCATTTTGTGAGACATGTTCAGGCCGCACAAACCCGTCTCTGCGGCCGCAGGTTGTGCACCCCTGCTGTAAACCATTGAAACGTATATAATTTTGCCTTTACAAGTCTTAGCTACGATCAGCACAAGTCAATAAGCCAACATTTTTATTTGTTAATTTTTTACAGCCTTTGGCGTACAAACATAATCAAATGTGTTGTACTTCTGAAGTACGTACCGTTCAACATAGTTTTCCTTATAACCCAGAGGATGGCACACCGCTTAGATTTCGATGCCCGGCAGTCAGTTTCACTACTTCTGCAGGAACTTGAACGAACAGTTCAATGGGGCCTGACTAACATATATATTTGAAGTTTCGGGTCATGATTCGTTCTTGGGAGCGTCCTGGGGTCGAACACCGTGAAACCTCTATTTGAAAAGATTTTGTTTCTATGCTGAAGAATTTAAAATAACATGTGATCGTTTAACATGATTTTTTGACCATTTAAAAAACTTTGATTTAGATGCATCAAAGACATCATCAAATATGCCAGATTCTTCAACGGTTCCTACGCCCAGCACATCAACGAAAAATAACGAAGGTAGTTTATGCTTAAACATGATCTAATCAAGTGTCAAGTCTACCATTCCTTTTTAACTACGAGAAAAATCAAGGTGGTTAGCCAAAAAACTGCATTTTCGACCCCATTTTTCACTTTGATACAAGTCGTGCTCTTAAAAAGTCTATTATAATAGACTAGAGAGTGTATACACCATATTAACCCGTGACGTTACATAGATAACGAAATAATTAGATTTACACTATCATACAAGATCGATAACTAATTATTGTGAGTTAAAAAGTAAGTTTTTTAGGCACACAAGACGACAGTTCATCTTGTGAAGACAATACTACAAATGGGCATTCAGGTACGTGATTTGTACGCTTCAAAATAGGTCATTTCAAAAACTTTCATTTGTGTGTTGCACATAAACATTAACCATTTAAACAAAAAAATAATCTAAAGCACATTTTACTAGCAATTCCTACTACAAAGAGCTTAAATAGTTTTTGTGTTTCAGTTGTTCTTATCTGTCTTCTTGTTGTCATCGCGATGCTTCTGATCACCAACCTCATTAGTGTTGTGGTGATTGCAAAGTTATACAAGGATCAACGGTAGGTATCTATTTAAGTTATTTCCAAATGTTTTTGTTAAGTGTTATTTATCAATACTTATTTAAAGTAACTCCCACTGCGATGTCCAAAAGCCGGGATCAGCAGCTTGTTCTGGAAATCCAATCATCATAAACTCTCACTGTGTAGTAAAAGAAACACCAGAAGGTTAGCTTAATAAACTTTGAGTGTGTTTCTGCATATCAACGGAATTATATCCATTAATGTGTTTTTCTAAGTTCTATGCAACATACCACTGTTTATAAACACTTTATCTACTACCAGATTGTTTAAACGTTTGAAAGGCAACGGTTTCAAAATAACGATTGCAATGCAACATAGTTAAACACATGAATTTAACTTGTTTTGCTATTGAAATTCGTAAAATAAATATGTTGGATTCTTAAAAACGTTCAGGCGTCGCTGTCATCGCGACGCATAGCCAAACAATTGAAAGGGATTCAAAAAATTTAAAGCACCGCATCAAAACTTGTTTTAACGAAATGTCAACTGTTGTGATTCAGTCGCATCTGTCACTGTGGGAAATGTAAATCTCGGAAACAAGATTGACAATGACCACGCTGGGGACACAACGGTTGATTGTGTGAACAAGAAGTATTCTCTTCCCGTGGGAAGAAAATTGGAATTGGAAACTGCCGATTGTTTTGTGCAGCAAAACCATCAGACCTCTGTCTGAACTATTCGATGCTGTAATAATCTCATAGTTGTGTCAAACAATTTTGTCGTTTTTGATGTACATGATGTAACATGCACGTTTGGTTTTCCATTAATTTGTAAAACCAAAAATTAATTATGGCAGTTTGTCAAAGCCGGTCTTAGCAGGTTTGAAATTATAATTTCGACTAAAATCAAGATTAAGAAGAATTATTAGCGGGAGTTGCCAGTTTGGCAGGCCACAATTAAGAAAGGCTACTAGTGAGTTCATCAGATGTAGCAACATTTAGACCGGTTTCTGCCGCTTACCAGACCTCTAATCGGAGAGACAAAAATTTTACCCGATTTTTGAAAAAAAAAACTTTAAGGCAGGGGTGGGCAACCTGCGGCCCGCGGGCCACATGCGGCCCTTTGATTGAAGTTGCGCGGCCCGAAGAGACACTTAGAGTTCAAATCTAATGGCAAACGAGTCCAAATTATTATATTTTTTTGAGCAGGTTAGTGCGCCCGGTGCTATGTTTTTGCGACCTGGCAACATGCTGCTGGAATTAAATGGGAATTTTATATGTAGCTAGGCAATTTTGGTATGCAACGAAGCAAAATCACCTTGTTTTATATAGTGGTGCGGCCCGTAATCTAATCATCGCAAAAGTATTTGGCCCCACGGTGAAAAAAGTTGCCCACCCCTGCCTTAAGGCTATAGCCTTTCCGTTTTTTTTTTTCGGTTTTCGGGGGTCAAAAAATTGAAGAAAAATCCCGTTTTGGGTGGCTTTTCGCCGTAATATTTAAGTTTAAACTGGTTTAGACCGGTTTCTGTCTCCTACCGATCCTCCAAACCAAGTCAAGTCAAGTCAAGTCAATTTTTTTATTTGCATAGTCACTTCATCATCACAGTTCCATTGTTGAACAGTTAAGTAAACAGCAACGACACCGAAAAAACCGAAGGTTATCGAGTCAAGTGTCCTGTTATTTGAATTGTGGTTGAATTCCGTTTTGGGTATGTCCTGCCGTAGGATCGCAACCGACCCCACGAGCCTGGCGGGGTACTTCCGGTTGCATATGGAAGGTAGTTGAACCGGTTTTAACCGGAATCGGAGAGACAAATTTTTGATTTTTTCGGCTTTTGTGGGGTCAAAAAGTTAAAGAAAAATCCGGTTTTGGGTGGCTGTTTGCCGGAATATTACAGTTTCAAACCGGTTTAGACCGACTTCTACCTCCCACCTAACCTATAAACCGGGTTAAACCGTAATCGGAGAGACAGAATTTTGACCCGATTTTTGAAAAAAACCTAAATTTATATCCTTTCCCTGCTTTCGGTTTTCTGGAGTCAAAAAATTGTAAAAAATCCGGTTTAAAATTGGTTTACAACGGTTTCTGCCTCCTACCGAAGCTCCAAACCGGTTTAAACCCGAATCGGAGAAACAAAATTTTGACCCGATTTTTGAAAAAAACCTTTCCGTTTTTTTTCGGTTTTCGGGGTTCAAAAAATTAAACAGGACTTTTCTTAAATTTTTTGGGATTTAAATCTTTTGGGATTGTGTTCTGACTGTACTAATTTCTATTATTGTATTCCTAAATAACTCAACTTTAAAATTATTTTCTTATCTGAAAGAAAAGTACTGTTCTGTTAAGTTTGCTCACGATTTTGCCAGGCCTTGATTAAAAAAAATAAGTTAGTTACGCAAGAAAAGTTTTTAGTTGGTATTTTGTCGTTCTGAATATTTTAGTGTGTTAAATATATCTTTTCCAACCGCTTTAACAATTCTGTTATTCATATGACAAAGCGATTGCTTAAACAAGCAACGGCCTGACTGCTAATTAATTAATTAATTTTAATATACACTTCAAGCTAAAAAGTTATGTATTCACACCGAACGACATAATTTCGATTTATTAATTTGGTGAATTAAACACAAATGAAGAACATAAAAAAGACCAAGCATTAGACAGACGATCTCTGTTTAAAAACAAATACGTGATGGTGATTCGTGGTTTATTTTAATGATATATCGAATCTTGAATGTTTATCTTTGTCTGTTTTCTTTATCTTTAGAACCAAAATTAGGATGACAGATAACATCAGTACAAAAATGCACGAAAAGAAGGAAAATTTCCACAGTAATTGAATTCCTCGGTTGATTTCTGCAAAAATTAAAGAAATTTCAACTGACTAGCCGAAAATCTAATGACATCGATCTCTAGAGCAGTAATGTCGTAACCGACTTGTAATATTTATGTCGTTAGTTCAAATCTTTTGTCGTATAATGCGTGTTTTTTTCAACCAACTGTATTTCCTAAATTGTTAAAACTTCCGAAGTTTAAATGACTTCGGCCAGAACTAGTAATAGATGTCATCAGTGTGAACTTCAACATCTTAAAGACGGCAGTATGCATTTTGGCATATAAAACTTGGGAGACATAGTTTCAAATTGTGAAAAAGGGGCTATACCATGGCAAGTCTTCCCGTCTTTATCCAAATAATGGTCTTCGGGACAGAAACAGTAGGCTTTACCAGTCATTCCGATTCCACAATGGTATGAACATTCCAATTCATCCTACAAAAAACATTGTGTTGAGGTTGGATAGTTAATACTTAATAAGTATTACTCAAAACATAGATCACATTTGTGATATCTGCAAATATTAAGGACCACCTATAAACTATTCCCAACAACTAACAAATTTCACACAGAACTTTCAGGTAACACATTTTGTGGTATGTAGCGAATAGGGTTACGTATAATTTGAAAATCGGATGACACCGGAAAACTGTTTTTCGACCAATTAAATGTGTATACTATTATACTTTAGAAAGTGTAGTAGATAAATGTATCATAAATGTAAGTAGGCGTTTTGTACCTTGTCGCAAGTAAGCTGGTCGTCATTGACAAGCTCAGGTGAAAGAATGAAAGGTCCAAGCGAAATCTGGTTTTCTGTGCTTCCACTGTCATCACTGATAGATCGTTTAGACGCAACACGATCTTGGAATGTGCAGTCCTATTAACAAAAATAAAAGTAGGTAAGTAAAGTTTGAAAACTAATCACAAAAAATACAATATTTACACTTTAAATCAGTGTTAACAACATTTAGTTGGGTTATAGATGTTGTTGTTTAGGCTAAACTGGGTCAGTGATTATATCCAATAGAAAGCATGTAGCCTATATCAGAATCAGAAAGATTAAAATAGTTTACTTGAACAGTTATTTTTTTTTATAATATGCTTGGAATACTTTTTAACAACTAAAGTTGATTTGATTTGAATGATTTTGTACTTGGTATTACAAATTTTTTCAGTATCCGTATTTCATGTCTTTCAGTATTTCAGTATTTTCTGTATAATATCTGCAATTGTTGCAATGGGCTATAGATAATGAACAAAAATCCATACTATTTCACAGCTGTTGTTTTCATTTTTTTCGCAGATGTTCATGTAACATTGGACCCACAACTCCTGTTCCTGATTTCGGTTGCCGGCCCAAGCGAAACCCAAAAACGAAAGACCAAACATACGAGAATCGGTTAAATTATAGATGATATTTCCATTTGGAGTAATGGGATCTTCCACAGCACAACTAAAATGCAGATTTTTGGTTTAGTTTTGGCAATGTTTAAAGTCAATTAATTTAAAAATAAGATCTTACCCTTCGTTAACCACTGTGTAAATGTTTTCGGAGCGATTCTCTGGTTTTATTTGGCAGATCATTCCCTAAAAAACATAAAACAGTTGTGTTTTTTCTTTTTAGAATAGTAGCTTATGTTGAAACAACATCAAACCTGAAGGACGAGATTCGTTCCAGGCTGTACATCAATTCTGACGCCTATGTACACAGGTGATCCAATTGAAATGCTTCGCTCATTTTCAATCGTCGTAAAAAACGCCGATGTATAACGGGCCATTTCCATTGTGAATGCGGACGATGTTTTGCCCAAGTCCACTGTGACATGGCTGCATGAAATTAATATTTTTTAGAAAATGCTTAAAAATGATACACCAACAATGCGCATTTAAAACACTCCTTTTAAATTTTAGACAATTTCCGACTGCTGTGTTCTACAAACAGAAGAGTAGGCTTTTATCAACTGTCGTTATTTTTGAAACGAATGTTCTTGTCTTTCTGCCTAAACAATGCGTTTCAAAATTATAATACACATGTAAGTTACCCTAAAGGCATTAAAAACATAAGAGACAAAACACATACATGAATATTGTTTTTTACAGGTAACTTGTGTGTTTAAAACTTTTTGTCTGTGCAACATTTGTATCCCAACCTGATAAGAGCCAAGAGCGGTTGATCCAATGAAACAACCTCCGATTTGGCGTAAGAGCATTGAAACTCTACCACAGGCGTCTGTGGGTTGCGGATTATTATCATTTCTGCCGTTGAATCAGCAAGCAGAACCTTGTACGTCACTACGATATCAGTGTCGCTTTCCTGCAAAAATATAAACAACGAAAAATTGTCTTGCAGGAAAACATCGATTTTGGTCAAATGGACTATCCCCTCTCTATCGGCTATTAGTAATAAATGCAAGCTTTAAAAATCAGTTGAGTTTTAATTGACTTACGTTGATATTGGCTGAACAATGTCCCAGCCCTTCCAAAAAGTTCATATCGTATGTGTCCGCTTCAAGGTTAATCATTGCAAAACAATTGTTCAGTGGTTTTAAATCGTCACCAACCATTTCCAGCTGATAGGCACCAGCCGGTAGCAATTCCCGAACGTAGCTTCCTGACAAGCTGCGCAAACAAATAACATAAATAGAAGAACAGGAAATATGACTAACAATAAAATGAGTTTGGTTAGACGTTTTCGTTCAATATGTATAGGCTATACCAGGGGCGTGCAACACACCGTCCGCGGTACACAGTCCGGCCCGCCAAGCGATTTAGTGTGGCCCCACCAACACATTAATTTAGATAAAAAAAAGTGCAATTCTATTATAAATTTAGCAAGATTTTTCACTAGTTTTTAGTAAATCTCCCAATTTGCTATACTATACGTAACAAATATAAGCTAAATAAGCGTTTTCCAACCGGTGGATCATACAGCAGTTTAGGCAAGTAGCCTTGTTCACCGAATGTGACGTAACAATTCCCTTTGTCTATGAAACAATTACTTTGTTGCGATAGCCAGTGTTGCGCTTAAACTCGAGTGTTGTGTGTTGTAGAAAATAAATTTACTAATGCTTTTGAAGAATTTCGAGTTTATGGTGCACAAAAAACGCTATGTGACTCTCGCTCGAGGTCCGAAATTGGTTATACGGCCCACCGACGTAAAGTGTTGCACACCCCTGGGCTATACCATGATAGAGAGATGTGTTTTGGATAACATCAAATACACGCTTAAAAATACTATAAGGCAAACGACGATAATAAACGATATTTTTTCCGTCGATTGATCACAGAAAACACTGTTTTCGTATTGCAAGGCGTGTTAATAAAACATAACAAAGTTCTTCCAATCTCAATACAATGGGATAACAAACTAATCACTGTATTGTGGATAGAACTATTTTTTTCATCAAAACAAACTGACTGGTAGCCACTAAAATTTCAAATTTTTAAAGCTTACCTTGCCACCACTCCGTCCGATGTACAATTTGTCGTAATTGCTGAAAAACAAAAAGTTTCGAATTATTAAATACTAGGAATCAGAAAAATCTTTAATAAAAAGTGCAAAATGGTATTAAAAGATTGCAAAAAGATATTTCGGTCTTCAGCACGCCAAACGCCTTTAAAAAACAATTTGGGAAGGGGTACACAATGGATACAAAAATCTTGGATTTTTTCCATTTTAATTTGGATATGGAGTTTGCATGCAAGAACAAGTATATGTCTTGTTCAAAAGTCTAGGTTTAAATCTCAAAATTTGAATGCAAACAATAGTTTAGTTCGCCATTATCAACCCTAATGAGAATGCAAAATGGTTTATGAAATAGAAAAAAATTCCAAACATGCTAAAAAACGAGTATTGGTGCAGTTTAGCCTCCTTACCCGGAATGCTGGTAGTATTACAATTGGCTTCGTCGTCGTCAAAGTCAAAACAGTCATGATGACCATCGCAGACATACCTTTCTGGAAGGCAGAAACCGGATCTACACTGAAATTCATTGGGCCCGCACTGTCCTATTATTTCAAAAAAATTGTTACAAGTCAAATTATAAAGGACATGAATGAAAATTGGAAATTAACAGTTCAACAAACAATGACTTTTCAGTGACAAATTTAAGGTTTGCGACCATGCTTAATATATATTTATAGGATATTTCATTACAGCTACTTGCCTGAGCATACTGTCTCGTCCTCGTCAGTAATACAGTTTGGAAAGCCGTTGCATACAGTAAATATATTGATGCAAAAAAGTGGGCAAGCAAATTGATGTGCGTCGCACGCAGTGACATCTGCAAAGAAACAACACAGTTTAAATAAAGTGAAAACACAGGCAGTGTTCGAAAACTCAGTGGCAGTACGATCCTCTCTGCTTTTAGACTTAATACAAGCTAGTTTTGGTCTGTTATAACGAACATCATTTTTGCCAAATTAATCTGGCGCAGATGTGCACAACAATAGATCGGCAAAACTTGCTTCGGCTCGCCATTCGTTTAAAATGTTATCATGACCAAAATCATCATAAACCTAATAAACTTTTTTCGAATTTTATACTGTTCTCCAAATTAAATCAGTTTTAGTTATTGAAGGGTACGCATCCTTGATCGACTGGCGAAGAGCTTGAAAATAGGCAATACAGTCAAACTTCGATACTATGCCACCCTTTGGGACCGAGAGAAAGTGGCATAGTAGCGGGGGTGGCATAATAGCGAGGGATGTTTTTAAACATAGCCTTCTGACGTGACAAAGTACTGTAATGCCACGTTGTGTTGTACGATTATAATTTATTACAGTATACAGTATAATTTATTACAAAAATACGGATAGATCATGCATAGACCAAACAAGATCTATTAGTTTTGCCGTGACACAAGCACAGAACGGCGTTTACATAACTCGCTGCAAAGCCGTGAAATCTCTTAACATGACAACGTTTGTTTATTCAACGATTTGTTTTTTGGTGTTTTCTTTTTTTTATCATGAGCTCAAACCGAAAGTTGTCAGAAGGCCCAATTTTTCAATCCATAACCAGACCGTTAATACAGTAATGCTGTACTCTCATGTGTCATAGTATCAAGGGTAAGGGGTGGCATAGTAAATACATTTTCTACTGAATTTAGTTGGTGACTATCAAAAATGGTATACTAGCGAGGGTGACATAATGGCAAGATGGCATAGTATCGAAGTTTGACTGTATACGAAAGGACAAAATAACCAAAAATAGCAGAACTTACCAACTGGTGGAAAACATCCCGCTTCATCGTTCCCACTGTTGCAATCGACTGTACCGTCACATCTATACGATTCATCAATACAAGCGCCAGAATCACACATAAACTGATCTGGACCACATAAGCCTGTAAACAAACATAATTTTCAACATCTTCATGCCGTTTAGGGACGTAAGCGCAACTTCTAATAATGAAGGTCACAGTTATAAAAACAACGTGATCACCAATATAGTTTACTCGCAGTTTTGTTTCATTGTTCGAATGTAGTCAGTGTCTATGACAAATATAACATCACTTTGTTAATACCATGATCAGTTAGCTGCATACAGTGCACACTGTTTCGGCCATTTAGGTCTCATCACTACTGCTGGTGACAAGATATTTCCGGTACAAGCTCGTATAGCCAGGCTTCAGCACTCCAGTTTATTGATTGACAGACTAAAAGCCATTTCTTACCACATCTTGTGGGTGCTAATAGTGCATATACCACTGTGGAACTGAATTTACATTAGGCAAGCAGATAAAGAGATATTTTAAGGGAAACAGTGCACACTGTCTACAGCTACCTTATTTTTTTACAAAAGCTTCTTTTACCTCCACACACTGGTTGGATGTCGCCCGCTGGACACACGTCGATACCCAGAGTGCATAGACTGGCAATTATAACACATGTTCCAGATGGAACGCATTGATGTTCCCGATATCTGCAACCTTCCGAAACTGCAATACAAGCAAATATGTAATAATATAAAAAATGATGTCTGTATGTGTTTTCTTTTTTTATTGTACTAATATTTTTCAATCGTTTGTAAGCCTCTAGTTATACGAGTGATTTTTTATTTACTTGTACAGCCTTCCTCGTCGTCGGCCCCGGCACAGTCAATACGTCGGTTGCATCTCATATGTGATGGAATGCAAGCTCCAGAATCGCACTGGTATTCATCTATCGCGCAATTTCCTAGAATAACATAGACATGTGAGAATCTGTCATTAAACTTATAATATTGTTTTTTTATGGGTTTCCTTTCAGGTTCCTAAAAAAATTTGCAGTAATTTAATTTGATGGACATGTTGTTAAAGTCAGTATGAACAGGTTTCCCAGTTAAACGTGATAATTTTGCTCTTATAACACTATATGGAGTATCACCAATACATAGTTTCCTGATAGTGCTTCACAAATAAAATATCTACCGACAGCAAAAGTAAGTAAAATTTGTCTTCATGAGAAATATTTCAGAAAACGTATGAGTGGATAATTGGACAATCTGCTAACACAAGAACTTACAGGTCAGGCTTGCTAATTTCCAAAGTGTGGCGCATCGGAGCATATGCTTTAACGATGGCAATAATTGCTTAGTCAGCAACTTGCTGAGTCAACAATTATTGCCACAGCTAAAGTCTATGCTCCGTTGCGTCACTTTGGAAATTAGCAGACCTGACCTGTGAGTTTCTGTGTTAGTAGCTCTACCGAGATAATTAAGATGAAAAAGTTGTATGTCGCTTAGAAGAGAAACATGAAAGTTTACCCACCGTTACAATCTTGGTCGTCAACGCCATCAACGCAAAGTGGAACTGCATCACATCTGAATTGATGATCGATGCATTCAAAAATCCCCGGACATTCGAACTGATGGTTTGGGCAACTACCACTGGACGCTAAAAGTAAAGTGGCTACATTTACGCTTAGTTCAAATGCCAGATGGTCATTTTTTAAAACGTTATTATTTGTTTATACAAATGGATATTCAGAAACGAAAAAGTGCAAGGAATGATTGTTTTACGGGGCTCGAAGCTACAACGTTACTAAGTGGAATGTGAATTATCCCAGCTAGCCTTTAGCCCTCCGTTTGGAACAAGACTTTTCGTACAATAGATTTCGTAGAAGACTTTTCTATGCGCGTAACGTTGACTTTTTTCGTTCAAAGCTTTTCTACTTTTCGATTGGAACAAGACGTTTCTATGTATTGGTATATAGCACCCTCTTGCGTTATAGGCATTTAATAATCGCATTACTTTATGATAAAATGTATTATTACAAATCAAAGATGCGAAATAGGGCGATAAATCCAAAAATCTAAAGTAAGCCTTCGCATCATATTGCTTGTGCAGTTTTAAACTCATATACATTAAAACATAATTATGTTAATAGAGGGGTACTTACGAGGTGGAATGAAGGTAGTATTGCAATTGGCTTCGTCGTCATCAAAGTCAAAACAGTCATGATGACCATCGCAGACATACCTTTCTGGAAGGCAGAAACCGGATCTACACTGAAATTCATTGGGCCCGCACTGTCCTGTTGTTCAAAAATATTTGTTACAAGTCAAATTAAAAACAACATTAAAAATTGGGAATGGTCAATACAACAAACAGTGACATTTTCCGTGGAAAATTAATGGTTTACGACGATGCTTAAAATATAATAATAGGAAATTCCATTACAGCTACTTGCCTGAGCATACTGTCTCATCCTCGTCAGTAAGACAGTTTGGAAAACCGTTGCATACAGTAAATATATTGATGCAGAAAAGCGGGCATGCAAATTGATGAGAGTCGCAAGCAGTGACATCTGCAAAGACAAACAGGGCTAAATTCGTCGTCACAACCACGAAAACTGAGTGGCAGTAGGTCTTCTGGTTTTAGACGTACTAGGGTTCTTAGTCTGTTATAGTCTGTCTGGCACAGATATGTGCAACATACGACCATCAAGACTTGCTTTGGCTCTCCATTGGTTTCTGTTGGTATGACTCATACGATGATCAACCTTTGAAACATTTCTCGATGTCTACATTGTTTTGGGAAATATTCATTTTGTTTTAGTAACTGATTGGTACGCACCTTTCATTGACTGGCGATAAAATAACCAAATAATAACATAACTTACCAACTGGTGGAAAACATCCTGCTTCATCGTTTCCAGTGTTACAATCGACTGTACCATCGCAACGATACGATTCAGCAATACAAGCGCCAGAATCACACATAAACTCATCTGCACTACATGAACCTGTAACAAAAAAAACTTTGTTGACTAATTTTAGTAAATTTTAACACCGACATGCAGTTTTCTGACATCAGCGCACGGCCCAACTAACCATAAAATATTTTCCAAAGCAGTTTAAGCTAGAAATATGGGTTATTGCTTAAAAGTACTAATCACAAATGCAAGTAGTAATATAAGTTTAATGTTGAAGATTAAATTATTTTGGAAGTACGTGATAATGAATTAGCAAATCTGTTGGTGTGCCGTGACAAATCACCGTGCATGCCAACATTGGCAGGCGTGCCAGAGGTATCGCTCCTTGCATTAGCCACAGAGACCAGAGTTGCAAACAGGCCTGAAATTGGAGCACGAACCCGGCCCGAACCCGATTCGTTATTGAGAAGCCCGTTTTGGCCCGAAAGTTTGATTGAGAGACCTATACATTGAAGTACCAGGAAAGACCAAGACAACAAACACAATAGACAATTGGTCTTGGACAAGCAGTTTTAGGGCTGTTTGACATTATGTCAGGTCCAATAACTAGCTACTTATTTAGTTAATTTTTTTAAAAAAAACTACTAAAACAGAGTGTAAAGTCAGGCCCGCTTCAGGCCCGGAGAAAGAAACCTAAGCCCGAACCCGAACCCGGTCCAAAAGCCCAGCCCGACTTACAACTGTGACACAAACTATAGTATAGCAGAATTACGGGACTAAAGCAAGGCTACGGGTTTATTGTACTCAGACTGTAAGCCATGGTTTACGAGATATTTCAAGGGAAACAGTGCACACTATCTAGATAACTTATAACAAAAAAATTGTCAAAGTCAGTTTTACCTCCACACACTGGTTGGATGTCGCCCGCTGGACAGACGTCGATACCCAAAGTGCATAGACTGCCAATTATAACACACGTTCCAGATGGAAAGCATTGATGTTCCCGATATCTGCAACCCTCCGAAACTGCACAACAAGCAAATATGTAAGAAAATTAAAAATTCTTTTATTAGTTTGTTTGTGTTTTCTTCATTTGTTATACTAATGTTCTTCAGTCGTTGTTAGGCTTATAGTTACGAGTGTTATTTTAAATTACTTGTACAGCCTTCCTCGTCGTCGCCCCCGGCACAGTCAATACGTCGGTTACATCTCATATGTGATGGGATGCAAGCTCCAGAATCGCACTGGTATTCATCTATCCCGCAATTTCCTGCAAAATTATGTGTTGTTTTTTCTTTCTTTCTTTCTTTCTTTCTTTTTATCGTTCATTACATTCTCTTACACGAGAAAATTTTTATGACAACTCTGTAGTACGCCCTAAACTCCGCAACAGATATTTTACTACTTTACCTACTATCGTTTATATAACAGCTGTTTTTGTTACCTGGAAAAATGCTAAATGGCCTAAATGAAAGTAATAAAAGACATGTGTCATTTTTTGCACAAGGGAATTATGAATATTGTGCAACGTACATTGTTTTATTTCATAAGTTTAGCAACTAGATTAGAAATTCCTTGTTTATTAAAGTTTAAGACATTTTCTTATAAACACTTTACCCAGCAAAGTTAACCGACATACCGTCACAATCTTGGTCATCAGTTCCATTCACACAAAGTGAAACTGCATCGCATCTGAATTCATGGTTGATACAATCGAAAATTCCTGGACACTTGAACTGGTGATTGGGACAGATCTGGCTTAAACCTAGAGATAACGGATTAATTTAATTAATATGTTTGATAATTAATTAATCGGTGACTGCTAACAATCGAAACGTGGTATAGCGCCAAATTTTTTTGTTCAAAAAATGTGTTTGGTAAAAATCTAAGTGGTAAAATGCAGTACAACTGAGAGATATTACTACACGGTTGATTCGGTAAAACTTATTGTTAAATACCATCCATAGAAAAAAATCGGTTTAATATAGCTTATATGGCACATAAACACTAACATTTGGCAGTTTCCGAAATATTATCACTAAACATTAAATAATTTCTTACCATATTGGGCTAGGAACGCTACAATGATGATCAGAATATCGAAACGCAGAACTGCCATGGTTAGAGTGAGATCTAAACTCAAGAGAATAAACCGTCAAACATTTTATGATAAAAATACAAACAAACAAACAACAACAACCAATCTAACACAGCAAACCAAAAAAGTAGACAAAGCAACCTGCTCATTACGCATCTGAACAGTACGTGAGACTGAAGTTTAGTCCAAACCAGCTAAACAGTACACCCCCAAATCAGGCCGAAACCAAAGCTATTTTTTAAAACGATAGATATTATTGCAAAGTTGGTACTAAGTCCGGAGTCTTCATATTTTTATTGATTTTGTAGAAAAGTTAAAGCCCGAACTAAGCCTGATACACAGCTTTCTTTGAGGTATACGGCGCTGCCTGGCGCTTACTTGTTTTGACTAAAAAGTCTCACGTTTTGTCTTTTTATTTAGTCTATTTTTTGACATGTTTTAACTGTATGTTTTAACAGTTTTGGCGATATACTTACACGGTTAAAGCTTAATTATCCCCTTAAACACAGTGCACCTACTTCTCTTTCAAATGTACAACTGCCTTGAAAGGTATACCATACACACTTAAATGCCTGCCGGGAAACGTTTTTTGTCCCATTTTGTTTTCCGGTCAGCAACTGACGAACGAACGAACAAACAGCGGGATTCGAATGACATGCGCTGTGACAATTAAACCATTCATGAGTCACAATGCTCAAGTAATCAATCACCGGTAAACCGTGTACGGAGTATGCCACACGTATGTGGCGCTAAAAGTACGAAACGGTAGTTCTCACCGAACACAAACGATTTTTGTAAACTTGTGTAACTTTTTTGCCTAAATCATTTCTACACTAGCACAATGTCTAAATAGGTAATGGCTATGTTATGTTTGACCAAAATTGTTAAATAAAGTCCTAAAAATATTGACGTGTTTTTTTATTTTTTTATTTTCACGCGCTTTGGGACTAAAATTTTGCTGACAGTAAGTCGCGAGGAAAAGATTGGAGCCCAAAGTAGATGACAGGCGAATGAACAGAAACGCATTAAATGGCTTAACGTGCACACTGGAGCAATATATGATGACCGGTCACAATACAATACACCAAGCGATTGATTAGAAACGCATTAAATGACTAAACGTACACAATGGAACAATGTATGATGACTGGTGACAATACAATACACCTAAAACTATGTTCCACATTAGCTCATTGCAAAAATGGGCCAAACTGGTCATAAACAAGCAGGTAAAACATTAAATCAACAGCGCATTAACCACAAGCACTTTTGAACAAGAGGAAACACAAACAAAAATGTGACCATGTCCAGCAGTGAAATTTGCGAGAAACCTTGTAACAAAACACAACCGACACAATGTATTACATGCTTGCAAAAAAACACTGTACCTTCAGTGCGACTTTTAAGATTGTGTTTTTGGTATTGGTTTAGGCTGTATAAACTTGGTAAGGCGTTTTGCGTTATGGACAGATTCGCCAGTGGAAATGTTGTTGCCCAAAGAGGACGCCGCAGAGCTGATAGAAGGGCACCTGGAAACTGTAACACGGAAAAGTTTTGTCAAAAAAGGAATTGTTTTGTATTTTATCTGAAACCAACCTGATCGGATACATTCATATCTATGAGTGGAAGTTCTTCTATTCATTTGATTTTCATACATTGGAAAATTGTTAGATTTTGTATTTTCTGTATTTGGTAATGCCGGTTGTGGCCGCTTGCAGGACGAAGGGTTGTTTACGGAGTCAAAATTGACAGTACTATCTCCCGAGGTTTGGTGTCCTTGCTTTAAGGTTCTATACAGTTTTGCTATAGCGATTACACTAATTGTGTTGGTAATGAATAAAACCACACTGACGACTATTAAGCTAATGGTCAAGGCTGAAAAGCCATCATCGTCTTTAGGTTGGCAATCGTCTCCGTTGCCCGCTTCGGAGTCAGTCTTTGTCCTCAGTTGATGATAATGTGTTTTATCTGAGCCTATAACGAAATAGAGAAGAAAATCATGCTGAAATATTGCTAAAGCTGGGGCAATAATATTTTGGAAAGTCAGCTGTGTCGGTGGCATAACAAATTTGCGATCAATAATCCCTCATTGTGTAACGAGTCTTTATAGTGGTTTGCTTCATAGCTTTAATACATTAGTGTTTTGCAACGTCTGGCAAAATTAGACAAGGTTCAAGAGTCATTAGGAGAGTCAACATACTTCAAATTAAACCATTGCTTTAAAGTATAAATTTCCATCCAGGATTATGATATTTAGTTGACGTTATTGCGCCAACATATCTTAAAATTAATAAACCAATGGAAAACCGATGTTGAATGGAAAACGGTTCACCAAACGTGCCATCAATTAATAAATTAGTAGATAATTTACTTTCACCGTTACACGACAGAAGCTGTTGCGTAGTTTCGGTTCTTTAATATCGATTAGCCTACGTGCTTGTTGTTTGCACTTCACTGATGCCTGTGTTTTTCTACCCGTGAGAGATTTTCGTGACTTGGCGATTAAATCAGGACACATGCAAATTTTAATTCATGCTTGTTCACGATTTCACATGTTTATTACTTTTGTAAAAAAGTTATGGCGGGGCAAACATACGCCAGAGCTATATAGGTTAAAGACCAAGACTAACAAAATTGAATGGTTTGTCGGTTAACAGCTTTAAATTATACTGTACAAGCGTTAAATATTATATAGATAATAGACTCTTATTGCCTAAAGTAAAATTGAATAAAACTACTGTCTGTTGATTGCACTGCAATTTGCAATCAAAGCATATTCCTATTGTGATATGTTAAACGCCTTCTTTTCCGTGTAAAACAAGTTTAACTGAAGCCCCCAAAAAATAACGGCTCCACTTGGTCTCTCAATTCGTTATTGTGCAAACGGTTAACATTTCTTACCTGAAAGATTTCGGCTGCATATATATCGGGCAGTTATGAAGCATGAGTCATCTACGAAGTGGTATTTCGATGATAAATTCGCATAATATCGCATTGTTACACATCTCTTAACCTCTCCATTGTCGTTTGGTTCACCATCAGCCCACAGTGACCGGTTGACTGTAGTTCCATCCGTCCATTGATAAATGTTTGTTCGAGGTTTTCGTGTGGCACCGACGTAATAAGCTTGAATCTCTGCGACAGTCACAAGAGGTAAACAATGGTTTTAAGCATTATTACTGGGAGATATAACAAAAATAAGTCAGTATTCAAGACTATACTTATTAAATTTCTTAAACTGAACATGCAAAAAATAAATTTACATGTATACTTCTTGATCTATTATTTACACGGCAGTCAAATGTAAGCCGACAATTTATGATTTTTACCCAAAAAATATGTCAAGTATCATTTTCATATTCAAATTGCGAAAAAATGTTGGTTAAAATCACCAATCCACTTTGAAAGCCATACATTACAAGCATGTTTACTTTGTAGAAACAAACTTTACTTTGTACTTAACCTGTTGTTAGGTTTCCCATTCTGGCTGATAACATGTTTCGGAGTTCAACTGTTTTTACATTTGCAACTGTTGCATTTCTTGCAGCACAACCAGTTTCAGCTTCGAAATAAGAGTGGACGTGAGGGAAGAGCTCAATTTGATATTCACATCGTTTGTAGTAAATCCAGGTTTGACCATTAACAAATGGATACAACATCAATGTAATTATCACACGTTCTATCATATTGACAATAAAGGGATCTGAAAATTGTAAAAATTCAATTTACATTTAAGCAAAAACAGCACAATTGCAATAAACAATTAGGCATTGTAAGCATGAATCGGGGATCTGGTAAGTACTATAAGTCTATAGAATGGAATTTCACTTCAAAATGACATCGACACGCAGATTTAATCACACTATTACACATATGGAAGGACTATAATTTTTGTCAAGACAAGAAACTTAACAACGGTTGACGGCGAAATGTAGATATGAATAAAGAAGCACAGTATTAACGTCGACACAAGCACTTACACACAACACTGAATACAAATAATTACAACCAGCAGAGTTTGGGTAAACAATGATAAAAAAGCGACAAAACGCTATAATTGGCCGAAACTTAGTGAAGTTAGACTGCAGGTGAATGCAATTGCCAAGTATTTTGCCTTCTGACAATTTTCAATGTAGATTTCCCTTCTCTCCCCTGCGCATTGTCATCACTGTTTCGTGCTCCTTAGAGTCTGTTTCCATCATGTTAACATATGTGGCAGATCGTACGGACGAACCCTTGCCTTCTGAAGCACAACCAAAGCAAGAGGCATGTAAAACAATGGAACTATTTTTACAAAGATGGTAAGCATTTAGCAAAAACAAAGCAGATTTTTATTGTTTTTGACTGTCGACTGTCGGTTTTAACAGCAGAAAGTCACAAAAATGTTTGTGTAAATTGTCAAAACGTTTAAAAAAAAACAAAAAAAAAACAATAATATTAGAGCGCGAAACCGTACGATTCTAAATAAGTGTATTTTAAATACTTAATCACTTGCCTTATGTAAAACGACTTTATAAAAATGAACACTGTTTCATTTGAATATACGAGCATATAACACAGTACTCCTAAATTAACCTTTACTCGCTATAATTAAGGTTCATACAATTATGCAAAATACAGATTGTTTTCTGCATATTTTTGGGGATGTTTTTTTACCTCTTTCCACGTCGTCGTACATATGGTATGCATTTCCAGAAATCGGTTCTTCGTAAACCATATTTTTGGTTGGCTCATCCTTAGAAAAATTCTCTAATTCCACGTTCAAATTACTGCAAGAAATTGTTTTTAAGAACTGACTTGATGGTGGTAGATTACGTTAACTCCTACCGTTGATTTCTGCACAGTTTCAATATCACAATGACGCAAACGATAGTTGTAAGCAGGAAAAATCCACCGGCGGAAACCACACTAAGAAAGATAACTGAAAAAATATGGCTTTTACAATGTGGAGCTTTAGTTACTACAAACACTCTACAAAAAAAGGTTATGATTGGTTGAATAATAAGCTGCAGACAGTGTACAATGTTTCGACCTATAAGCTCTCTTCAGTGCAACTAGTGACATTGGCTTGATGAGATTGATGAAAAACATTATTAGCTGCTTAACTAACACTTTATGTTGCAAACCGAGTTGTAGTGTTTCAAAAATTCTATGTACATAAATCATCGATATTAAATCTCAATAAAACTCCTACTAGTCCCTACAAACCGCTTGTTATACATAAATGATTTTGCGATTTAATTATGCGTCCCTAAAGCCTTTATGAGCGGTACGATCTTTTGGTCGTGCAACCTTTTAACGTATATTTAACCTTTTTGAAAGTAATCTAGTGAGTCGCTGTCGCTGTTGTTGTTAGTGGCGGTGTCCTCTATTTGGGAGTTAGGTGTAAGATCATCTCTATCCGATGCTTCAGGTTTGGATGTTGTAGTTATGCCAGTCGTGGTCGTGGAAGCAGTAGTTAATGGATCGTTGGTAGAAGTGTAATTTGTTGTCGTTTTCGTATCTGATGTCCCTACATTGAAACAACACAATCGTATAACGAACGTGAACATGCAATAAACAACACATCAAATTAAACGCGTTTATATGACTATCACTTACAATAAAAAAAATAGGTTAACAAAACTTTAACACGGAAGAAAGTCTTCCTAGCAAAACCGAAGCAACCTCTTTTAGAAAATTTAAAACTATTACCGTTTACAGACGACCTGGAACGAACACATGGACCCAAATGCGCTAGGATCCCCGCCGGAAACCACCAAATTAGGCGTTCATAAAAGTAAACCCGGACAGCAAAGGCATGATTCAATTTTACAAAAGATTCAAAAAAGAGATTTGTTGGCTTTGGCAACCTGAAGCCTGTATTTAGTACCAGTTGTTTGTATAACTGATTTCGGGCTTAGAAGTGACTTGTAGTATAAAGCGAAAGTTATTAAATCAGAGAAAACAAACAGTTAGCGCTATGAAAGATATTTATATTCGTTCCATCGGAGGTATTACATGATAAATTTTGACATAGATCGATAATTCGCCATAATTTTGTTTGTAATAGCGTAATATCTTTAAAAAAATCAGTTTCCTTAATTTTTGTATGTTGACAGACAGCAAACAGTTCAGACGTCAATAACCCTTTCGAAGCGTGCCAACTTACTCGTTTTCTGTCGAAAAATCTTTGTACGTAATAGTGACCTGTTTGAACCGATTTGACTGTAATTATAAATCAGACAGATGAGTACATCTAGGCTTGTTAGGTCTATTGCACCATAAAAAGGCAAAACAATCATTGTAACGGTTTTAATCAAATCCAAAATACTTAAATACGAATTTCTCCATCACTTCATTTGACTTGAGATACAAACACATGCAAAGCTTTTTTTGTAATGATTAGAATTTATTACACTATTGATTTTGTTATGTTACTGTTGTTAATATTAAGTTACTAGTGTTCAAGGTCTATAGTTTACACCGTATAAGACAGAATATGTTCATCGGCAGGGGCGGCTCGTGTTAGGGTGCTGCGGAGCTGCAGCACCCCCTAGATATTTTTACTTAATACACCTACCATAATATTACAAATAACTTTCATTATTTTTATTTTTTATTCCTTAGCAATATATAATAAGCATAATTTCCGCCCTAATCACCTTTTTTTTCATTAAAATTTTTTTTTTTGGAAACACTAATGTATATCTATGCTGGAACTGCAGCTCCAGCTTTCTGACGTTTCGTGACGTTTCATGACGTTTTGCGGTTCTGCGCATGCGCACTTTGAAAAGATACATGCTGGGCGAAATAGGAGCCAGGGTGCTGCGGCTCGCGCAGCTCCACCAATCACGTAGCGTGTGACCTGGGCACCCGGAAGTAGTTGTCTGTTCCGCGTTTATTGTGTGCCAAAGCAAATCACGTGTACCATCAGGTTCGACAATGAGTACAGTACGACAGTTATTCTTTTTTAATCATTTTTACAGTTTTTGATTGAAAGGTTAATCATGGCTTTTCAAGATTCTAATTCGGTGACTGTAAGTGAGCTTCAGCAACTTAAGATTTCGCAGTTATCAAGTGCTGAAAAGGTAAGTATAAAGAAAAAAGTGCGTCCAACGCCTGATATTCAACTTTGTCAGCCAGGAATGAGCCACAACAAGAAATATATACGCAGTTTTAATTCTGAATGGTATCAAAAGAAAAAATGGCTTTGTGGTTGTGAAGTTAAAAATGCACTGTTCTGTTTTCCATGTTTGCTGTTTGGAGGCGATGAAAAATGCTGGACAAAAGATGGTTTTACAAATGTAGCCAAAATAGGTGAGAAAGCAGAAAAACATGAGAAGTCAAAGAAGCATGTGGACAATGATGTTTCACTTTCACTTTTGGGAACTGTACATATTAAGGAAAAACTTAGCGAGGCGCATATAGACTTTCAATTATTGAACACAACAGAAAAGTGGAAAAGATCGTGAAATTTTGTCCAAAATAATAGACTGCATTTTGTTCTGTGGAAACTTTGAAACTCCCTTACGTGGACATGATGAAAAAGATGAGTATTGATATAATGGACATGTACTGTTTGTCTAAACAGTAGCTGCTAAATTGCTTCACAGGAAGTGTTTCTTAAGAATGAACATTCTACAGACAAGATAGTAGTGACCACCAAGCACATCCTATTGTTGACAAAGAAAAGCTGGTTACTGAAATGAAAATGTTTCTGTAGATCTGATGTTCATGATTACTTTGAAAATAATCTAGATGATGTTTTGACAAGTGAAATTACTAGGATGAAAAATCCTTTTTGCTGTTTCCATGAGTCCTTCAAAGGCAAAACAGTTTGGATGCACACCTTTGTTAGGAACACCATTATTTCCAAAAGACTTGCACTTGCAGTGCTAGTACTACTAAATAGAAAAACAGTTTCTCAGTTGTCATTTGGAATCAAGGAAGAAGCTATCAATTATCATGCCCAAACTATAACTTTGTGATTCATTTTGGTTGTAAAAAGGAAGCACAAGGTTTAATAATATGGTTTAAATTTAAGTGAGAGTGTTGTAAATTTTAAAGCTTGAAGGAGTTTTGCACTTAAAAAAAGCAATTATAAGCTATTTGCCAGCAAATAAACCTGCAATTATAGCAGTTAAAAATCTGAAAGACAAATAATAGTCTGTACACAAAAATTCAAAAAAAAGATGTTAAAATAAACAAGTTCTGGCACAAATGTAAAGTGGTTGTTAAATTTGTCAGTTATGATACCAATAAACAGCTGTATGGCTAGTTTTTTGTGTGACAATTATAATCTGTGAAGTGTCATATAATATGTTGAAAACGACTGTGACCATAAGGTTACTTAAATGAAACATGACCATTTTTTTAAATGTTGTCGAACTGAAATACTTCGACCTTTTTCGAATCATTACTTTTTTTTCTATATTCTTGTTGTGTTTTACCGTATTTACAACCGCTTAGTTTCGAGTCTGTGTCACGTGTGTTTTTGTTCCACATTATTACTGCATGTTATGGTGTTTAGCCGTCGCTGTGCAAGTAAACAAAATACACAAATGATATCGTCTGCTGTTTACACTCGTGTACATTATTGCGTAACAAAAATTACGTCACAATGGAGTTTCTAATTAAGATTTGTATTACTTGTTTTTCTACACAAAACAATGGCTAGAAAACTATAAATGTAGGTTTTCTATATATTGCCAACTTATATATGTTCAATAAAGGCTAAAA
This sequence comes from Phallusia mammillata, assembly GCF_965637545.1. Taxonomy (NCBI): domain Eukaryota; kingdom Metazoa; phylum Chordata; class Ascidiacea; order Phlebobranchia; family Ascidiidae; genus Phallusia; species Phallusia mammillata. The sequence continues at coordinate 23,486,590 of NC_137255.1, forward strand.
TTTTGAGCAGCACCCCCACAAATTTTAGGCACGAGCCGCCACTGTTCATCGGACTAGTTAAAGAGCATGAAGAAATTTTCTTACAATAAGATTAGGCATGTTTTTACCTGTTGTTGTTTCTGCATTTCCGAGATGGCATAGGGCCATGGCAAGAAACAACACATACAACTTCATGATTATATACTGCTTTTCATCTAAAACGCATGCGATAGAAATGGGTACAAACAACTTTTTTATGTGATAAAAACGTTGCAATAACGACTCTATGAAAGTCCTAATCTTCTTATTACCACCTAGCTTTCGGCGTCACTGTTCAAGTACTTGTGTTTAAGTAAGCATGTAAAGCTCCAAGTATTTTACGTAAACCTGCTTTTCCTAAACAATTGCCTGGCGATAGCAAAACCTGTTTTCCCTGCGGTTTATGCCAAGTTGTGACATCGAACAGAATTCAGAAAGTGTGAAGTGTCTGCAGCTTATCATTTATTGGCTCGATGCTTTTAGGTTTTTTTCTGATTGGGTGTATTTCTGGTTGGCGACTGACTCCGAAATATTAGGTTTTTCTGCTCTATTATACACTGCAGTGCAATTTTATAACTCGACAAAAACGTCTCGGACTACTAGCAGATGTGATGTTTCTAAACTATCCGTCCCGAAAATGAAAGGTTGTCTGTCATGGGAAACTAACTGTAGGGCGTCTATCATGGGACACTAAAACGATAATTCCTGTTCTACCGGGTACGAAAGATGTGTTTGATAATCATTTACGTCTGCTAACAGATGCGCCTTCCAAAGCACATCACAATGCCAATATTGACAAGCATTAAAAATTACCTATTTTTTTTCGTTAAATACATGTTTGCGATCGTTATCAAGGAATCAGAACACAGACACGGTCCTTGAGGCAACAAACTAATTGTAATTTCTCAAATTGATTGAGCTTTTAAATATGTACCAAACACATGTTAAAAAACGTTTTTTCGCAACATAACACTATCAGGGTTTGTGATGATGTCAGTTATGATTGCACTGTTTTAACCTACTCCCACTCAAACACAAACAGAAACACTCGTTCATCTCTCAGAGCATTCATCTCACAACACTGCTTGTGATTTTAGTCACGTAAGAATCTTATCAGTTGATAAGGTTTTGACGTGGTGTATTACGATTGATGTTAAGACAAGATATCACAACAAAGAATGATCTTCCTTAATCACTGTACTGTACTGAAGTATTTGTAATAGTATTTTTTCACGCAGAAGTATATCATGTGTTGTAAAAGATATCAGGTTGTAATCATATTCGCATTACTTCTTCGGCTTGTCAGTGCGGAAGCATGGCATTCATTTCAAGGATATGAATATCTCATTGTTTACTCTCCGTATGCCAATTCATATGCTGATGCTCAAGTGGGATGTGCTGAATGGAATGCTACAGTTGCAAATGTGAAAACAAAGCAAATTCAAAACTTACTCGTGGATAAAATTGGAAACTTAACGGGTAAGTTTGGGTGTGCTAAAAAGAATGCTACAGTAGCAAATGTGAAAACAAACCAAATAGAAAACTCTCTTGTGGATAAAATTGGTAACTTAACAAGTTTGACGATTGTGAGTAAAAGCGGAATTTTTTAAAATTCGGAGAGAAATAAACATAGGCTAGTAGGCAAGTAATAACGTAAATAAGTACGAGCCATAATTTAAAAAATGTGTCGCAGTTCAAACATGAATGCTTACATTGCCCTGTCTGTTGAATAATGGTGAACGAGTTACCCTGTGGTAAGTGCCACTGTTGTAACATGTAGAGTGAAATTTAGTAACCTTTTCTCAGCAAAAACAACAATAAACAAAAACAAAGCCCAAACTCATCTCTACCAGAAACATTGCTAGGGAAATTTGTGGAACCAGTCGTAAGCACAGGTATTTGCAAGGTGTTGGTATAAACACATAATGGAATGTATAGAATTATCTTTCCACGATGCCTTAATTCATACAATACAGGCGGTAACGGAACATTCATGTACAATGCATGAGGCATATCATACGATGTCGCACCTAATCATCCAGGTCTTTCAACTCTCACGACGCAAGCAATTTAGCGCGCGATCAAATTATACCGGGCCATTTATATGTTAGCAGTCTGCCAACCGAAACACCGAGATACAGTTGCTGGCCTGACCCTAAAACCATCCTTCAAAGCAACTCCAAATGCCAGATACGATCCACTTATGCGATCTTCAACGATTTGCTAATTGGTTACCAATTTATGCAGAATATCCATACTGTTTGTACATTGGTGCACTTCGAGTCGGGAGCACAAACAACTTCCAGTGGACAGATGGAACGAGTGTGGATGTTGGACAGTGGTACGCTGGGAAGCCAACCAACCACGAAAAAAACGAGAATTGTGTAACAATGGGTCACCTGGACATACTTGAACCATCGTACCAGTGGCATGTCGTTTCCTGTTCCAACCAATCAAGATATGTCTGCCAAAAAGCAATTCCCGGTAAGGTTCTTTGGCTGTAACTGTACTTATTGCGTTTTTACTAAGTTAGATTTGCAAATATTTTGACTGAATATACAAGTTAATCGATCTTGCTTGGCCTTGACCTTTTGTAACAAATTGTTTAAGCAAAAAGTGATTCGTTTATTCTATTTTTCGGATGGCGTAAAATTATATAATCAGCTTGAACATTATAAGTTTTTACCAACGTTGCAAGATAAACTGAGAAAACATAAAGTTATCTCCACAAACTAAGTGTAAATGTGAGTGATAAACCACAACGTAGTAGTTTCAAAATACTTGTGGACATTATGTTTGTGTTGTATGCTACATGGTCCTTAAAACAACAAACCTACGAACGAGTCATAATAATCCAGCTGTCTATAACCTTAAGGCGACTTGTTAACGAAGGTTGAATTGGTCAGTATAAGAGCATATTTTTCAACTGTTTCCGCCATAACAGCTTAATTTAGTGATTCGTTTATTATCCAATAAACTATTGTTAAAGTTTACACGCAATAATTTTCATTAATTTCGCGAACAAAAATATTATCTAGTAAACATATTAGTGACACTTTTCAAGCAAATACATTTGATTTTAGGCAATGACATTTCCGCCAGAACTGTAGATGAATTGGTACCAAGCCAACCAAACGGACATATGTTGTTTGGAGTAATGATTTCGGGTAAGTACAATATATATTGTTGACCGATGGTTTCCTGTCTTGAAACAAATTCTTAATAAATAATGTTAAACTGTTAGTAGTTTACTCACATTTTTTATAAATTTAACAACCACTATAAGTCATGTACGGTGATAAGTCGGTTGTTTTACTTTAAAAACATAAACACAAGATTTTACCATAACGCTTTTTAATAGTGGAGGGGATAATCTTTATTGTTGCATTATCTTGTTCGTTGCTGATCATCTCAATTTGCCTGGTCGTAAATTGCAAACTTCGGAAAGAAATAATCTTGCTAAGGTAATTTATTTGTTTTCTGTAAAAACGAGCAAATGTCCAGCTTTCAGAAACCCCGATTACTCACATCTTGCAAAACAAACGTCAAAAATGCTAACTACTGTGAACAAAATATATAGCCGCTTGTAACCGATAAGTTATCAGTAATACGGACTTTTTTATTGTAAAATTCGATCCGCAAAAAGTCTGCAAATTAATAAGAGGCTAACAATGGTGTGTACATACATTGAACCTACTACAAAACGATTTGCTAATTTAAACGTTTTGTTAAACCTATGAAGTTTCATTTATTTCCCACCTTTATCCTGACAGAAATCAACAAGCAGACCCTCAAACCGACAATGCCCACAAGGATCCAATTTACGATGATGTTGGTAAGTTTAATTTAAATCAAAACAATATGCCTTAACACCAAACTAAACTGGATGACATTTTGCAGCCTGTACAGGTCCTATATCTCGGATATCTTACATTAATACGATGCAGAATGAACACAGCGAAACAAACTCCTCCGGCTACATTGATTTCACACCACGATTGAAACAATGATGCATTAAATTAAACGTTTTGGTGGTTCACCATCTATTCCCGAGTTTTTTTGTAAACATCTTTTTATGTGCAATAATGCATTCCAAATCTATGTACCCAGAATAAACGTCTGAAGACGCAACTGCTTTGAAGTAAATGTCACAAAACAGTTCTTGGAAGGTTGTTTAAACGCTTTTCTACCGCAAAAAGTTGATGGGTGGAAAATGGGTGGAAAGGGATACCAAATTAACAAAAAGATTATTTTATTGCGCCACAATAAAATAAAGTCCATTTTGTGCATTAATGGATATAAACAATCCAATTGTGTGACAATACAAAGAGAAAATAAATATAAATCGAGCAACTAATTTATAACAGGATGAGCCTTTTTTACTCACGTGACACCAATCTTTAAAAAAATATCGAAATGAAAGTTTTATATAGGGTGGGCTAACAGTATAACGCCTCACCAGTGCTAACGTGTGGCCTATGTATTATTTTCTTGCTGTCATTTATGTCAATATTCGGTCATTAATCATACAGTAAATGACAAAAAAGATTATAATTATCGAAGGGGTTAAAAGGCAGCGACTACTAAGGAAGCTAAAGGTGACAGAAAGCGAAACGCTTTGTATTTTAAAACGCACATTACTTTTACTTTGTAGCATATTAGGTATGACGCAAATTGTGGCCTAAATTGACAGCAGGCCTGTCGTAATGCATTATTGAAGTGGAGTTGTAAGAATAACTTAGTTTCAAAACTCTTTAGTTCCACATGGAACTTGTTTTAAACGAACGCTTTTTTAGATATTTACAGTTTGAGTAAATTAATTTTGTAGGAATATAGACACAATCGTGTTATTGAGTTTAAAATGAAGCACAGTGCATTGGTTCTTTTTTTGGCTGCGTGTTTAAGAAATGCTCAGCCATGGCAGACGTTTCAAGGGTTTGAATTTTACATCGAACACAGCGTCGTCAACTACACTTTCAATGAAGCTGACAGTGCGTGTGTGGAAATGAATTCACACCTGGCATATGTTAAAACCGACGAGATTTTCGCGTTTCTTAAGAGCGAAATCGGCGTATTGACAGGTGGGCATTACAATAAATGTTCACCTTACAATTAGTTTTGCGCATGTGCTTATTGATGACACAAAACTTACTTTCATAGATGCTTTTTATGAAACACAGGTCAATATTATGCTTTTTATGAAACACAATAAAGTTTTCAATTCACAATACAAAACTGCTTTCTACACATTTTCATTTCGTTCTGTTTGGTACACAGTGCAATATGTTACCGGTTGTTGTTAAAATCGAAAATGAACTGTAACTTATGCAAAACTATTTCATTTTTTACCTATTACTAACGATAGCTGGCAAAATAAAACATGAACTAATTTGTATTATGCACCAAATGTTTTTTTGCCTATATCTGTACAGAATATCCGTTTTCTTTTTACCTTGGTGGAAGTGTAAATCACACCCTAAACACAACCATGTGGAATGATGGGACGGATATCACAGTGGGCCAATGGAAATCTGATCAACCGAATAACTTTAGAGGGAATGAATACTGTGTGATCATGGGATGGGTGGAGTCCTACGACTCTACTTATGAATGGAGAGACGTGCCGTGTTCGTTTTTTTCAAGATATATTTGTCAAAAGACCATTCCAGGTATGATAGAAATGAAATAAAGAGGTTTGTCGTAAGTATGATTGCTTATACATAGCATCCTGTGTTTGAAAAAAAACTTTTTTATGCGACATGTAAAACTTAACAACGCAAAAATATACTACAGAAGAAAGCAACTCAAAAATATGTAGCACAGTATGTAGTTCTACGTATTGTATGGTCATCAGTGACAGAAAAGTTTACAAATTCTTAAAGAAAGTAACTAAACAGCAAACTATTTTGCAGGAAACAATACGACCACCATGACAAGTGTTACAGGTGGGCAATTTGCGTATGAATTCTAGATAAACATTATGCCAAAACTAAATCCTTCTAAAAGTATTGAATTGTCTATCACAAAAAAAGTGTTTGAACCAATGACATTTTTGACCATATAGTATGAGCCTGTTGCCATTAAAGCTCATTAAAGCTGACTTGTAATTATTCAACATACCTCATTATCTCACCTCTCAACCTTACCCTACTTTTTCCGACACCCAGAATCATCAATTCATCAAAGCATTTGCGTTTAAATGTCGCAGAGAAAAGTTGTATTACAAAAACATATGAGATCGTATCACATTTCGAACTAAGCGCAAAGAGCGGAAACCGCAATCATAAATCACAAGACTAATAGGCGATCAACCACTTTAGCATGCGAGCAGGCAATTAAGAGCTTTATGGCGCGTATTAAACGCTGTATATGGGCCCGTTGTAATGCTGGTAACACTTCTTTTATATCGCATCTATTTGAAAAGGGCAAAATATGTGTCCAAAAATAAAAATGCGTAAAAACATACCATCCAAAAAAAATATATATTGCGTTTGAGTTTCTTAAACTTTTACGCGCACCTTGTTTTCGCAGAACCTACTACAACAGGAATTGCAAGTAAGTAGTATCCTGATTGACAAGAACCACTCTATCTGACATAAATATTACTGTAGTAAAATGTTTGTAGCCACGAGTACACAAACACTACATGACAAACAAACACATTTGGTAACTTTATACTGTTTTCATATAGTTACAAATTCAAAATACCTGCATAAGTCAATGTAAGTCTAGTACAGCCCAAAAACTAAAAACGATTAGGAAACATCGGTGTCGTATAAACTAGGTAATGTAAGTAAGAAGACAGTTATATATGGATCACCCAATAAAGTATGTATGTGCGTTTCAGATGCTTCGGTGAACGTCCTGCAACAAGCAGTCAATCAACTGAAACCGGTTGTTATTAGTAACTTGCTTGACTTGGAAAATATCCTGGAAAGTATTAGCAGAAGACAATTTTTCCACAACGAAACAATATATGTTCTTAAAGATGCGGAATTATACGTCAGTTCGGTGTCACTCCTTCCAAACCAAACTCAACACAGTTCAAACGTAAAACTATCAACGACTGAAATCAACTTTACGTTTTTTACGAGCGGTTTAAGTGACATTGTAGTAACGGTCCTCAGACTAGAAACAAACGTGACAGGACTTTTGCAGCCACAAGAAACCGAAACGATCTCCTCTGTATTCTACACATCTGCAGACACAGCAAAGTTTATTGTGGTTTCGGGCTGGGCCAGAGGTACTGCACCGGGCAGACTCAAGCGTAGAATACCAAACAATAATAGACTGCAAGGCAACGTAAGCTTCAATATACCTTCACCACCAACGCAAAACATTTGCAATACAATAGAAGCATCAACGCAAAACAGCACGAGCAACTCAGCAATAAGATCGTTGCAACCAATATGTCTTTTTGTCGATGAAACAAGCGGACGATATTCCAATAGGGGATGTACCACAACGGTTGATGACGTAACTGGCAACGTCACGTGTACGTGTGACCATCTTACCATATTTACAGTTTTACTAGCGGTCAAAACCACAAACATTCCAATGGCTGTTAAGGTAAGTGCAGTAATCATTTTACCACCATCTTAATAACAACCATAGAACTTGATTCTCAGTTTCTCTTTGTAATTAGTACATTCAGAAAGTTTTTACTCTTCCAGTGCCAATGCATCAGATCGAATAAGAATAGAAGCATGCAACACAATTTTGCTTATTCCGTGGTGTTCTTTGTATTTAGGTTGTATCCTACATCACAGAATCAGCATCAGTCGTTTGTTTGTTCGCAACTATTGCCTGTCTGGCAAGTTTAAAACGCAGTGGAGACAGAGTACCGGTTCAGATCAATCTTTCCGTGGCAATTTTACTTCTACATTTTGTCAACTTGTTTCACGACCTCGCAGTTAAAAATGACATCTCATGTGTGACATTTACTGTATGCGTTCACTATTTCTTGCTCTCAGGAGGTTAGTAACATGCGCAAGCCTCATGAGTATATTTATTATCTTTTGAACATTTATTATTTATTAAAGGTGCGTGGTTGATGGTTGAAGGCATCCGGCTTGTCATGGCAACCTCAGATCCGATAAAGTTCCGAGCACAAAACCCAAGAAAACGTTTCAAAGCCTTTTTGCTCTTCGGCTGGTTTGTTCCTGTATTCTTAGTTGTTTTATCGGTGGCTGTGGGCATACCTCTTGGTATGCATATGAAACCACAGGTGCATTACACAAACTGTCACCAGTACCAAAGTCCAGGCTTCTCTATTCTGAAGTACAACAGGTGTTGGTTGGCTACTGACACACCGATGTTCTATGCGACCCTTTTTGTACCACTTGCTCTCATCCTGCTTGTGAATCTCCTTATTATTCTAAAAGTCACGCATGTGATGTTTAACTCGAGAAAGATGCAAAACAGAGGAGAAGATCCGGGAAGAAATGATGCACTTAGAGCTGCAAAGGGATTTGTTTTGTTATTTTTCATGCTAGGAGGGACATGGATTTTAGCGTTTTTTACAGGTAACCGTGATAGCTTTTTCACAGTTCATAAAAATAATAAGCTGCAGACAGTGCACACTGTTTTCGACCTATAAGGTCTTATAGGTCGAAACAGTGTGCACTGTCTGCAGCTTATCATTTATTGGCTCATATGCTTTTACATAAAAATAATGATTTAGTGCAGTTTGTGCAAAAAATGATTTTAATAATTAAATCAATCATTTTAAATATCACATATTAATCACTTTTGGAGCTTACGCACAAACAAATATATTTTGTCATGTTTGAGATAGTTATGGGGCATTTTAAGTTTAAAATATTCCGACATAGTAAAAACGCGCATGAAAATGAAACCTTACAAACCAAGGTAACTTTTTGTGCTCCGATTTGTTCAAACCAATACAAACTTTAGGAGATAAAATCATTAACTCTGTTTTCACACTTACATGTTGTTTATGTTGTAGGTGCTGGGGACGAGATAGAAAACGAGATTTTTATGTACATTCACGCAGTGATTAACGGGTCACAAGGAATTGTCGTGTTTCTGCTTTACTGTGTGAAAGACGGAGTCATCGAAGAGGCGCTAGTCAAGTTTAGAAGTAAACTACACGTTCATAGAACCCTCGTAAAAACCGTAAGCAATTCATCTGGACAAGTTTTGAATCAACAGTCAAACGACACAACCAGGATGTAATTGATTACCTTCTACAGCCAGGGTAGTTTTCGAATGCCTCTGGTTCATGGTCCATTTTATGAGTTTGCTTTCTACGGTGTAGTGCGGCACAGTGACTTGAATAAGTCAAAGCGGACCGACTGAAGTACTGAAAAAATCGCATGTTAACTGCGTTTAGCAGCTTGTGTTCAAACGTTTACATTACATTTGTACTACACAGGATATGTCGGATTTTGCTCTTGTTTGTGTTTTTACATATTGAACGTTCGTTTAACTATGAAAGTGTTTTTGTTTTCGACAGTTTTACAACAGGTTCTGCATGGTAAAAAAATGCTCAAAGCTGCGTCACAGCACGAGTAAAGTTTCGCAAAGATGTGATAACGAAACGGTAGAGCTACTAACACAAGAATTTACATGTCAGGCCTGCTAATTTCCAAACCACGAAGCACAGGCGGTGGCGCAACGAAGCACAGGCTTTTGCTGTGGCAATAATTGCTGACTCATCAAATTGCTGACTTAACAATTATCGCCAAAGTAAGAGCATATGATCCGTTGCTCTACCTTTAAGAAATTAACATGCCTGACCTGTGAGTTCTTGTGTTTGTAGGTTTTTCTAACCAAACTAGATGAAGACCAGTCAGGACCTCAATGTGTCAACAAACAAACTGTTTTTGTTTTTTTGAATGTTTTGAAATATAACTTCTGTTATCGCGAGCATGATAAAACGTTACATATAGACAACAGGTGCTTGTTAACAGAAAGTCGAAAAGTTTGGTGCCATAAAGTTAATGACCAAATCCATATTCCATGTGGCCATGTTTACTAAACTCAAAACATTGGCAGTTTAACAATTCGCCTACCAACAAATAGTTCCTGACTAGTTCCAAATATTAATCTAAAACACAAACTTAGATTCAACACAGCTCTTACATGTAACATCAGTTGTTTTGTGTGCTATAATGTACGACTGGTCTGGGTTATAAAAGTCTATTCGCATAATTAACTAAAGTCCTAAAACTAAGAGCGCTACCTGGACCACGTCTTTAATCCACAAATCAAAAAAAACTGTGCAGTTTGGCTTCATCTACTAAAACCTACACCAAGACATGCTAAAACTCTGACCTACTATAGTAGGTATACATAGCGATAGATAAACGTTCTAACTACGTAACAAATATAATTGCGAAACGAATCAGATCTAAAGAACGTCGTTTAACAGTGTGAAAAAAAAAACTACTTCCAACTTCAAGTGACTAGATTAACAATAGCGTGGAAAAAAAGAAACATACCTGACTGGCGCCACCTGTAGGAAATCTCACACAGGTGGCAACAACGGAGGAAATAATGCAAAGTATTTGAGCCTGAAAAGTAACACCATTGTGTGCCTAAGGTAAATGATCTCACGGCAATGAGCCAGTAAAGTGCCTGGAAGGAACATTACAAAAGCTCAGGAAAAATCAAACGTATAAATGACTTATTTAACAGTACAATGATCCTGTAGGCAATGAAAAACATTGTGGAACACGAGCAGTGTAGCTTCGGTGGCCCCACTGTGGGGCAATATGGGAGTATTTTTTTTAAATCTAATTGCGGGTTAATAATATGTGTTGCAAGTTTCGCTTTTTAAGGCGAGTTGTCAAAGTTCCGTTTTTGTTATTTTCATGCATTTGTCATACATACGTCTTTGCAAGCAGTCAATTTGCAGTAAAATTGGACTAGTTTTTTTTAAGAACGGACTTGCGGTTTTTAAGAATTTCACCTGACAACACTAAACAAGGGTAGTTGATATGAAGTAAATCAACGTTACTTGACAAACCTAGTGCAACAAAGACGTGATTACCAGGTATGTTGTTGACTTACTAACATTTAACAGCAACCAACATATGGATATCCTCACATATATAAGACACCATGTAGCTTTGTTTTGAACCTAGAAATAGATTCGCACGTAGTTTTTGCGCAGGTGCAGTTTGACGCATGCTGCTTAATACTGTAAGTAGGTGGGAAAATAGCCGTTTGGCATTTTGAATAGCGGTTGCAAAAGATAAGAGATAGTTGATTATACTTCCATTTAAGTATCTTCAATGAAGTAGAAAGGATAAGAAAAAGATAGAATAATCGAATTAGACAGAAACATCTAAACCACAGGGTCATAGTCATAAAACATAATTATGGCAGCAAATTTATTAAATATAGTACTTTTATTGTAGGTTTTCCTAGAATTGAAAATGAAATTGGCTTTAGTGATCATTTTTCATTTTTGTCAAGTCACGCACCCAACATCGGTTACAGGTATTTTTGTACTGTTTACAAGTTGTTGCGGTTTAAGCTCTGCTGACGGGTAATGCTTTTTTCTGAATAGCTGCGGACAATGTGACGAGTACGACTTCTACAATGACGACTGAAACAACAACAGCAACAAAAATATCAAGCGCAAGATTGTTCACTACCAAGGCCTTGTTTTCAACCGCACTCACAGATACCACTAAACTTCAAGGTAAAAAAGATAACAGTTTCATTTAAGTTTTGTCACAAGAAATTTGTAGAAACGTCACGGTTTCTGTGGGCTCACAAATGTAAATTTGTTCCAAACGCTTATATAAACCAGGAAACAGGCATGACATAAAAACAGTGTAAGTTTTGCAGATGGGTGTGGTTACTTGTTCTTGCCAAACAGTGATCGCTTCTTACTTTAATCGTTTTCCGCCTCCGTTTTTGGTAGTCTCGTATCTTAGAGCACGTAGTTATTTCCGCCTTTCACAGTCAGAAAGAAAAGTAATGTAACTGATTAAAGTGACTGTCAAGGTAATGCCTGAAAACAAACATTTTCCAACATATCCAAGCACGAAAATAGGCTACCTGCCACATGTGATCTGATTTACTTTTGTCTTCTTAGAAACGCGTTCAACAGCTACTCCTGAAACTACAGAACCCCAATCAGGTATGGAATTCCAGTTGTGTTTGATATTTTGATTTATCCAATCACATATGCGCTCAAAACACAATTGATCATGCTATAAGTAAAAGAAAACTTGGCAGTTCGCCCCGTTGATGAAGGCCCAACTTGTAAACTATACTTTTCTAATCCATAATATCAAAAAAAAATTGTGTGTTTATTGTCTAGTTTTCTACGGTCAATTGTCAATTACGGTCAATTTTATCAGTCTGGGTGTTTGATCGATTTGTAGTTGTATAACTGCTTGTTTAGCAGTACACGTAAAAGGTTTCGTTGCTGTAAGCGTTGCAAAACAATAGAGATTGGGTTGCATTGCACCTCCTAGTACAAAGTCATTACTTTGGGGGTTTGCTTTATTTGAAAATGCATTAACGGATGTTTGTGTGTTTGGTGAATTTAGAAATGCTCAACTGGTTTCTTTGTTTTAACCGTTGCAAAACAATACAGGTTGAGTTGGCCTGCATGCATTCCACCAACGCTAAAGTCAAAATATGTGGGCAGTTCCTGTTACGAAGGCAACCAACACTAACGTCATAATGCAAGGGAGAACCTTATATGATATCCATGAATTATAAGTTTTAACATATGCTGATTATTAGAGTGCAATTTTGTTTCAAAACATTTTTGACCTGAAACTATGAGTTGAGTATTGCACTCGTTGAACGAAATCTTAGTGATAAAATCCACTAGACCATTACCCAAATCGGAAACAGCTGCGTTGGGACGTTAGAAAGCACAATTAAAGGATAGATGCTTAACGCGTTGCAGCTATAGCTGTATACATTGTCATTATTAAACGTTTTGTGACGGGGAATCATATTTGAGAGTGAGGTTGGTTTGATTAAAAAAATTAGACTTGGACAAAGTTACCGGTACTAGTCAAGAGGGTCACTGAATTAAAATATCTTGTTAAAATACAGACTCGTACTGTTTTTGATCGGAATTAGTTACTCTAATGAGAGCATGTCAAGCTAAACTAATTCAGTGAGGAATATGTTCGTTTTTGCAGATGGCACTGTCGACTACCAGTTGTTATTTTATCTGGTGATCGCGTCTGTCGGTGGGTGTATCTTTGGTGCAACGTTGGTGGCAGTGATATGTCTTACTTGTGGAAGATTCAGCAGGTAAATGCTATGTTACAAATTTACCTCAGTATTTGTTTTTTTACGTTATCTTTTTGTTGTGTAGAGGAAAAGCAAATATAACTGGACAGGATCACGAACAAACAGAAAAGGGTAATTTTTGTAACAATGTGTTGTGTAGTCTGCGTGTAGACGTAATAAATAATAAATTAGGAGTGATCAAAATGCTTGTAATTAAGCAAAGTTGGGTTTAGACCAGTGGTTCTCAACCTTTATTTTTTCGGTATTAATTTCGGTCTTAAACAAGTCGTATAAAGTAAATAACAAACTGTAATCGTGACAAACCTCAATACGGATAAAGAGTGTTAGGGAATACAGATATTTGCAGCACACACTCAATTCTGCCCATTAGAAAAGAAAATGGCTCACTTTAGTGGGTGTTGCTGGTGATCCTACACCCGTGCCCCCCCGGAATACGGCTCGTAACCCCCCTGGGGATCGGATGTCCCCGGTTGAGAGCCACTAGTTTAGACATAAATTGGTCTAAACAAACATGCAAGTTTTGTCAAAAATATAATTTGAGAGTATTGTTACCTTCCCAAAAATATCAATCTTCTAGAGTGGTGTACAGAAATATAAATGCGTTTGTTTAAAGTTTAAGCATTAAACCAAAACACCCCGAAAGAAATCTAATCCATTTTTTTCTGTTTTAAAGCGAGTGCAATGAGGGAAACAACCAATTTAAGTCAATCCAAATCAGGAGAACATTTTACTAACAATCCAAAAGTCAACAAGAGTCAAAATGAAACGGAAACTACGGGCACTTTAGATGATGCAAATCCTAAAAAGATGAATGGCGACCCCAAGGTCAGCAAGCAAAAACAAAAGAAAACTAAAAACGCAAAACCTGTCAAAGTCGATAAAAGGGTCAATGATCAAAAGGTAAATGTCCACAACAACCCAACTACTAACCTGAACGAAACCGAAACATCGTATGCTAACATGGCCAATCTAGAAGCTGTGGATGAAATTATAAATCGGCCTGCGGTTGAGGATGTCAATATTAGGAATAATGAGGCGTCACAAAACGGGGAAGATAACTTAAATTCAGTCTACACACCAATGCACGCCACTCCGGACAATACTAAAAAGAAACTGGACATCGGACCAAGCAACACAAAGAATCAAATAATGAAACATGACCAAAATGATAGCGTGTATGTCGAAAATGTGAACGAGGCTACTGCGTATGCAACTGTGGATGATCACATGGTATTCAAATTTACCGAAACACAAGATTCAGAAGCATGTTACGAGGGAATCATAGAGAAACCAATGTATACAGCAGTGACCAAGAAAATGGGAAAAACATCTGATAAAAACAACTAAACTAACGATGCAGAGATTGGGGGCTGTATCAAAGCAAGTGATTGCCGTCATTGTCAAATCATGACAAAAGCAAACGCGACATGAAACGATCAATTCCATATCTATTCAATGGGGTCGGCAAACCCTGGCGTGGTGGTTTTTCATGGCACGCCAACCGATTAAAACTCAGCCTTACATGCACAAAACCTTCTGCTATCTCTTTATTATTGATATCTGCTGGCACAAATCACTATTACTTAGATTCTTAGAAAAACGTTGGTAAGCGAGGTCATTTATAAACGAAAATAACAAGTAAATTGACACGCGTCGCCTAAAAGGTCGCCGACCCCTACAATTCAGCGTATTGTCATATATTATGTATTTGTTGTAAAATTGTATACATGTCATGCCTATTATAGCGGTACTTATCTTTCACCGCGCTACACATGGCGATATACACGCAGTGTTATTGGTAAGATGTTTAGCATTAGCTGTAGCGGTGGAATTTGTTTCAAATGCAGTCTTTTCCTGTTTCTTGTACTTTGTTTCACCTGCTTTGTTTCAAGGAATACTTTTTAATTAAATATCTAAAAAAATAAATTTTGTTCTTACTTCCGCTTACTTGTTCGCAGTTACTCAACTGGATTTCACATTTACCCTCAAATTTTATTTAAACTGTTATCCTCTAAATTGTGTCAACTGTTTTATTAGCATCATTGCGAACAAAATTGTAAACTTGGTAAATTTTGGTAATGCAGATTATATTTGTCAAAATAGCAGTCAACATATCTATACAACTGTGACCAAATGTGTTTTAACATTTATCTTGCGGCATATGTTTTTATCCATAACTAGATTTAATAGTTTTGCTCATTTGCTTTTGACTCATTGCTCTTGCCCGAAACTGAATGGGCACATTTTCCCACATTTCGTGTTTACTTTTAGAAACTTGAGAATGATTTATTCTGCTATTGACTTAGGTTTTTTGTTGCATGTTTTCTGTTTGTTTTGAGATTAAAGTAAGCTTAAATAAATAATCTTCATGGCCCATCGGTACTGACAAAAATCATATTGTCAATGGCCGCACAGAGCAACAACTTGCCTTCCTGGCAATACATGCAGTAAGTCAAAATTCGATCCAATGGAGCACGTACGTGCATTTCCTTGTCGAGGCGTGGCATATGTTGACGTAATTGTAAAAGGTTTTTGTAGTCACTTAGAAACAAAAATACAGGCTGGTGAGCGTTGTGTAAATTATAAATGTCAATAAAAAATGATTCTGACATCACATAATGTGCTGTGGCAAAATACGTTGTTATTCTGCAAATAGCACGTACTCTGTAAATCAGATACACAGGGCTTAACTATATTTCTGATGTAGGGACAAGTCATAAGTTGCCATTGTTTGAAGACGATTAAGAAGAAAACATGATTTTTAATATTTGACTTGTAATTTCAGTTTGGACACAATCAAAAATGTTGGGTTAATCATCTATGGGTAATTTAACAGGTGAGATAAAAAAAGTAATAGATGGGTAAAATGTGTACTTTAAACATGGTGTATTTGCAACGACTTGAATTCTTTTAAAATAAGGCTTCTTGTCCGTAGTTTCGTTATTTAGAAAACATTGAAAGAATCTCAAACTAGTATAACATTCTCAATTACCCTTGAGACAGTCAAACCGATTTGATCTTGGTTACGTTTAAAAGGGGAATATTGTTTATGCAGATCAACCTTATTCATTTTATATCGGGGCACAAAAATTAGAAGGGCAGTTTAAATGGACAGATGGAACAAAACTTAATGATACAAATACACAGTGGAGGGAAGAAGAACCAAATAACGATGGTGGAAACGAAAATTGTGTGACAATGGGATGGACCAAAAAACCAGTAGGCTACAAGTGGTTAGATACCAATTGCTCACTTCCTGCAAGACACATTTGCCAAAGAAAAGTTCCGGGTATGCATCAGGGCTTATGACTAATCTTACTCTTCAAATGACAAAGACACAATTTGATGCTTTTAGTTAACACATATCATTACATCGTAATCAAAAACATAACTCTTAGAAGCTTGGGTAAAAAGAAAGTATGCTGGTGCCGACGTTTTACTAATCGCTGTTGTCATTAATTGTGCAGGTCTGGCAGTTATGTTTTAAATTTCAATAGATTTATGGATAAGTTTACAGTGTCCCTATTTATACAACTGTTGAACTAAATCCACTGTTCTCCAATAACGTAATGGAACTGTAAACTTTAACGGTTGCTGTATAAAATCACTAGCTGAGTTTAATTGCAACTGTGACGTGGAAAGATTTTTCCGGCCGTAACCTGACGAAAATAGATAGTGATAAGCCTAAGTCTTTTGTAATCTGTAAATTGTTACATGCAATCTATTATGTCTGTTAGGCTGAGGAATTTTTTGGCATTGTTGTCAGGAGGAAATGACACTGATTGTTTTGGTTATGAGTGTAGCGTACGCAAAATGCAAGTTCCTGATATGATCATCCTAACCATTGTACAACTTATTTCAGAGCTGCAGTGTCATTCTTTTGGTGGAAACGAATATCTCATTGTTTACTCGCCATACGTTAATTCATCGGACGAGGCTAAAGCTGGCTGTTACAGAAGAGGTGCTATATTGGCCAATATCAAAACAACAGATCTACACGAATTCTTAGTCTCAAATATTAGGAATTTAACAGGTGAGATGAAAAATAAAATAAACGGTTAGAAGCATTTTTTATAGTGTACTTAAACATATTGTTCTCTGTTTACATTAAATCGAAACAATGCCATTTTCCGCCTGGTCCCTATTAAAACTAAATGAAATAAATAAAAGCAGATCAATTTCGTAAACCATGTTTTTGATTGTCCTTGAGACATTAAGACCGATTTGAATTTGGTTATATTTAAAAGCGTAATATGTTTTTTGCAGATATCCCTTACTCATTTTACATCGGAGCACAAAAAATTCAAGGGCAGTTTAAATGGACAGATGGAACAAAACTTAATGATACAAATACACAGTGGATGGAAGGAGAACCAAACAACCATAATGGAAACGAAAATTGTGTGACAATGGGATGGTACAGAAAACCAGTGGGCTACAAGTGGTTGGATTTTACTTGCTTGAGCCCTGCAAGATACATTTGCGAAAGAGGAATTCCGAGTATGCACAGTTATCTCTTACTACGAATCCATCGCTGTGAATGAAATGGACGTTATCTTACCGATATCGTTACAACTGTATATTTGACGAAGGATCCAATGTCCCCTAACTTCGAGATTAAGATTGTAAATTTTTATAAATTTTTTTTTAAGTTGCTTGTGATGCATAGCTGAGTTAGCTTGGTTAAAGCATTAATGGACTTTTAATGTAGCATCACCTTCGATTTGTCAGTTCTGCAAAGGTAAATGCAAACTTCCCTGTTGTACATGCTACAAAAATGTTGGTATAGCAATTGGTCAAAACGAATAAGGACGTCTTTGGACAACTTTAAAGCTTTCTACTTTCAGATCAGGAAAACGACTCACTGCTAATAACTATGCTTTCTTTCCTAATTGGATGCCTCATAATAGCCGCGACTGTAGCAACAATAATTCATATCCATCGCAAATGCAAAAGGTGTGTAGCGTATCGTTTGTTTAGATATGTCTTCTGTTGTTATTACATGTATGTAAATCCTAGATCTAGTTCAAGGAGAAAAGACGGAGAAGATGAAAACGCAGAAATCGGTGAGAACTTTATCGAAATGAATTTTTTTCCGAGGGCACTTTTTGCAATTTACACTGATTTATATTGTTCCAGAGCACCCAAGTACTAGCTGCAACGTAGGAACCAAATCGAACCATGAACCTATCTATGTTAACGTTGTGAGTGAGGACAAGCAAAAGACGGGCGAAAATATTAAACCTAGAAATTCTGGCCCTGCGTTTAATAAATCCAAACCTAAAGGGCATGATCCACAATATGCAAATCTCAGTTCGTCTGATATTGCTATGTCAAATTTAGCGTATACAAATGTATATGAAAACTAAATTAAAGAGAGTTTTTTTGCAATTTGCCAAGTTCAATACAAAATCAAACTTTGCTCTAATTTTGAAATGATGAGAGCATCGTCGTTTTTAACAGCCATTGACTGTTATCAACGAAGACTGATTCAATAAAAAAGATGTTAACTGTGAATTTGGGCACTGCCAATAAATATTTCGCACGCAGTTAAGTTAAGTGTCGTAAGTGGTACCATTCAAAACCATAGTTATTAGTCATCTGTCGTTTGGGCCGTGAACTTTTATGATACAAAATCTTAAGTCAAAGGTAATAACCTACTGTCCTACATTCGCGAGTGACGATTAGCCGCATGAGCACGCTATTTTCCACATCTTATTTACAAAATATTTGCAAAATTGTTGCGAACGCTTACGACTAACTGTTTTCGTTATTAGCATACTGTCGCTGATTGTGTAAATTATATTTGAAAACAGAATAATTTAAAATACAAATATTGAAACAAGTTTCCTCCGTTTCAACAAACATGGCCTAAACAGCTTGGTTTACCATTGTGTTAGTATAGAGATATGCACCACCTTACAACTTTCATAAACAACTGTACTGTACTATTCCCTAAATGAATTTCATGACTATACTTGTATAAGGCCTGTGACTGAAACTTAGAAACAAGTCCATTTTGATATGTATGTATTTGTACAAACAACGCGATTTGGTTCCTAAGTGATTCTGCGTTCTGGTTGGTTGCAGCCCAGTCAGGCCTTAATATTCCGTTACTCGGCGTTATGTCACGAACAAAACTTATTTTCTGGCACAACCAAGGCGAAAGATCTATTATTAGTAACTACAGTCCAATGCTACAATCCAATGCATGTTCGTGTCATGATGAATTGTGAAACACAAGTTTCCCAAATTTTTTGTTTGTGTTTCCGACAAAATTGCTCGTTTCGTGATCTCGCATTTGCATATTGCCACTTAATTTTGCGGCGTCGAAATAGCTGCCTTTTAAATGCAATCAAACGACCGTAGAAAGGCAGACATAAAGAGGTCATTTTTACCTCAATGGGCTTTCCGAATAATTCTACATTACAAGAATGATATGCTCGTTATATGTTTTTCCCAAGCGCTTGTGAATCACAGATCGTTCACGCTTGTAAGCAGGGGGTAAGGATTACCAGTTTCCAGTGACGCATGCTACGATCGTACGTCAGAATATGATAAACAGTATAAAGGACAATACACTGCTGTGTTCCTGAAGTGATTAAACGAATTATTATTCTTTTTTTTCCAAATGTCGCATTTATGAAAAACAACGCAGAGTCAAAATCCGACTTGGTTCGACACAATTAAAAAATGGTGATCACGTCCCATTTGTTGTCATTTTTTCTTATTCTGCATATTCGTAATCTCGGGCTTATTTTGTGTGTAACGTATTGTGCTGACCACAAAGTGGATATAAATGTGTGTGTACACATCGTATGTCTCTGCCGGAAGAAGTTTAGAAAAAGGTCTGTTTTTTTTTTTCACCAAACTTGTTTACTTGAACACAGACAGAAACATGTTTACCTCCAGGACTGGAATAAAATTCGAAAAAAGGCCGAAAAATAGTAATGTATCTAGACGTCTCAAAGGAAATAAAAAATATTCAATCCTCGAAGAGCACGCTACAATTAGACAGTCTATGCTTATCATTACGATTGCGTTTGCTGCAATTCAAGACAAAGTTTAAGACTATAAGTTTCTACAGTTATAACAATCAAGATCTATAAAGCTTGGTTTACTACTGTGTACTTTGTAAATAGATTATCACCGTCTTTATCCTTTTATTAAAATATGTACTGCACAATCCCGAAAACAAGTTTCATGCTTAAACTGGCTTGATGCGAAGGTAGGCGAATTATAATCGTGTGAGGCCCCTGACTGAAACTTGAAACAAGTGGATTTTGTACTTACGCATTAGCATAATAGAATGGGTACTCTCCGTGATGCTGGGCCGTGGTTGGTTCAGCCCAGTCAGGCCATCGTATTACGTTACTGGGTGTGATGTCACGAGCGAAACTGTTTTCCTGGCACACACAAGGGAAACATTGAACAATAGCAACAGTACGTCTGAACGAATGCATGATTGTGCGTTTCGTGATGATTTCTGAAAAACAACTTTCCAAAATTTCTGTTTGTGTTGCCAACAAAAATACCCGTTCGTAAACTGAATAGCTGGCATGAAACGAAATGTACAGCACACAACGGGCGATTCCCAACGTTTCTCCAAATTGCACCTCAGTTGGGACAAGTCAAAACATATATGTGGGCTTCCATGTCTAGCTTTGTTTTCTTTAAACCAAAAAGAATATTTGTGGCAACTTAGCCTCGTTTACCAATAATTCTTTTTTCATAATCCTTAACACATTGATTAATAGTGTTCACCAATAACTGAGGTAAAAGATTTTTTACAGCACGTTTATTTTGTGGACTCTGAAAAAAGAATCAAACTTATCAAATTGTTGTATAATGGATGCACGCAGGAATCATCATTATTTTTATACGCAAAGACTTGAAATTTTTAATCAATTGTAGCCAGCGTCTTGGCAGGATGTGTATCTTTTTAAAGAGAAAGTATCGAAACTCAAAACAAAATGATTTCCTTCTGCACAAAAACTGCTGTTCTCTAAGCTTCGCAAATGTATTTAAATCTACACAAATACAAAAACAAATGTAATTACAGTAACTTACATTGCATTGCCCCGCAAGAGATGAATTTATTATACTGCATTTAGCAGCAGCAAATAACATTATAATACATCAAACAAGGTTCCCAAAGTTCTTCACGTTTTGGGATGTTGCCCAAAATGTAAAATATTTTAGACAAATCTTACTTTTCTCCTTTTTATCCAAACGTGGAAACTATTGATGCTATTATTTGCTAACTGTTTAACAAGTGTATTGGAACCTGTATATGCATCAGTAGTGAGATAACACAATGTCAATAGAAGCAATAAAGCAGACAACGAGTGTGGGTATAGAGCTACTAACACCATAACGCAAATGACATCCAAAATCGATTAGGGGGCGTAAATAGCTGAATATTTTTATTAGCGGCTATAAATGGGTTGGGTTGGGAAATAAGTATTTAAAACTTTTACATAAGTAACTAATTTTTTGGGGTTAGTTTTATTGAATTTTAGGTGCTAATGCCTTACCCCGACCCTACTAGCCCTAACCGTGAGCATTTTTGGAGATATAACCAAATCAACTTTGGTTGTCATTTGCGTTATGGTGTTAGTAGCTCTACCACGAGTGTGATTCTTTGGAAACATGCAATGAGTCATATCCCAACTGTCCCAACTGCAACTCTGACGTGCGTTTCCCGTCTGACATACGTCTGGCGTGTGTTGTTATGAAAATGTAGTAATGGTGAAAGGGCGTTTGTAGTCAATCAAAAGAAAAGGTGGTTCAGGCTAGTAAAGGTTATATGTCAACGCCGATATAAAAAAGTTTCGAAAAAAAGTTGTTCTGCCAGGTTCAAAAACATATTCAGGAAATAAGTTACAAAAACACACTTTATATTTTTGTGTCATGGTAAAAAAAAGTTCTGCCAATGATTTCAGGGCAATAAACAAGGAATAGACAAAAGAATAGTCATTTGGAAATATATCAAGCTGAAACACAATGAAAGTTGTCGGGTTAATCATCGTTTCCATTGTGCAACTTATTGCAGCACAGCCGTGGCATTCTTTTGGTGGAAACGAATATCTCATTGTTTATTCGCCATATGTCAATTCATCTGACGATGCTAAAGCTGGCTGTGACAGAAAAGGTGCTACATTGGCCAATATCAAAACAACAGATCTTCACAACTTCTTGGTTTCAAATATTAGGAACTTAACAGGTGACATGAAAAATGTTTTAGATGTTTAGAAAAATTTTTACTTAAACAAAAATACTTAAAGCGTTTACTTAAACATGTTATTCTTTGCAAAGACTTAAATTCAATCAAAACAATGCATCGATTTGAATTTGGTTATATTTAAGAGTGTAATATATTTTTGCAGATTACCCTTACTCATTTTACATCGGAGCACAAAAAATTCAAGGGCAGTTTAAATGGACAGATGGAGCAAAACTTAATGATACAAATACACAGTGGGGGAATAAAGAACCAAACAACGATGGTGGAAACGAAAATTGTGTGACAATGGGATGGCACAGAAAACCAGCGGGCTACAAGTGGTTGGATATCAACTGCTCACTTCCTTCCAGATACATTTGCGAAAGAAAAATTCCGGGTATGCATATTAACCTGTAATTAATCCGACGCTTCAAACGAAAAATGCATCGTTTGGGGTGTTTACTTGACACATTTCATTAGAACTATATTACGAAATCAAATGCTCTCCAATTACGTGATGAGAATTGTAAACCTTAAATCACCGGCTGGACACTGCATGAAATCACCAGCTGAGTTTAGTTTAAGCATTTCAATTGTTGCAACTACAATGTGTCATGACGTTTTCCCGTCGTAACGTGGCGTATATGAGTAGTGATGAGCTTACGTCTTTGTAATTTGTAGTTTCCGTGTCGGTATTGTGTAAATTGTTAAGTTACATGAAATCTATTATTTATGTTGAGATAAAGCAACATTATCCATTGTTGTCAGTAAATGACACTGATTGTTTTGGTTATAAGTGTAGCGTACGCAAAATGTACATTTCTGAGGTGATCATCTTGACCATGGTACAACTTATTGCAGCACAGCCGTGGCATTCTTTTCGTGGAAACGAATATCTTATTGTTTATTCGCCATACGTTAATTCATCTGACGAGGCTAAAGATGGCTGTGACAGAAGAGGTGCTAAGTTGGCCAATGTCAAAACAACAGATCTACAAAACTTCTTGGTTTCAAATATTAGGAATTTAACAGGTGACATGAAGAATGCAATAGGTGGTTAGAAGCATTTTTTCGACAAAGTCTTAAATTGATTCAAAACGATGTTGTTTTCCCTAGTACCTTTATTTAAAAAACAAACAAACATTAAAAGCAGATCAAATTCCTATAACATGTTCTTAATTATCCTTGAGACAGTAATACCGATTTGATGTTGGTTATAATTAAGAGTGTAATATATTTTTGCAGATTACCCTTACTCATTTTACATCGGAGCACAAAAAATTCAAGGGCAGTTTAAATGGACAGATGGAGCAAAACTTAATGATACAAATACACAGTGGGGGAATAAAGAACCAAACAACGATGGTGGAAACGAAAATTGTGTGACAATGGGATGGCACAGTAAACCAGCGGGCTACAAGTGGTTGGATATCAACTGCTCACTTCCTTCAAGATACATTTGCCAAAGAAAATTCCGGGTATGCACAGTTATCTCTGACTTATCGTTTGGTCTAAAGCAGTGGTGGCCAACCTATGGCGCATGCGCCAAACGTGGCGCATTGCATGATTAGAAAGGGCGCATTGCCTAGGGTTCCCATATTTTATGAAACACAATCCCTGACAAAATTTATCTCGGTTGCGCGAACCCAGTTTTTCTCAAACTTTGAGTCTTAACGTAAATTCTTATTTGGCGTCAGTTTGTGCAACTGGATAAGTTGCAATCAAAGTGAAAGTGAGATTCAACCGTCTCCATTGTTAAACAAAAGGCTTTATTGCATAACAACTAACAAAAATGCACTTGTTCGTGCACAATTGTAATGTTTTTTGTCTTGCCTGTGGTGTCAGATATGGATCATTGTTATGCGCAAATTTTTGCATAACTAGCTAAAATAGTGCAAACAACTTGCGTTTTTATGTAATGCACATTTAGGCTTAAGGACCGCGAGCCCTCGAAATAATGGCAAAGGGACCGTTTTGAAAAAAATATGAAAAAGTTTGGGAACCACTGTCATAGAAGGTGGGGTTACGAGACATTAATGGCGCATCCAACACAGTATGTTAAAAAGTTGGCGAATGGTATGTAGAAGGTTGGCCACCCCTGGTCTAAAGTCTAAACGACATGGACTTTATCTTTCACATATCATTGCAACTCATTACAAAAAATCCAATGCTCTCCAATTACGAGATCTGGATTGTAAATTTTTCATTCAACGCTAGGCATAGTTTAAACACTGTATAGCTGAGTTAGGTTCGTTGAAAAATTAAAGCACTTTTTATCATTGCTTGTTGTAGCTCAAACCTCTTTTTGGTACGTCTACAGAATAGGTGGATAACTTTTAACATTTCTTTTTTCGGATCAGGATAGCAACTTACTGCTAATAATTGTGCTTTCTTCCCTCATTGGGTGCCTTCTTATAGCTGCGACTGTGGCAGTAATAATTCTCATCCATCGCAAATGCACAAGGTAATTAACTTGTAGATGTGTGGCTTTTGTCGTCATACATTTTTAATGTAAATTCCAGATCTAGTTCAATGAGGAAAGACCGAGAAGATGAATATGCAGAAATCGGTGAGAACTCTATCAAAATGACTTTTCGTTCCTGGGCACCTTAAGTATTTAAAGTATATCCTATAGTATCTATTATCTTAGCAGATACCGAAGCAGATACTTGCAAAGCCACTTTACGTCAATTTAAGAAATAGTAAAATTTCCAACCTTTCTATAACTGACTTGCGATCTATTACTAGGCGATTTGAAATCACTCGCTAATTGCACTCAAACCAAAATAAAATTTGATGTTGATACCGCATTTAATGAAGAATATTTTATAACTTTTGCATCAAATCAAAATCGTTGCTGTAAACCGTTTATTAGTATCATTTACTGGATTTTGCTACACATCTCTATTGTTTTGAAAAGACGAAAACAGAACAACACACCGTACTGATGCTGGTCGGAATCCAGAGATTGATCCCAAGAAAGTCGACAATCAAAAAGAGCATGAATATGGCCTCGTTGTCAACAAAGCATACGTCAGTCACAATCCTATTACTGACAATGAAGCAGTAGATAGTTGTAAGGAAAACGCCGAGAATGTAAAAGTAGAGGAGAAAACCTGTGACGCAGAAACACAACGCGAAAAACGCGACGAGGGATTGTACTCCGAAGTGGCAAGGGAAGAAATAGGAAGTCAACAGCAAGCTAACACTGTTCATTTCACTGTGAATAGTGACAGCGGTTCGGGAGATGCTTACGCAGTCGTCGATATACAAAAGAAATGATATATACATATAAAAAACTTAAGTAAAATATATGTTGGTCCTTGGACACACATTTTATTTCACTTGAGGGCAAATTTAAAAAGTCGCCTCACAAAATATTACTGTTAGTTACATGCATTTATTTCATCTACTAGAACACTTTAATTTTACTCATTCGATTTTTCTGACATGCACTTTGATACACTCATTCTATATTATTACTTTAGGTCAGAGACGTGCAACATACAGCCCGCGGGCCAGTGTCCGGCCCGCGACACCTATTTTTGTGGCCCGAACAGACTCAAAAGTACTCTATTAATTATGAATATTTTTTACTGTTAAAGCATGGATTGTTGCTATTTGTACACCATCACTGGTATTTTTGGCTTTACACGTCACACGGTGGTAAGGTTTCATCTGTGACGACATATTCCCGTGGTTGCATCATAGTGTGCATTATGAAAAAACTGCTTTTCTAGCAAAGATTCAGTAACATGATTTATAAGTGTAGAAAATATATTGAAATTTATTCTACAAAAAGGTTAGCATATATCCCATTGATCAAAGAGTACTCAATAAGTAACTTGATTGTGTGCGCTTTGTCATTAAATAAACTGTTTAAAAAATGTATGTGTTGCTTTATTGTCTGTCCCGCAGCATTTTTTAACTGTAAGTTGCGGCCCACTGCGATAAACTGTTGCACGCCCCTGCTTTAGGTTAATCATCTATTATTGTAAAACTCACTTTTTCGAGACTTCAATTTTACTATTTAAGGCTTTTTATATGTTTGACATCAACGCGTTTCAGTCCGATATTTGCGAACGATCATAAACAGCTTAATTCACACGAGAGCGCTAACAGATGCTGAACGAAAAAGTCGTAATTGGTGTTGTGGAAAAGCATAGCTGTACGATAGACTAATTAGGCAACCGAATAGACTACATAGGTAGTGTTCCTAATGTGCCGATTTCCTGTAAAGTATGTGTAAACTTTAATTTAATGAAGTCATCTGCTGTTAGTTAACATTATAGTAACAAGTAAACTATGCACGCTAAGCAAAATACGCCTAAACTTTAGACCAGTGGTTCACAAACTTGCGAGGACTGTGGCCCCCTAAAACTTAAAGTGACTTTTAGGCCTCGCGGTCCCCTTCAAGTTACCCTGTAGGACCTGTGGGCCCCTTTACAAAATATAAATGTCAATCTTGTTGGAATTCGGTACTAATTCTAGTTTTAAGCATGGGCTCTGTTTGAGAACCACTGCTTTAGACCAGGGGTCACCAAACTTTTTTCACTGCGGGACGGATAAGTTTAATAATGACCTAGCGCTGTCTTTCCAAACTTAGCCCTCAAGGCGATTTTGATAGGGGCGCCAGGATATGGTCTTTCTATAATCCCATTAAAAATCTGGTGATGCGACTATTAAATTGTAAAGTTAGTCTCTCAATAAATAAGCGCTGTAACATCAAAGACTAGTTTAATGACCAGTATTTGAAAAAAGAAAACAATATTACGAAATTATTTGGGCAGCTTTGGGCTAATATATATTTCAGGTGACGATGTTAAACCCCAATCGACCAATGCCCACTCCGTTTTATATGGCGCCCGCATTCCTAATTCGGAAACAGTCCGAACCCTGTAACAACGGCTAACCATCAAAGCCAAAAATACCACGCACCGGTTTAGCTTAGGGCGTCACAGTTTTGTTTTAATTTTAAAATCAGAAACATCAAAAGTAAGTTAAAACAAGCAGGTTCAGTATTCAGTAACTTCCTGAATCGCAAAGCAGCCAGGTAAAAGACGCAACTCACAGGCTAAAAAAGTAGTTGTTTAAAATGTCCTACAAATGACACAACACAAAAGAAAGGAATGCGCGTGATAGCGCCAAATGAGGAAAACAAGTTGTACACAATAACATAATCGTGCATGACCAAAATATTTGGTCACAGGACAAAAGATTATATATTTGCGTACGCGACAAGGACTTTCTAGCGCTGGATTGTAAAACGCTTTTTTTCTGTGCCTTAACGCTTATAACCAAGTTAGATTTGAAAACGATTATTACCGGTTAAAACAGTTTTCATACCGTGATTTCTGGATTTTAACACACAGCTTGTGTACAAATTCTTGCTAATCCACGTGGACAGCAATCCATTCTTCAAATTTTGAGACCACCACCGTTGGAAAATTGCCATCAACACAAAGTTCAGGTACGTAAGCAATTCTTTAAAGAGAGTCATTTTTTTCACTCAATTTTATTTTTGATTTTTTTGATTTTTTTTCACTTTTTCACTGAAGTTTTCTGACGTAGCCTACAGAAGAACAAGTCAATTGTTCTCATTGTTACAAACCGAAAAGCCGCGAACTATATGCACAATAGTATATTCATAATGTTGGCGTTGCAGGTCGAATATGTTACCCATTACCTACATTTGTTGGTTCGGCAATCGGTGGAATCGTTATTGGTGTAGCTGCAGTGATACTGCATCTGCTGTGCTACAATCGAAAAAGGTAAAAGTGCTTGGAGCTTTGGATTTGCGCTTTCATGGAATGCTTGCTTACAAATTTTGTGTTGTTCACAGACTTAAAGCGAAACCCAAACAAGACCAACGAGTTGACGGTAAAATGTTAAAAATTTGAAACTCAATCATGGCGAAACTTATTTTATTACTTTAAAATCATTCGTACTCGTATTGACGTTTTTTACATTAATGCAGACATTAACTTAATATTAGGGAAAACAAATATCCTATCGAATTTTTTTTCGCTTCTGTTTATGGATTATTGACTGCTACATATTATTGCAGATCACACAAACGCTAACTCCAACGTAGTAACCAAATCGAATCAAAAACCGATTTATGCTAACGTTGTGAGTGAACAAAACAAGGAACGAACAGGCGACAATATGTAACCTAGTTCTGGCATTGCTTCCAATAGACCTGAAACTGAAGAAAATCAGCCACCATATGCAAATCTTAGTTCGTCGACGTATGTTATTATGACAAATTTAACTGAATCAAATGTGTATGAGAACTTATAAAAAGAGGCGTTGTTGCGAACTTCAATGTTTGTGCATGATGACAAATCGTACTTTGATTTTAACAGCCACTTTCTGTTTTTCTGTAGTAATAGTGATGACGCTTTTTTAAATACGTCGTATGTACTGATTTTGACCATAGGTGCGCATGTTATGTGTTGGTTGATTCAATGTAAATCGTGTTTACCTTTCCTAGACAGAACTAGTAAACTTTTTTAGTGGTTAGCGTGAATATCACAGTTAAAATGGTGATGAAGGTAAAGCAAAGTTGCACAGTAGTCTCATAAAGCAACCGAAAGGACAACGTACTTCGTTGTGTGTCCATCCTACCATTGATTAATTTCAGCCATTTAGAAGTTTCTATTGTGCTAGTTGACGTTTGTTTACTGATAAATTTATGTGAGTTTCGAAACGTTTGTTCAAACCATTGTCCTTTATTATGAATGATGCCAGCGATCTGTTACGTGACCAAAACTGCAGACTCCTTTGATGTATTCCAGTTATTATGTATAAAGATTTTGCTTTCGATTCTTTGTATTCAAAGCTGTAAATTAAAACCAATTTCATTGTGAAATGTTGGGTTTGTTTTAGTCATGTTTACTGCTTCCTTATTCCTGCAGTAGTGTCTATTGTGTTGGCGTTTGTTTGATGGGTGAAAATGTTCTTAGTAATTAACATATCTTTGGTGTTCCATGCTGAAGACTGCAAAGTTTGTGCATGAAAGCAAATCGTACTCTAATTCTGACAGCATTGTCGTTCATCAACCTTGGATTTTTTTCCTGTTGTAAAAGTGATGATGCTATTTTAAGTATGTGTTTATATGTTCACACTGTTATTATTTTAAAGCATGATAATTATGCATTTGGGCAGTTCAAATACTTTTGGGCCGTGATGTAAAACAAAAGCATAGTTACAATATCGTCGCATTAAGCAATCGAAAGGTTCATACTAATTTCCTTTTATCCAGTCAATATAGAAGCTTCCATAGTGTCAAGTGACGTTTGTGTACTGACAAATGTATGTGAGGTTCTAAACGTTTGTTTAGGTGGATGTCCATAGACATACACTTTAAGATCTTCTATAACACGTTTTTAGGCCGCTTCAGATATGTCTGCAAATACGAAATTCACATTTCAACTCGGTTGCACGTATGCAGTATAAGCCGAAATCTTACTACTAAATCTAATACCATTGAATCTTGTAAATCAACATGAATAAAAACAACAACATGGTTCGGTTCTCTTGCACAATATGAATCAACCAAAAAGTATGTAAATGCGCTCATATAGCTCCAATGCAGAAGTGTACATTAAGTACATTACCTGATTTGCCCATTTTCTCATGCATTGTGTGTAACCTTGTTTTGGAATTGTACAGTTTTTTCAATGAATAACTGACTGTTTGGATGTCTTGTTTACAGTTAACAGCAGCAAGGAAAACAAGGAAGCAATCAATAGAGAAATAAAAAACCGAAACCAAAAACCGAAAGGGTAAGACATTACTTTACACATTATGCCCACTTCCTCCGGTGTAGAATTCACTTTTAGTAGACCTATTGTTTTCTTTCCTTCGTGAAAGTAGGACAAAAGACAAAGTCATTGTGTACGCATTTGCCAAATTATAAAATATGTTTTCGGTAAAGCCGTGTTAATACCCGTAATTTAAAAAAACAAGACTCGGGTAAGCAGAGAAATAATACTACCAGAATGTAATCCAGTATCGCCGTTATTCAGGACTTGTTTGCAAGTGACGAAAATTCTGACTTTTTACATGAGTTTGCAATCTTGAATAAGTTTCTTTATCTGCTTTACGCGTCCAGTGCAATACATTTATTATGAAGGTACAGCGAGAAAAGTATCTAAAACAAGTTTATAGTGACGATTGATGTGCTGAAGTTCGTATGTTGTCGTCATGTACAAACTCTAACGTTACATTAATTCCAACAAGTTATGCTTTTTTTAAAAAAATACTCATTTAATAAATCCAGCTGAAACACTATTGTTATGTAAGGATTTTTGTGCAGATAATAGAATGTAAAAAGAAATATTATTGATCAGGTGAATATGTAGACTTTTTTACCAAAAAACAGATATAAAGCATAAATCCTTTTCTTGAATCAACAGAAATCTACATTTCGCCTTAAATAAACAGGCAACGTCAGTTTCTGTAAAAGCACCGTAGTATAGACTTTAAAAAGGTGGTAAAAAGTAAATAAGTAAAAAAAAACTTACGTTTATATCAAAAGTCTATACTACGTGTGGATGTTGTCGAAATGGTGGTTGTTGCATGTTTTCTGATAACTTTGTTTTCGTGACAAGTGCTAGTAATAGTTGTAGGAAATAAAAAACCGCAAACACCTGTGGCACACCTATCAGAGACGCAAATATTTACTTGTGCGTTCGCTTTACGCCGATTCATACGATCACTACACTGGCGATGGTTGAAACAACACAAGTACACAACTTTTGTACTGAAAACATTGGCAACTTTACAAATAAATTTATCAATTTCAAAAATAGTCATGTCACGTAGCAAAAAAAACCTCGAACTGAGTTATAAGTACTCGTGTAGACGAAATGTTAAGATGTAGTCAAAAGCACAAATTGAATCGAGCCAGAGCGATAATTTAACAATAAACGTTTTTGAGATCATCGAAATTATAGCCACATGTGTACTTATTTAAAAAAGCGGCTATGAAGTTAACGATTTATGCACAATATGTAGACAAAGCCAATATGTTTGGAATGTTTTACATTTTTTGAAAACTATACCTCAAAGTAATGTTAGTGCAAGTGCATGCTTTTAGTTAAAACAGTTTCAAATTGAGATAAGGAATACAGGCACGCACATTGTCAACTATAGTTTGTTTAACAAAACTTTATTGTTATAGTACAGTATATAGTGCAACTAACAGCAAAATGAAACTGGCAAATTTATATTTTCTATGGCTAGCGAAACTGGTGGATGCCACAACCTGGCATAAATTTAATGGATATGAATACTACATTGATTTTACGACAGTCAACTCCTATATTGCAGCTAGAAATGGGTGTGCTGCAAAAAATGCTACATTGGCAAATGTTAAAACAAACAAAATACAAAACTTCTTGGTGGAAAAAATTGAAGATAAATTGCAATGTGTGTGTTTTTAGGAAATGTTCATTTTATTCGTTAAGAATGTTCTAACCGTAAAGTTATAAAACTAATACATTTGTATGGACAATTTTTCGCCAATGTTTTCTACCCTGTTTAAACATAATAAACTACTGTAATTTGTCATCTTGGCAGGTAAACCTTCGCCATGTTCAATTTATATTGGCGCAAAACGCAAGTCAACCATCAGCGAGTTTGAATGGACAGATGGAACAAGTGTTGACGTAACACAGTGGGCTGGTACAGAACCAAACAACCAAAGTAACGAGAACTGTGTAACAATGAACTGGAGTGGAGAAATCACTAACTACAAGTGGTTTGATGTTTCTTGCAACTACCCTGCAAGATACATTTGTCAAAGAAGTCTGATGAGTAGGTTATCAAATAGCAATACTTTTTGTCTTGTAACTGTGGCAAAACACATCCTTAACTTACGTGTTTACACATCAAATATAGAACTACATATTGTTGTTTTAGTGTTATCTACCACCCAGTCACCTTCTACACTTATGAGTATACCTCTGACCACCGCTGAGCAAAATCAAGGTATTATCGGTCAAAATAATTTCATTTTTCGTTGTAAATGGGCGATTAAGAAAAGTATACGACAAATATTTAACCGATAAAGAATTTACTTTGTCATTTGTCATTTGATAAGGTATGATAAGCACCACGTACCCGTACCAAATGCAACAGCAACAAATGTATTATGAAGATAGATTTCGTACGTTTTACAATTAAGCTAAATGATAGACCGACCAATTTCCTTAACTCGACATCCAGAGTTTATAATAATAGTTGTGTCACGGTATAACAAACTGTCTTCCTAGCTTCATTGTAATCTTGAAGTGCAATTAAGCTACCATTTGAGACAAAGTTGTAACGAGCTCCGGAGCACGTCGTCAACAAATCAAAAGTACACCAGACTTGGGATACCGCAGTGTGTTTAAACATAATTTGACAAGTGATACACCGCAAATCATTTCATGGACTTTAGATATCAGTGGTTAACTATACCTCGTTCCACTTTTAGAGTCAGGAAGTAACTCAGTGCTACCAGCTGTGCTTTCATCCATCATTGTATGCCTCGTTGTGATTTCGATTCTTGTGGCAGCCTTGTGTTTTTATCGCCGCCGCAAAAGGTAGTCAAAGTGATACGGTTTCGAACTAAAAGTGACTTTAAGACAACATAACGTTCCGCTGGAATAATATAAAATTTTCTTGCGTACTGGAAAATACACTAACTATTACTTGACATTAATGCCAGTTTCTTACAATTTTCAGATCTAAGGCAGAAACCAAGGCCAAAGAAAACGAATACGCAGTAACTGGTAAGAATTTTCTTATTGCATCTTTTATAAACAGGGTTTGGAGTTGGTATTGACACCCAGCATTCATATTAGGGTAGTAAATTACCATCTTTACTCGTTTTATAACACAACACTTTTTCCTTATTGTACCTAAATACATCATTTGAAAGTATATTTTCTAACATTTTTTTAAGATACAACCCGCAACGTTGCTGGAAATAGTTCCACCGCAACCGAGCAGCCCTACGGTTCCGTTTACAACGAGGCTTACGGTTGCATTGCGAGCCCAAAAGGAGGAGTGTACGCAACCGCAACAGATTGCATGAGCCTAAACGGAGGTGAAAATCATGTAGGTCCTTCTCAACAATCCGATCCGAGCCAAAACCGATCGGTTCGGGAGGTGTACGCTGTAGTTGTAAAGAATAAGACAGGCATCGAAGAGCAAAAGCCAAACATTTAAGTTACTGTTAATCTGATAATAAAGAGAATAAAACAAAAAACACTACCAAAAAAGTATATTTTGTCAATATTTTGCACTGCTACTTACAAGCGTGTATCTGATGTGCGGATTGATTTTTGTAGATCCTTTTACAAGTCTATTTTTATGTGTGCAATTTTCGGTTTTGTTTTGCGGTAGTCCGCAGGATGAAGCAAATATGCACTCCATGCGCTGTGTTGATAATAATTTAACATCAGCGTCCCCTTCACCCTGACTCTTTTGCAGACCTGACTCATTGCAGCTGTGTAAAATCCCCTTCAAACGTTGCTACAATTAGCATCAACTCATAATGTTTCGTTTAACTAGTTCTGCACACAACCATAAATCATTGTTCATCTTTAACAACGTCATCATTGGTATAGATTGCACGCGTAAACAAAGTTTGTGTTATTGCCTCATGATAGCCAACTCAAAGTGATAAGTCGGGTTCGGGCTTGAGTTTAAGAGTAACGGTCTTGAGTCAGACTGCTTACAATTCCCAACTGACTAGTCTTGGATAATCTTTTAATTATGTTGTGTCTTGTTTCCTTTCGATGTCATGCAGTTAGTTTACGACACATTTTCTTCAACTTTTGGATGTGTTCGCCATTATCTAGAAATCTTTGATTCTTGAAGGTGGCAACTATCTTTCGGGCCTAAACAATTATGCACTTTTGTTACATCTTGTCGTGTTTTTGATTATAATTTTGCATATTTGATGATTGAGAATTGAGTTGGTTGTTAATATGAAATATGTTCACTAGTAATACAAATGTGCTCACAAACCATACACACCCCGAGTAGTCTAAGTTAACCTTGTTTATCAACAAGAAAACTTAAACACAGTAACCGAACTGAGCCCGTAACTTCCTTGCAGCTATACTTCATGGTTTTATAGAATTGTCGCTCCATCCCATCTTCCTATTTCTATGTTTGAGGAACAATGTCTTTGAATAATTGCGATTTGTTGCCACAGATTGACGCTTTCCTTAACGTCACATGTAACTGCGATCCGTAACTATGGCCCTATAATGACTTTCGCTTACATTCAATTCACACAATTAAAAGAAGCCGAAAACATGTCATAACAGAAAAGCGGTGAATAACAGGGTCTAATGTTTGGGAAATATCTCAAACTAATTGAAGAAAAGGCATAAAATCGCTTGTTTGTTAAGTATTAACAAGAACATTATATTGAGTGTGTTTTGCTTTCGATTCTGCGTTTTTAATGCTATAAACGATTTAAATTATGTTCATTGTATAACATTGTGCGTGTTTCAAGCCAAACATGTTTACTTCACGCAGTAAAGTGAAATAAAGACCGAAAGGGTAGCGTAATTTCCTGATACGCCAGCTTCCTTAGTGCTTTAGTATTGTCCTTTGCTCAGTGATTGAACAGATCTGTGAAGAAACAAAAAGATCAGCAAGGACTGATGTGAAAAGTTGCAGTTTGAACAAACACAGATATCATGCTTTACGCAGTTTTTCTATTTGTGCAGCAAGAAATTCCGCCTAATTTATCCCACTTTGTTACCTCAAACATGTTTTTGTTTGGGTTACATTTTATTGAGTCCATAAACTTATTCAATTTCGGAAATACCCATGTCACGTAGCAAAGAGAAACTGAAAACGTTATATTGGTACTTGCCAGTTGAGCAGACGAAATGTTATGATATAGTTAAAAGCACAAATTTCATCGAGTCAGTGTTTCAACTAAGAACATACGTTTTTTTAGATCGTATTGAAACCCATAGGTGCTTGTATACTTATTCAAAAAAAAATTAAAACACAATAAAATTACCGGTTTATTTGCATTCTGTAGAGCAAGCCAGGACATTTGAAATGCTTAACATATATTTAGAACTATAGTTCAAATAATTGTAATGCCTGACTTTTGTTGGAACAGTTTCAATCTGAGACAAAGAATCTAAGCACGTTGTCAACTAGTTTGTTTGACAAAATATCTTTTGTTTTGTGTGTATGGTGCAGCCAATCACCAAAATGAAACTGGCAAATATATATTTGTTATGGCTAGCAAAACTAGTGGATGCTGTGCCCTGGCATGAATTTAATGGACATGAATACTACATTGCATTTACGGCAGTCAAGTCCTTTGCTGAAGCTCAAAACGGATGTGCTGCAAAAAATGCTACAATGGCAAATGTTAAAACAAATGAAACTCAGAACTTTTTGGTAAAAAAAATTGGAAATCTGACAGGTATGTGTTAGTTTGTTTAAACATTTCTGGTCAACAAAATTGGAAAATTAAGAAGTATTGATGTGTTTCGAATTAGTATGACTGAATACTTAAGATAGGGATTAACAATTCCAAGGTTGTGGTAAAGTGGTTTTGATCACACAGAAAACTCGTATTGGACACAGACAAAACAGCAAAACACAACGGTTGATTTTGTTAACTTTGTGGTTTATGCCCAGTTGTGTCATCGAACACAATCAATCGGGGCATGGCTTCTTTGCCTGTTTCTCTCAACTAACTGGGTACAGTTATAGTTGGCTATACTACCCAACATAGCCTATGTCTTGTCACCAGCTGCATTGATAAGACCTTATATGTTGAAACAATGAGCTCTGTTGGCAGCTCGTTTTTGTCTTGTAGTTGCAGATAAACCGTTTTCTTTCTTTATTGGCGCAAGACGAGGAAAAGAAAACGCAAGCATATTTCGATGGACGGACGGTACACTTGTTGATGTTGCACAGTGGGGCAGAGGTGAACCAAATAGAATTGACGAAAAGTGTGTGACAATGGGGTATGCTAAAGATGTTTGGGAAAAGTTAAGATGGATCGATATTTCGTGTTCGTCTCGTTCAAGATACATTTGCGAACGAAAGTCTTCAGGTATTTAGCGTGTTTTTATGTATGACAATTGATAACCATTTGCTTAATAAATTAAAGAAAAAAACGAACATTTACATTATGTGTAACTTACAAAACGATTTCGTATGACTCTTCAAATGTCTCGTAAAACTGGCCTGGAATGCCCTTTTCTGAGCCTCGGAACGAGCCTTACCATAGAAAAAAAAGTATAATTTTGTGGTTTCAATTTTGATTTTCTCAAAATATTAAACATGAGTTTCTTACAGTGAATTTCATTTGGTATGTATATAAATCGTAATGTTTAATTGATTAGTTTCTGCACAAACGTGTCGTCGACTCAAAATTTGATAACAGAGTGAAATCGCACCAATTAACTTTTTTTTTCAAATAATCAGACCTTGCACTATCAATTGGAACAGACATAGTTGCCAAGCTACTCTTACTTCTGTCAAGTCCATAACCGTGTGTTGAACTTGTGACATGTTTTCACTAGATTTGACGACCACAAAACATCCATTCTACAACACATTACCAGGAGGAACTGACAAAAGCAGAACAACCTCAATAGTTTTGACAGGTATCTCGTTATAACTAACACTTAAACTCAATTGATAACAATTAAAAAAAATGCTAAAACTTTGTGCAAAGGCATGATGTGATTTAAACAAAAACCGTTTTATGGATTTCTGATATTTGTGATTGACTATAGCTAGTTACTTTCAGATCCAGGAAGTAGCTCACCGCTACCAGCTGTGCTTTCATCCATCATTGTATGCCTCGTCGTGACTTTGACTATAGTAGCAGCCGTAATCGTCTATCGCAGACACAAAAGGTCAGATAGCCATTTGTTTATCAATCCGGTGTGTATTTCTCATGTTATCTTAATGACCGCTACATGACAACATGATGATAACTATCAAAACCAAAGATCTTGATAATTTGAAAACAAAATGTAAAAAGCTGTAAACCAACGAAATAGTGTGATTTTATATATTTATATTCTCCATTTAAAGTTATTGTTTGTTTATTTGTTGTATTTAAGTTGTTTAATCCAATATCTTTTTGTGATCTTCAGATCTATGGCAAAAACTAATCCAAAGGAAAACGAATACGCAGAAATCGGTGAGCAATATAAGCTATTAACTTGAAAAACGTATTTTGAAAAGCAAGACATTCCTTTTTTCGCACGATTTCAATTCCGAAACGCATCCTATTTAAACCTTCCCTTGACAGGTTTTGCTTTTGCAGGTACAACCCGCAACGGCCGTTGTGCTGAGTCAAATCCTTCGCAAAGAGGAAATAGATGTGTCAATACTGGAAACGGTTCCAATGTACCCGAGCAGCCTTATGGTTCCGTTTATAACGAGGCTTATGGTTGCGTTGGTAGTCCGAACGAAGGAGGAGTGTATTCTAACGCAAACGATTGCAAGACACCAAACAAAAATGTAAATCAAGCAGGTCCAAGTCTACAACCCGACGCCAACCATAACCGAGCTGTACAAGATGTATACGCTGTGGTTGTTAAGGATAAGACAGGTATCCAAACGCAACACGTGTAGTACAAGGATTGGCAAACTATTAAATGGCACGTGCCAAATTCCGTGTCACGTCAAACTGGATATGTATTGAAGTGCACCTTTTTTGTAAGTAATAGTGGTTTGTGGCATCTGATGCCAATACCATACTGAAAAAATTGGCAGATTTGTGTGTATATACTGTTTTTCGATGATTATAGCATCATAACAAACTAGAATAAAGCAATGGTATTGTTCAATTTTTGGTCAAAAACGTTTGTGTGCTATGAAAAATAACATTGCGTATCATCACTGGCCAGCGTGCCTGGGTTACCGGCTTCTGATCTGGGATAAAGTTTATGGTGATGAGGATAGATAGAAACAAATCAATTTACTGTGTTCATATTTTCTTTATGGTGTTAGCAAGTTTGTGACACTTTTCAATCTTATTGGTATTATTTCACCCAATTCCCTTTCGAGTTTAAGAAATGATGCACTTGTAGCGTTGTACCTTGTTGTATTTTTGGTTGTAAATATAAGTTATAAGTTATATTTCATGATTGAGCATTTAACCATGTTCTTTGTTGTTATTAAAGTAGTTTACCAGTGGTAAGAATGTGCTTACGAGCCAGGTCGGCTGTTTCAAAGTAAGGTTGTTTATCAACAAGTAACGTCAAACATAGCAACCGGAAGAAGCGCGTAATCTCCTTGCACGTATACTTCCTCATTCCTGCAGAATCGTCTATTGTGTAAAGTTTGTTTTATGGTTGACCGAAAACGATCTTATCAATTGATTAGGGTTGAAACAAAACAACAAAGAGATAAGGAAAAACGATAAAATAAGTTTCCACCAGGCTCATTCTTTATCCAACCTGTCTACTTTTATAGCAAGGGAACAATGCCTTTTTTAATTGCGCGTTGTAGCCACCAAATGACGCTTTTAATAACGTCACATGATGTTGTACGTAGTTGTTGGCCAAATTGTATTTTTCTTACATTTATGTCAAAAATAAAAAAGAAACTAGATACGTGCTGCCAGTAGGTTAAGAGAACCTAGCGGGGGTTACCAGAAACCTAATGTTTTCGGAAACATCTCACGTAATTGCTACTATCGGAAACAGTACCAAATCAAACTTTTTGTTGTAACCAATCAGTTCACAAGAAATTGATCAGTGTCGTTATGTGTAGGATAATGCGAAACGACAGAACGCCTATTTCAATTTTCAACTGCAATTAGTATGATCTCCATTTTAATAAGTCAGTAGCCACCCACAAGTTCAGACCGGGCGTTGCTCCAAGGGTAAATAAAAGAAGCAAAACCTAGCTTTGCCGCTCCAACAATGCCAAATAAACTGAGGTGCACTGTGGCAGTGCCAATCAAAAAAAAAAAAAACACGCCAACATTTAAGCAAAGGAACGATCAAGTTTAAATCTAAAAACAGATACCCAATTAAATAAATGGTTTGTACACATGCCAGGTTAAATGATCGCAAACTAAAAAATATTTCGTTTCTTTTGCCAAGGGGAAATATGTGAGACCTGCAAAGGTTGTGAAGTGCTGATGTATGCAGTATGCATACACTGCGTTTACCAGTCGTTAAGTCGGGTATACTAAATGTAGGTTTGAAAACATATATCAACCGAGTTGATATCAGGAACCGAAAATATTGTGTAATTAGTTAGGCTACGTGTCTACTTCCTCCGATTGATGCCAGTCTATAGCTTCTCAAGTCATTGTTGTGTACTGATTTACACGTTGAAACTAGCTGTGGGCTCGAGGATAGCAAAAAAAACGCTTTTCAACCTTTAAAAGTAAATTTGAATGCTTGCTGGACAATCTGAATACGTGCACTAATACACGCCGTGGACGGATGCACAAACAATTAAACAATATAGAAGTACTTAAAGGACAACAAATATCCAAACAATGTCAGTTAGTGCAAGATGTAAGTGCTAATGTAAAGATGGCCACCTACGCCCTGCCCCTGAGTAACAATTCATAGGAAATCCGTGGTTGTAAATAAACAGGAAGAAAACTTATCGCGCTTCTCTAATTTTACTGCAAAAGTTAATTTATTTGTTAAATTGTTTCGTTGGCAAATTGATTAGGGAATGTGTGTGCAGGCTGTGCTCAGTTGCAATTGGACTATAATTGCTTTTGTTGTAGTGTTAGGTTGCTGTATGTATACGTACAGGGTTGTCTACAGCTGAAACCTTTAACTGCAGGGCACACATAAATGCG
The DNA here is from genome assembly GCF_965637545.1 of Phallusia mammillata. NCBI lineage: Eukaryota > Metazoa > Chordata > Ascidiacea > Phlebobranchia > Ascidiidae > Phallusia > Phallusia mammillata. The sequence goes on from NC_137255.1 coordinate 23,526,924, forward strand.
AATGCTGGAGACGTGGCTACCTTCAGTCGCAATGGAGAATCTTCAGACAGACAATACTTCCCAGGCCGACATTTAATCTAAAATCCAAGGTTTAGGTTTAGGGCATTCATACTTATCTTTTGACTCCTCAATCAGCACAACGGCAAACTTTTTAAGAGGCATTAGGATACTTGCGACTCTGGGGCGACATATAGTGACATATATCAATGCTGGTTTGTTTGTCTCAACACTTTTATATTGTTGTATCGCTGTTCGGAAACAGACCCTTCACTGACTTAACCCACCAGCAGACAGAGGTTCGCGTGCATTTATCCCAAATCAAAGTTTATTATTTTTGTAAATGTCTCCAACCTTTTTCTGTGTGTGTTGCAGACAACAAAATAACCTATAGATCCATAGGAAATTGGGTACAAGTCATTTGCAAGAGGGTGTTGATGTAGTCGGTTGGATGAGTGCCGACGAAAAACGACAAACTATATCTATGCTGTTGTTTTTTAGTAAAATCACATAAAAATACAAAATACCAATAACCATCATATTTCAATGCTGACGTAGGCTATGTGTAAATACAGCATACGAGTGGGAAATAAACAAAACTAAACTATACTTTAAACGTGATATATTTGTGTTTTTTGGCTATCTTTGTAATTTTAGTTTTTCACAACTGTTCTCAGAATAATTAATTTATGGATGCTGAGTAGACGATGAAGAATATTAAATCTCTACATTTCGAGCCCCGCACAAGCAAGGCTTGGCAGAAGACAGACTTCATTAAAAACCCCGGCGTGCTGAATAGGACATTGTACCGCATAGTTAAAAATAGAATCTTTGCCTGTTAAGCGCATTTGCACATACCAAAAACGATACTGGTTGACATATATTTAAAAACATTATGTACGGTGTAAACATTTTGCTGCGCTACGTAGCAACAAATTGTGTCATAAAAAGAAAATACGTGATCAGACCGAAGGCTGATTTAAGTGGTTGACATTCATTGTAATAAGGAAGTGTGTTTAGCGTTAAAACCTAATCGATTTTACATACAACCAGGTCGCAAAATAAAATGAAACTAGAACGATCGGTAAATTGGCCTATCAGTTCCCAAGTATTTCAGCATCTGTTCACCTAGGCAGGTGTGAAGTGTAGAAGTATTGTGACAACGAGAGAAAATATATGCAGTGCAATAAGCTCCGTTGGAAAATGATGAGGTTTTTTGGTAACGTAATTCATTTACGTTTGGACTGATTATGTTTTGACTGTTTCAGCATGTGCGCAAAAATGTTGACAGAAATGATTATAGTGGTATTAAGTGTACCAGTCACAAATGCTAATACGTGGTATAGCTTCAAAGGATATGAGTATCTCATTGTTCGTACGCCTCATGCTTATTCATATGCCGAAGCCGAAGCTGGGTGCCTTGCAAATGGAGCTAGAGTAGCTAACGTCAAAACAACAGAAATACAACAGTTTTTGGAGAAAAACATTAAAAGTGTTAAAGGTCGGCAAGAAAACTATTCACATCTCAGATGTTTTGTAAAAAATCATATTTAAAACTTTTTTCTGCATAAAAAGATTTATGCAGCGTAATAATAAAGTATACGAGACATACTTTGCCAAGCTGTGTTCTGATTTAATGCAACACTTAGCATGTTGTTTTACTTCCTGCCGGCGCATATTCTTCCGTTTTATGCATTTCAGCTATGAGTTAAAAAAGTAATAATAAAATGATCACTGAAACAAACTTTACTTAACATTAGGTTCAAGTTTTACCCCTTTTTGTAGCGGATCTATTTTAGCATTTTGTTTTGGCATGTTTTTACGATGCTTACCGGTTTGCGCTCTCTTTAAAAATCTTCGCTCGATAGGTCTTTGTTTGAGTTATTTTAAACTGTAGTCATTCTGTTTATTTTTGTTAGTAAGTCCATTCTCCTTTTATATCAGTGCAAAGAGGAATGGATCTACAAACACGTTCTACTGGACCGACGGGACAAAAGTTGATGAGACCGAAGTACAACGGGCAAGAGGCGAACCAAACATTAGGAATGAGGGTTGTGTGACGATGGGTTTAAGTGAAAAACGAACGCTGTACAGCTGGTTCGACGTTTCTTGTTCGGTTGAATCGAGATACATGTGTGAAAAATTGAAAGCAAAGTTTGACAGCAGGCTATATATTTTACTGTTATTAATATACGAACTTAAAAAAACCTATGACAAAAGTATATTGGTAAAAAAGAAGAATTATAACCTGCCGTTATAGTTTCTACTACTCCCCAAACCACGACCATTGCTGGCAAAACTTCAACAACATACGATAACAAGGGTAATTCAACTGAGTTTCAAACCACATCAGAAATGACAAGTGACCAACCAATGAATACATTGGCTAACAACACCACGCAAATGGAAAGTACGTTTCAAACAACACCTGTTTGGACCACTGACCAGCAAACACAAGGTTACCAATTTTGATTACTATTTGACTTGTCTTCCCGTTTTTATTCCAGGTAACTTTGACAAGTCATTAAGAGTGACTCATAAGTAAGATAAGTAAGTTTTTTTCGAGGTTTGGTCTAATACGATTGGCAGTTGTTGTAACAAAAGGCTTGTTGAACTGTGAGAGTTGGGATAACAATTAAGTAACAAGAGTAGTCTGTAAGGAAGGAAATTACGTGACAATATAGGAAGCAGTCGATGGGCGTATTAGTGAGTCGCTAATCTACGTTTACTGGTGCCCGAATAACGAGTTTGTAAACGCTCTTAAAGCATACGGTGAAATGAGATATTGATTGGGTAGTATTGACCACATGTAAACGTGAATCTTTCGCAAGCTAAGGAGATAACGGTAACCTATCAAGGTAAACGTTACCAAGATGGCGCTTATGATATCTAGTGGGTTATAATGAAGCAAAGTAAGCAAATCCGCTCTGCACATACTACTTTCGGTTGCGAAATTTTTGGGTGCTAGTTGTGACAACGAAACATATTCAATTGAGCGCTGTCCAAGGGTTTACAGTCTGGGTGGGGCTGAATTCGGGCTTGTGTTCAGACATAAAACAGGGTTTTGGGCCTTACTTGGTACATGACATTTACATCCTAATTTAACGCTGTGATATCTAAATTCGAGCCGGTAGACAAAAACTCATCAAAAAAAACTCACACCAGACAAGTTTGCTTTACCGTTAAGTGGCGCAAAGAGCATTTGCAATATTTACGGTTTGGGCTTTTAGATGTTGGGCTATTAGAAGCTTCATATTATTAATAACACTCAAGTTATTCTAAAACACGGTTCCTAACGTCAAGCTTGGTTCCTAACACTAATTAAGTTTCACTGTTAATTTAATCAACAAATATTTCAGTACATGTGTGTAGCTTTACCGCCTAAACCGCAAAGATAAAAACAACGTGTCCAGGCCGCATTTCCGGTTAGGACCACATTGGAGTCGACAGTGATACAAGTCGTCCCGTAGGAACTGTAAATAGACAAAAATATTATCACTGCTTTTTTGCACAGGACATGAGAATGACGTACTTCTTATAGTTGTGCTATCTATGGTTGGTGGGTGCGTCATTATTGTTACTGGAACTACTGTACTTCTTATTTATAGAAAACGCAAAAGGTAACATGGCTGTGTAACAGTTGCTGGTCTGTAATTATTCATTATAAAACGTCTTTTTTTATGAAACACAGATACGAATTGCAAGTATAGTGGAAAAAGGCAAAGATTGGTAAGTCCTAATTAAAGTATCCGACTTTATATCTAAATTATTATTTCCAGAGCCCTAGTTTATTCATAAAAAACCTAATGATAACCATCTTAGAGGTAAGTTTAGCTAACCTCCAATTATCAATTTCGTTCGCATAAACTGAATAACGAAACCTTGTGTTAAAGAGGGAAATTGTGCCAACTTAATAGCCCACAAACACGCTATTGCTTTCTTAGATGAATAAAACTGTGCGCGCCAAGGCGGCGAACATCATAATAAAACACCAATGAACATTGATGTTATCTGTGGTCAGACTAGGATACAAGAAACAGAAAAGCGATGGGAATACTTCCCACGTTACCGACTACCAACCCGAATCTGAATACGGCTCTGTTTACAATGTAGCTTATGGATACATTGTACATCCAAACGAAACAGAGTTGTACAGTATGGCACAAAATTCCACAGATTTTGCTGCATCAAAAAACACAGAAACACAAATCCAAAACACCGAAGAACATAAAGCCTCAAACTTTTGCAACATATACGATATCGTTGCGAACGATTTGTCAGAAATTCAAGAGTCCGAGGAGAATATCGAGCCTACACATGGAACTTTTTATGGAAGGACAGAGGATATCTATACGCTGTGGTAAATAAAACTTGAAATAAAGTTGGCAGTTTTCCAAAACAAACTACGGCCTTTTGCGACGTTACTCAAAATTAGGGAAACAAGGGGTACAAAATAAAATTATCGTGCACGACCAAAATATTTGGTCACAAAAAAATTGTATATTTAAGTACGTAGGCTGAGCCTTGCTAACGATGGATTGTAAAATGCTACTTTTCTGTGCCTTAACGTTGGTGGATAAATTACATTCCATTATTCCAATTTAAGACATATTTTTTATACTCTGATTGGTGGATCGAATACACCGGTTGTTTAAAAATTCTTTCTAATCCACAGCAATGCATTCTTCATGTTTTGTGACAACCACTACTGGAAAAGTTGCAACAACAGAAAACATAATTACAGGTACCTAAGAATTAATTTCAAGAAAGTTGACTTATTCTTGTTCCTACTGGAGTGTTCCAAGTGTTCGCTGTAAATCGGCTTTGTTGTTTATTTTGAAATTTCATATTATTCTACTGGTTTTCTTGAAAGCAGGTAGGGATCGATATATAAATACTTGCATCGTAGTCATAAATTTTACTCAAAGTCAATAATTCGTTCAGTATCACTTCGAAAAGACGCAAACAATATCCCAAATATAAGTATTTTTATAATTTTGGCATCGCAGGTCATGGATTTTACCCACTGCCTGCAGTTATTGGTTTGGCAATTGGCGGATTCGCTATTGGTGTAGCTGCAGTGATACAGCTTCTGCTTTGCTACCACCAAAAAAGGTAAAAGCGCTTGGTATTTTGGACTTGCGCTTTGGATGGAATGCTTGCTTAATGCTTTCTGCTGTTTGCAGACTTGAAGCAAAACCAAAACAAAACCAACGAGTTGACGGTAAAATGTAAAAGATTTAAAACCCAATCATGGCGAAACTTATTTTATTACTTTAAAATCATTTGTCCTCATTTTTGAAGCTTTTTTACATTAATGCAGACATTAACCAAATTTTTGTGAAAAAAATTATCCATTTAAATCCTTTTGAATCCTTTGAATAATTTTGGTCTCATATATTTGGATTATTGACTGCTACATATTGTTACAGATCACCCAAACACCTGCTCCAGCGTAGTAACCAAATCAAATCATAAACCGATTTATGTTTACGTTGTGATTGACGAAAACAACCAACAAACAGGCGACAATATGAAAGCTAGTACTAGCATTGCTTCCAATAGACCTGAACCTGAAGGACATCAGACACAATATGCAAATCTCAGTTCTCCACGGTGTGTTGCTATGGCAAATTTAACTGAGTCAAATGTATATGACAACTAATTTCTCGACTTGCATATTTAAATACGTGTTATGCGCTGATTTGACCATAGGTTTGCATGTTATAAGTGTTGATTGATTCAATATAAAACATGTTTACTGATACTGGGCAGAAAGAGTAAACTTTTCGGGAGTGGTTAACGTGAGTATCACCTTTAAAGTGGTGGTAAACATAAAGCAAAGTTGCACAGCAGTCACACAAAGCAACCGAAATACAGCGTTCATATTTGTGTGCCCATATTTCCTTAGCTTCTATTGTTTTAAGTGACGTTTGTTTACTGATAAATTTATGTGAGTTTCGAAACTTTTGTTTGAACCATTTTCCTTTATTGTTTACGTGCCAAAGGCATTAGAGTCCTTTCATGTATTTCACGTGACAAAGGCATTAGACTCCTTTCATGTATTCCAGTTGCTGTGTATAAAGATTTTGCTTTCGATTCTTTGTTTACAAAGCTATAAATTAAAATCACGTTCATTGTGAAATGTTGTGAATGTTTTAAGTCATGTTTACTATGAGTAGTAACGTTAAACAAACACCGAGAAAAAAAACAGCGTAAGTTCCTTATACGCCTGCTTCCTCATTCCTGCAGTAGTGTTTATTGTGTTGGCGTTTGTTTAATGAGTGAAAATGATCTCAGTAATTAACATACCTTTGGTGTTCCATGCTGAAAACTGCAACATTTTTGAATGAAAGCAAATCGTACTATAATTTTGGCAGCATTGTCGTTTTCACTACCTTTGACTGTTTTCCTGCTGTAAAAGTGATGATGCTAATTTAAGTATATGTTTATGTTAGCACTGTTATTACATGCCTGGCACATGAATTGTTTATTTCAATTTTAAAACGTGTTAACTGTGCATTTGGGCAGTTCAAATAACTTTTTGGCCAGTGGAAAAGTTGACTGTGCTGTGATATAAAATAAATACATAGTTACAATGTAGTCGCATTAAGCAACCGAAAGGTCCGTAGTTAATTCCTTTAAGCCTACTTTTTCCGATCCAGTAAATAAAAGGTTCCATCGTGTCAAGTGACGTATGGGTACTGACAAATGTAGGTGAGTTTCTAAACGTTTGTTTAAGCCATGGATGTCTATAACATGATGACACACTCTTTAAGATATTCTATGACACGTTTTAGCATATATTAGTGATTCAAGTACCTTTTAGCCGCTTCGAATATATCTGCAAATACGCATGGGGAAATTCACATTTCGAGTTGGTTGCACGTATACAGAATAAGCAGAAATCTCACTACTGAATCAAATAGAATTGATCTGTTACGTGACATTACAAGCTTGAGACGAAATGTAGGCACAACAACAGTTAGGAGATTTTTCACAAACGGTTTGGTTTTGAAACACATTCACTTAACACAAACCCCCTCTAAAGAGTTTCACAAACTTCACGTAGAGAATTTAATGATTTAATGACCGCACAAACCGACTAATCGAACTAGTATGCTCCAAGTATAAAACAAGTTGAGTAACAATGACCTCAAGTCGGTAAAAACATGTGAAAGCAAAGATATAAGGTGCAGCTTTTTCATTTTTTAATCTCAACACTGTGTCGCATATAAAAGTTTCATTACACTCAAATTCAGAAGTGCTAAATTAACAAAAAGAGATTGGTAACCAACACTTTTATGAGTTCAGTTATAATTTGCTGTCGTATATTGGAAAATGGTGTTTAGTGTTTAAGAATTCAACCTAGTAACCGATCCAATAAGAATAAAAAAATACATGGTTCGGTTACCTGCACAATATAAATGAACCAAAATGTATGCAAATGCGCCTTAATAGCTCCAATGAAGAAGTGTACAGTGATAATTAATTCGGCCATTTCTCATGCAGCGCATTTATTGCGTGTAACCTTGTTTTGGAACTGCAAAGTTTTTCCAGTGAAAAACTGAAAAAACTGACTGTTTCGATGTATTGTTTACAGTTAACAGCAAGGAAAACAAGGAAGCAAACAACAGAGAAATGAAAAACTGTAACGAGAAACCGAAAAGATAACTTTATCGATTCTAGTAGTAGGGAGATGGTCCGAAGATTCTCCAGTTCCGTGCAAGACATCCGGTTACCTTGACCTTGACCTTGAAGACGTCTTAAGACTTCCGCAGGAAGTCTTGGCTACGTCTTGGTTTCCGGCTTCCTCATCTTGAAGACGTCTTGAAGATGCGGACTTCCCCATTCTTGAAGATCAGGACTTCCCCTCGAAGATCAGGACTTCATTTTGAAGTTGTTCCGAAGGAAGTCTTACCTTGGCGAAAGTTTTCAGGTGACGTTGCAGGTGTTTTTACGTGGAATTTCAAAGGAAGTATGTGTAAGACTTGCGCAAGACCTGTGTGACCTTGTTTAACCTTTCCGGTATCTGTGTTCAGGTGTTGTTGATCTTGGGGTGTGAGACTTTTATTCTAGAGGGAATTGCTTTTGTGTTTGTGCCTGTTTTCACATTTGTTTAGGTTTTGACGTAGTCAAATATATGTATTAATTTATTTGTTTGTTTGTTTGTTGTAAGAAAGCGGGTCATGACTTTCAAAACAACCGAGACAGTAAACCGCCAATAGTTTGCGTGCGTCATAGACTTTTTACGCTGCGTTTCTAGTGTCGTCCGCCAGCTGTGGGGCGTTTCGCTGGATGAATGAAAAACGCGTCGTCCGCCAGCTGTGGAGTTTCGCCGGATGAGCGAACGCGCGTCGCGCTCGATTGCGTGTCGGATGAGCGGCGCGTCTCGTGCGCGGCATTTGATTGGGTTTTGACGTAGTCAACTATATCATGATGTTTGTTTGGTTGGTTGGTTTGTTGCAACGTCAAAAAGCGAGTCAAACAACCAAGACAGAAAATCACCAATAGGAGGCGCGGCAAAGACAAATTTTTAAACCGGCTTTTTGTCAAACACTGTATTTTGCCGTAGCGTTTGCCTATGTGGACATCATTAAATTAGCTTTCGGAGTTACATCACATTTGGTGTGAGCTGTTACATGACGTGACACATATGTTTAATCTAAATAACAGATCTATAGATGGAAAACTCGTTGTTTAAATTGAGTATATTTTATACAAGTGTTATGTCTGCGCGCATGTTTGAAAAAAGCTTCATTTTGTCTGTGACAACAAATGTTGCAATAAGTTTTATCGGGGTGTGCTGTGCACAGCTGTTTTGTGTTTGTTCGCGTCAAACCAATTAAAGCTTTAATTATGCGGATATGACGATCCAGTTTATATGGAAACTCGCGCTGGTAGCAATTTTGCTGAAACCTGATAGCGCGTTTCCTATGTCGCTCACTGACTTTGCATACTTAAAAGGTTCATGCAAGTAAGAAGACAGATACATACAATACATGTCAAAGTAAACAATTAATATTTTTGATCGATATAAAAGTTTATAAATATGCATGCAATGCGACGATTCAAATATCTAAGGGCTCAGTTAAAAAACCATTAAACAAGACTTTTCGTTTAAACTTATTCGTTTTTTCGAATAAATAGTTTGGGCCTTTTTGTAAGGGTTACAAGCAATTTTTTTTCACGCTTCTAAGCATGCAACCTTGGTTGCTGACAGTAAAGCCGTTTTGTGTTTTTAAAACAGCTAAATAGTTTTACCGTCCCAAGCCATCTTTACGCAGCAATTTAACTTTTTCTAAATTACTATTGTCAGCCGAAAATTTTAATTTGCAGCATGCATGGTTGCATAAACCATTGTAGCCATGTCGGTTGCAAAAATGAAATCGGTAAAGTATGATTACCCTAGGTGTCAACTCTTACCCCAAATCCGACTCTCGGCCTAAATCCTTACGTTTGGTAAGAGACACCAACGCTGGTTCTTAACCTTTAAGCGCCTTGTGTTAAGATCCCTCAAAGGGCTAGGCTTAGCCACAAATCTGTCATATTGCTTGTTTGTTAATTATGTCAACGGTAGTTCAAGATCTGTACAAATGTTGTATGAACAAAAACAACCCTGCAACTGATTAACATGATTGCAGTCGGGTGCTGTATGATTATAGACAACGATGGGTCGCTTACGCCATTTGCAAACGAGTTGCAAATAAAACCCCGGGCTGCGATCATAAACTTGACAAAGTCAAAACGTAATCTATTATTGTGTGTAAACCTATCAGTGATGCTGAAACCGATAAAGTTCACATAGCCAAACCCGTTTTTTTTTGTTTTCGCGTGTGATAAAAATGGTACAATTGCATTTTATTGAAAAAATAGTGATTATAAAAAACCCTTTGTAGAAATGCTTTCAAACTGATTGCGAAACTGCCTTGACTAGGGTTGAATTATCCGATTAACGGTTAACCGAGTACATTTTTTGCTATCCGATATCCAGATATTTTGATCGGTTAACAGGATAAAAAGTAGGAATAATGCGTAAGCGTTATGAAAGAAACACAATTCAAATAGCTATTACATGTAAGTTATTATAAGATGAGAAAATTGTAAAATAGGCACAAGACAATTTTGAAAAAGGGGAAAGACCTGTTTGGGTAGGTCAAAATATGAAATGATTGATGATGTATCGTGCCATTAAATACAGACAATTATAGTGCTGGACAATTATAAACACTGAAATTAAATTTGTCCTACACTTATATGCTGTTCTAATACACTTAAGTTATGTGCTGTTCTAATATATTATATCTGGGTAACCAGCTAAATTCAAAATATCCGTTGTTCAAATAGTAGAAATTATTGATAGCGAACTTAACCTACTTGTGATGTGTTTAAGTGTATTTGCCTGTGAAGACGTGTTTCTTCCACATAACAAGCGATAACGGATTTAAGTCCACCAATCAATTGCGCCATGCAAACACAAATGCAAACATAGTGAAAAAGTTAAGGGTTAGGCTACCACCTTTAGAGTTTGAAGCTGTAAAATAGTTTTGATTGCACTGAAGACAAACGGCAACACATGTTCTCCTATCCGTTTTAATGCGTCACTAAACACTTAATTTAAGTTGCTATACAACAAAATTATCTAAAATAACACCTACACTATATTTTCAAAGTATTGCATTGCACATGCACACAACACATTGTTTTACATTTTATTCGCACAAATTAACTTTTTCGCCGACATATACTGTTTAATGAAAGATCGATATTTTTCAAAACTAGCAAACAAAAATACCTCTACAGACGTGGAAAGCATAACTTTGTTTATGTTACTATAAACAGAATCACGTCGATAAAGATAATTTTGACAACTGTTTGTGCAAGGCTTCACAACCACCGGATATTTAAAACTCTTTCAGTCACAAAAATGTGCATTTATAATGTTATAACATTGCCGGCGCGCATGAGAATTTGGGTCCACCTTTGTGCTGAAAAACCGTGTATCTAAAATATTCACGACAAGTTAAGAATTAGTTATTACCTAAATGAATGCCAACAACAATGTTACTACTTAGTGCCGCGTAAACTCCACCCTTAGTTCTGGGGAAAAACTAAAACAGTTTGACAAAAATGCATCCGCAAATGTTAATTACACTTTCGTAATTTCAGTAAATGTAAAAACTTTGAAACTATTACAATTTCTTTCTAACCGAAGTATTAAAATATATTTATTCACTACATTGTTACTCATCCAATAGCCTGAACTGAACTAGAACCTGCGAACTGTGTACAGTCAAAATTCTTTGAGAGTTTGATAAGGTCTTGAAGATGATGGGTAGAATGAAAATAAACGAAAAGAGATTTGAACCAAACAAAACCCAAACCACGAACATAGATTTATTAAAACCTGAGCCGATTCCGAACCCCTAAAAACAAACGGAACCCGAACCGAACCTGAACCCATATGATAAGCGGTGCGACTCTCTGGTTAAGAATGTTTTTGCAAATTATGTCCGGATTCAGATTTTACGTGAAATTTTCGGACATGTCCGGGAAACTGTGGACGTTTTGTTACCCTATGTTTGTGCAACTCTATGCTTTATTGCATATTCTACATGTTTTTTATTGTTACGTCGCGCATGCGTAAGTTGCAGAGAAATTTCCAGGACATGTCCGAAAAGATTGTTTTCAAGGCGTGTTTCTAGTTTTTGTGTGTGTCACAGCTGTGATAATAAGAAAGTCGTGTAGATGGTGGTGTGAACTGGAATATGGTTAAATTCTGAACACCTGGTAGGCTTAAGTTCCTTGGTATACTGTGCATTATGGTCAGGATTTTGTCTCTTACTATTATGTCTGTTGTTTGGCGGTCATCTTGATGCTGTGCATTGTTGTCCTGGCTCTTGGGCATAGCCATCCTGAATAGGCTTTCGGTATGTATCTGATTGCGGCTATGTGACAAGCGATTGTCTGTTAAGTGCACATTTGTGTTACTGCAAGTGTTTCTGCACGTTCTATGACGTTAAAATGATATTTGTTACACGAATTTGATTTGGTCACAGCTTTGTAACTAAGCGAGATACCCCTTTGGACCATTTTGCTAAGTTTATAAAGCGACGTGTGTGTGAAGTGTAAAGCCTTACACGCGAAGAGGTTGATGTTCCGCCTTCGTATTTGTCAAATTGAAAGCATTTTTTTCAGAATCTGTATAGAATCTGTACGCACCTAGTTCCAATGGCCAACCTGCTTTTGTTTGTTCTCATAGACGCATTAACGTATTGCTTGTTCATTAATTCCTCGGAGCTAGACTATTCTGCAACTGAATAAACTATTATATACATGACTTTAGTGAAGGGGATCCAGAAATTGACTTGTAGCAGCATATTTGTTTCTTCTCTTCAGGGCCCTGTTTGCACACAATGGTGCAATCGTGGGGAAATGTGTTGCAACAATTGCAAGAACTGGTCCAACTCTAAATCGAACTATTCATGTTCTGTGCAACGTCTTATGAAGCGAAATTTTATAAACTTCACCTGTAAAAAGTGTAGTTTATTGCAATTCTTTGTACTCCTTTGTCATAAATGTCCAATTTTGGTCCTGCATTACGTTTTTCTTTCATTGGAATTTGTAAATTCACCTGCGTTCTTGGTTAAGCTTCGAACAGAATTGTTTTAGCATGTATCTGATAAAGTTCCAGACGGCAATCCTGTGTTTGCCGGGCAATAACAACTTGGTCGGTTTTCGGTTGTAGTAAAAAATTAAACATGCCAGGGCACGTTAAGACCTGCCACAGATATAAGTATAAAACCGCATCAATTCGGTTATTGAAAAAGTGTATTTAAAACAAACGCAATGCAATCCGTCAAAGCTGTATTTGGCGAATTGAACCTAAACCGTGAACGACAAGGTTATTATGTTATCGTTTCTTTTTTTATCAATTATAAGTAGACAAAGGTTTAACGAAAGAGTATGGACTGATCATCAACTAAGAGCGTAAACTTTTGTACAAAAAAGTACATGATTTGCTTTTATAATCACCTATCAAATTTACGTGTCATTCACCTTAAAAATATGGCACAAACAGAATTTTATACGAAGGCAGAACATCAACCTCTTGACTTGTAAGGCTTTACACTTCACACACACGTCGCTTTATAAACTTAGCAAAATGGTCCAAAGGGGTATCTCGCTTATAGTTACAATGCTGTGACCAAATCAAATTCGTGTAACAAATATCATTTTAACGTCATAGAACGTGCAGAAACACTTGCAGTAACACAAATGTGCACTTAACAGACAGTCGCTTGTCACATAGCCGCAATCAGATACATACCGAAAGCCTATTCAGGATGGCTATGCCCAAGAGCCAGGACAACAATGCACAGCATCAAGATGACCGCCAAACAACAGACATAATAGTAAGAGACAAAATCCTGACCATAATGCACAGTATACCAAGGAACTTAAGCCTACCAGGTGTTCAGAATTTAACCATATTCCAGTTCACACCACCATCTACACGACTTTCTTATTATCACAGCTGTGACACACACAAAAACTAGAAACACGCCTTGAAAACAATCTTTTCGGACATGTCCTGGAAATTTCTCTGCAACTTACGCATGCGCGACGTAACAATAAAAAACATGTAGAATATGCAATAAAGCATAGAGTTGCACAAACATGGGGTTACAAAACGTCCGCAGTTTCCCGGACATGTCCGAAAATTTCACGTAAAATCTGAATCCGGACATAATTTGTAAAAACATTCTTAACCAGAGAGTCGCACCGCTTATCATATGGGTTCAGGTTCGGTTCGGGTTCCGTTTGTTTTTAGGGGTTCGGAATCGGCTCAGGTTTTAATAAATCTATGTTTGTGGGTTCGGGTTTTGTTTGGTTCAAATCTCTTTTCGTTTATTTTCATTCTACCCATCATCTTCAAGACCTTATCAAACTCTCAAAGAATTTTGACTGTACACAGTTCGCAGGTTCTAGTTCAGTTCAGGCTATTGGATGAGTAACAATGTAGTGAATTAATATATTTTAATACTTCGGTTAGAAAGAAATTGTAATAGTTTCAGAGTTTTTACATTTACTGAAATTACGAAAGTGTAATTAACATTGTGCGGACGCATTTTTGTCAAACTGTTTTAGTTTTTTCCCAGAACTAAGGTCTTCAGTGCAATCAAAACTATTTTACTCTAAAGGTGGTAGCCTAACCCTTAACTTTTTCACTATGTTTGCATTTGTGTAAACAAGTTGCAGCGTATGGCGCGACCGTAACAAACGGTTACATCAATTTATTGGTGGACTTAAATCCGTTATCGCTTGTTATGTGGAAGAAACACGTCTTCACAGGCAAATACACTTAAACACATCACAAGTAGGTTAAGTTCGCTATCAATAATTTCTACTATTTGAACAACAGATATTTTGAATTTAGCTGGTTACCCAGATATAATATATTAGAACAGCACATAACTTAAGTGTATTAGAACAGCATATAAGTGTTGGACAAATTTAGTTTCAGTGTTTATAATTGTCCAGCACTATAATTGTCTGTATTTAATGGCACGATACATCAATCATTTCATATTTTGACCTACCCAAACAGGTCTTTCCCCTTTTTCAAAATTGTCTTGTGCCTATTTTACAATTTTCTCATCTTACAATAACTTACATGTAATAGCTATTTGAATTGTGTTTCTTTCATAACGCTTACGCATTATTCCTACTTTTTATCCTGTTAACCGATCAAAATATCTGGATATCGGATAGCAAAAAATGTACTCGGTTAACCGTTAATCGGATAATTCAACCCTAGTCAAGGCAGTTTCGCAATCAGTTTGAAAGCATTTCTACAAAGGGTTTTTTATAATCACTATTTTTTCAATAAAATGCAATTGTACCATTTTTATCACACGCGAAAACAAAAAAAAACGGGTTTGGCTATGTGAACTTTATCGGTTTCAGCATCACTGATAGGTTTACACACAATAATAGATTACGTTTTGACTTTGTCAAGTTTATGATCGCAGCTCAGTGTTTTATTTGCAACTCGTTTGCAAATGGCCCGGTACCGGACCGCGAGGAGTTCGTTACCGGGCCGTATAACTTTTCCTGTGGAACGGTTTAAAACATTTTGCCCATGTATCCCGGGAATGATAAACTAATTTAGGTGTTTTTATTGCTAAATATTTGTAGTTTTTTGAAGACTGGTCCGCGATAAAATTTCACTTTCAAAAACGGTCCGCGGTGCAATAAAGTTTAAACGAAAAGTCTTGTCTAATGATATTTTAACTGAACCCTTAGATATTTGAATCGTCACGTTGCATGCATACTTGTTAACTTTTATATCGATCAAAAATGTTAATTGATTACTTTGAGTTGTCTTGTATGTATCTGTCTTCTTACTTGCATGAACCATTTAATTATGCGAAGTCAGTGAGCGATATAGGATACGCGCTATCACGTTTCATCAAAATTGCCACCAGCGCGAGTTTCCATGTAAACTGGGTAGCCATATCCGCATAATTAAAGCTTTAATTGGGTTGGCACCAACAAACACAAAACAGCTGTGCACAGCACACCCCGATAAAACTTATTGTAACATTTTTTTTTTTTTTTTTTTACTTAGATAAAATAGAGATTTAGTTATTTCGACAGCTATGGCTTGATGCTGTATCCTGATTTTTACTTATTCATGACCGAGAACGCCGTCGACCATTGGTGTTATAACACTGTCAGACTGCAAGGCTTTCATTCAACGGTGTGCGGCCATTACGTGATCTTGTTTCTTATGGCCATGGCGCGTGACATATCGCTTGACGATTTTGTAGACTATTTTTCAAGTAATTACCGTGCAAACGATCGCTTCGTGCAACAACTTTTTCAAAACCTGCTCTAATTGTGCTTACGTGTGTGAGAAATAAAAAAGTTTGAAACGAAAAAACAATCTCTACCGGGATTACGCATTCGAAACGCCGCACGTGCGCGAGCGCCGCTCATCCGACACGCAATCGAGCGCGACGCGCGTTCGCTCATCCGGCGAAACTCCACAGCTGGCGGACGACGCGTTTTTCATTCATCCAGCGAAACGCTCCACAGCTGGCGGACGACACTAGAAACGCAGCGTAAAAAGTATATGACGCACGCAAACTATTGACGGTTTACTGTCTCGGTTGTTTTCGAAAGTCATGACCCGCTTTCTTACAACAAACAAACAAACAAATAAATTAATACATATATTTGACTACGTCAAAACCTAAACAAATGTGAAAACAGGCACAAACACAAAATTCCCTCTAGAATAAAAGTCTCAAGGTCAACAACACCTGAACACAGATACCGGAAAGGTTAAACAAGGTCACAGAGGTCTTGCGCAAGTCTTACCCATACTTCCTTTGAAATTCCACGTAAAAAACACCTGCAACGTCACCTGAAAACTTCCTCCAAGGTAAGACTTCCTTCGGAAGTCACAACTTCAAAAGGAAGTCCTGATCTTCGAGGGGAAGTCCTGATCTTCAAGAATGGGGAAGTCCGCATCTTCAAGATGAGGAAGCCGGAAACCAAGACGTAGCCAAGACTTGCTGCGGAAGTCTTAAGACGTCTTCAAGGTCAAGGTCAAGGTAACCGGATGTCTTGCACGGAACTGGAGAATCTTCGGACCATCTCCCTACCACTGATTCTGCCCACTTCCTGTGATAATGAATTCACTTTTAGTAGACCTATTGTTTTCTCTCCTTCGTAAAACTAAGACAAAAGACAAAGTCATTGTATACGCATTTTCAACATTATTAAATATGTTTTCGGTAAAGCCCTGTTAACACCCGAAGTTCTTTTAGGAAGACTAAGCAGACACCTAATACTACCAGGATGTAATCTAGTTTTGCCGTTATTGAGGACTTGTTTGCAAGTGTGGTAACTTACAGATTTTTCACATGAGTTTGCAATCTTGAATAAGTTCACTTATCTGCTTTACGCATCCAGTGCAATACGTTTATTATCAAGGTAAAGCGGGCAAAGACACTACAACAAGTTTAAAGTGGCGATTTGAAGGGCTGAAGTTCGTTTGTTGCCGTCATGTACAAACTCTAACGGATCATTAATTCAGACAAATTTATTGAGTTTTTTTAAATACACTTATTTATTAATCCAGCTGAAACACTTTTGTTATGTAGAGAATCTCCCGCAGACAATCGAAAGTAGACAAGAAATATTCTTGCTTCTGATCAGTTGAATATCTAAACTGTTTCACAAAAAAAAAACAGGTACAAAGGATATATCCTTTCCTTAAGTCAACAGAAATATATATTTCGCCTTAAATAAACGATCATCGTCAGTTTTTGTAATAAGCAAACCCCTAGTAGACTGTCGAAAAAGTGGTAAAAAGTAAAATAGGTAAAAATACTTACACTTTATTTCGAAAGTCTACTACCAGACTTGGACAACTAGATTTTTTTTCAGTTTTTCAAATTAGATTAGAATTAAAATTAGAGCATCTCCTTTTTTACAAATTAGATTAGAATTATAATTAGAATTAGAACTTTCTCAAAATGTAGAAATTAAACTAGAATTCAAACTAGAATTAGATTTAAGCCAACCAACTTTAGTTTGTTTCAAATTTGCACGTGTAGATTTGCACGTTTAAAACAATACGATTCGGTGCATCTAAAACGTGTTCGAAAGGAGCTGAGTGCCAAATTTCACTGATAAACGTGTTTCAGTGATGTAGCTTGGTCTTGTTAATTGCATGGTTTTGTGCGCTTTGGTTACAAAATGCATGCTCAGATCACATGCCTAAAAGTGCCGTTGGACAAACTAGCGATTTTGGGAAAACCGTGAATTAGATTAGAATTAGAATTAGAGCTTACTCGATAATTCTAAATTAGATTGGAACTAGAATTCCCGCCATTTGGCTCTAATTTGCCCAATTAGACAACTAGAATTATCTAGTTTTCCAAGTTTGTCTACTACGTGTGGATATTGTCGAAAGGGTGGTTGTTGCCATTTTCTGATTGCTTTGTTTTTGGTAACAAGCGTTAGTAATAGTTGCAGAAAAAGGAAAAAGAGCAAACGACTATGGGACACCAATCAGAGACACAAATATTTACTTGTGCGTTCGCTGTACGCCGAGTCATGGGATCAGGCCAAAACGGTTGTGCCGATAGAAATACTACACTGGCGAAAGTTAAAAAAAAACACAACTGCACTATATTTTAATTGAAAATAATGTCAATATACCACGTAAATTTATGAAATGAACAATATGTGTACATTAATCATGTAATACTTAGTTTTTCTATTCATGCCGCTTATGAACTACGCCCCATTTATCCCACTTTGTTACCGCAAACATGTATTTGATTGGGTTAAATTTCACTGGGTCTGTAAACCTAATCGTAGCAAAGAGGACCTCGAATTGTGTTATAAGACCTGTGTAGACGAAATTTAACAATATACGTCTTTAAAATCACATCGAAATCATAGGCATATGTACTCATTTAAAAAGTGGATGTGAAGTTAACGATTTATGTACAGTCTGTAGATAAAGCTAATACGTTTGGAAGGTGTTACATTTTTTAGGAACTATACCTCATAGTAATGTTAGTGCAAGTGCATGCCGTTTAGTTAAAGTTTTAAGGAATACAAGCACGTTGTCAACTAGTTTGTTTGACAAAATATCATTTTATTGTTATAGTGTATAGTGCAGCTAATCAGCAAAATGAAACTGGCAAATATATATTTGCTATTGGTAGCAAAACTATTAGATGCTGCGCCCTGGCATAAATTTAATGGACATGAATACTACATTGAATTTACCGCAGTCGGCTCCTATGGTGAAGCTAAAGCTGGATGTGTTGCAAAAAATTCTACATTAGCAAATGTTAAAACGAATAAAACACAGAACTTCTTGGTCCAAAAAATTGGAGATACATTGAAAAGTGTGTTTTAGGGAAATGTTTATTTTACTTGTTAAAAATGTTCTAGGCGTAAAGTTATGAACCATATACGTTTTTATTGTCATTTTTGCCCAATTGTTTTCTACTGTGTAAACATAATGAACTACTGTAATATATTATTTTGGCAGGTATACCATATTCAATTTTTATCGGTGCAAGGAGAAACTTAACCACACATAACTTCCAATGGACAGATGAAACAAGTGTTGATGTGACAGAGTGGTATGGCGGAGAACCAAATAACCCAGAAACAGAGCATTGTGTAACAATGAACTGGAGAGATGCAATCACAGGGTACAAGTGGTTTAATGTTCCATGCGACTCATACCTTGGAAGATATATTTGCCAAAGAAGTCTGCCGAGTAGGTTATTTAATAGGGATATTTATTTGACTTGAAACTTGCACAATGGCAGAAAATAATAATAATAAAACGATGCTTAAGTTACGTGCTTACACAACAAATACAAAATTATATTGTTTTTAGTGTTATCTACCACCAAGTTATCTTATACACTTATGAGTAAACCTCTGACCACCGCTGAGCAAAATCAAGGTATTATCAGTCGAAATAATTTCATTTTGCACGATACAATGTCTTTGCAAGTTTATTATCGTGCAGCTATGAAACACATAAATATATTTTTTGTAATTTTTTTTAGCTGTACTTTTCTCTTTTTAATTGTAAATGCGCCATCAAGAAAAGTATGCAACAAATATTTACCCGATAAAGAGTTTGTATTTCGTCATTTTTGAATAGTTGTGTCACGGTATAACACACGGTCTTCCGACATTTTTTTGGCTCTACAATCGCAATAACCCTACCATCTGAGACAAAGTGGTAACAAGGGCCACAGACAAAGCATGGCGTCAACAAAGCAAAAGTACACCAGACTTGGAATACCGCAGCGTTTTTAAACATAATTTGACAATTGATACGCCACAAACCATTTTATGGATTTTAGATATTAGTGGTATACTATAGCTTGTTTTACTTTCAGATTCTGGAAGTAACTCAGTGCTACCAGCTGTGCTTTCATCCATCATTGTATGCCCCGTCGTGATTTCGATTCCTGTGGCAGCTTTATACTTTTATCGCCGCCGCAAAAGGTAGTCAAAGTGGTTGGTCACAAAAATATGGTTTTCAACTAAAAGTTACTTTGAGACAACACGCCGTTACAGTAGAAAAGATTTAAAGTTAAAACGTGCTTTCTGTACAATGCCCTGCTGGAATAATTGGAAAACTTTTTTATAATTTCGCTTGCCCACTGGGGAGTACTACTGAAAAATAATATTTGACATTTTGACCAGTTTCTTACAATTTTCAGATCCAAGGCACAATCCATACCCTATGAAAACGAATACGCAGTAGTCGGTAAGAATTTTCTTAATTGCATTTTTTACAAACAGGGTTTAGAGTTGGTATTGTATGGCACCCTTCATTCATATTAGGAATGTGAATGACTAGTTCCACATGTTTTATAGCCCAACACATTTTTCCTATTGTACCCAAATATATCATTTAAACTTTCCTATCATTTCTTTTTTTAAGATACAACCTGCAACAGCCGTTATGCTATGCCAAAACCTGCGCAAATAGAAAATAGTTGCGCCATTGCTGGAAATGGTTCCGCCGAAACCGAGCAGCCATACGGTTCCGTTAACAACGAGGCTTACGGTTGCATTGTAAGCCCGAATAGAGGAGTGTATGTAACCGCAAAGGATTGCATGAGCCTAAACGAAAGTGAAATTCATGTAGGTCCTTGTCAACAATCCGATCCGAGCCAAAACCGAGAGGTTCGGGATATGTACGCTGTGGTTGTAAAGAATAAGACAGGAATCGAAGAGCAAAACTAAAACATTTAAGTTACTCTTAACTTAATAATGAAGTGGGTAAGAAAAAACACTACCAAAAAGAATATATTGTCTACCTTTTTTCACTGCTACTTGGCAAGCGAGTATCTGACGTGCGGAATGTTTGACTTTTGTGAATCCTCTTCCAACTTCATTTTTGTGAGTGCAATTTTAGGTTTGGTTTTGCGGTAGTCCGCAGGACGAAGCAATTATAAACTCCATGCGCTGTGTTGATAATAATTTAACCTCAGAGAGCTTTACTCCAACTCATTGCAGCTGTGTAAAATCCCTTTTTGAACGTTGCTGCAATTAGCATCAACTCATGGTGTATAGTTTAGCTATTTCTGCACACAACCATCAATCATTATTCATCTTCAACAACGTCATCAACGCTATAGATTGCACGCGTGAATTAAATTTGTGTTATTGCCTTATGATTGCCAACACAAAGTTATAGGTCGGGTTCGGGCTTGAGTTTAAACATAACAGACTTCAGTCAAGCTGCTTACAATTCCGAACTGACTAGCTTTGGAAAATCTTTTAATTTTGTTTTGTGTTTTTTTCTTTATCAGTTTACGACACATTTTCTTTTATGATGGTTTCTCTATTATTTTTTGATGATTTCACTATTAGAAGTACTTGATTCCTAATGATAGCAACTATCTTTCTTGCCTAAACAATTACGCACTTTTGTTACGTCTTGTCGTGTTTTGATAATTTTGTACATTTGATGATTGAGAATTGATTTGATTGTTAATATGTATGTTATGTGCTTACAAGCCACGACGACTAATTTAAGTTTATTTTGTTTATCAACAAGAAAAGTTAAACATAGTAACCGAACAGAGCGCGTAACTTCCTTGCACGTATACTTTCTGTGGAATTGTCACTCTTTATCGAATCTAAGCCGACAATTATTGTGCATACAGTGGGTCATAATTTGCTCATTAGTTAGGAACTTCTTATCCCAAATCTCTCATATATTTTGGTAACTATGTATATCTATTTCACTAGTGTTTCATGCTGTCTACTTTCTGGGCAGTAGAAATGAGGCACACGCATCATTTTGAGTGTGTTTTGCTTTTGGATCTGTACAGTATATTTAATGCTACGTTATAAAAGGATTAAATTATGTTTATTGTATAACATTATGCCTGTTTCAAGCCAAACACGTTTATTAAGCGTATACTAGTAAAGTGAAACAGAGACCAAAAGGGCAGCGTAATTTCCTTATACGCCCGCTTCCTCAGTCCTTCTGCGTTGTCTATTGTAGTAAGCTCAGTAGTTGAACAGATCTGTGAAGAAACATAAAGATCAGCAAGGGCTGATGTCAAAAGTTGCAGTTTAAGAAATACAGAGATTATGCTTTAGCCAGTTTTTCTTTTCATGCAGCTTGGGAACTCGCCTCAATTATCCAACTTTGTTACCAAAACATGTATTACATTGGGTTATATTTCATTGAGTCCCTGAACCTAATCGATTTCGGAAATACCCACTTCAAATAACAACTATAACCTCGAAACGTGTTATAAGTTCCTGTGTAGACGAAATGTTAAGATGTAGTCAAAAGAACAAATTCAATCGAGCCAGTGTGCCAGTTTAACCAAATACGTTTATTAGATTATGTCGAAACTTGTAGGTGCATGTATACTTATGTAAAAAGCTACTTGCTATGAAATATACGGTTTAGGTGCAGTATATAAACCAAGTCAGTACGTTTGGAATATTATATATTTATTCAGAACTATACCTCAAAGTAATTTCAGTGCATGACTTTTGTTAAAACTGTTTCAATCTGAGATAAGGAATCTAAGCACGTTGTCAACTAGTTTGTTTGACAAAATATCTTTTTTGTGTGTATATGGTGCAGCTAATCAGCAAAATGAAACTGGCATATATATATTTGCTATGGATAACAAAACTAGTATATGCTGGGCCCTGGCATACATTTAATGGACATGAGTATTACATTGAACTTACGCCAGTCAACTCCTACTTTAAAGCTAAAGCTGGATGTGCTGCAAAACATGCTACATTGGCAAATGTTAAAACAAATGAAATACAAAAATTTCTGGTCAACACAATTGGAGTATTAAAAGGTAAAGCATTAACGTATTTCAAATTAGAATATCTGAATACTTAAAAATAGTTCACAACAGAAACTTAGGAGATCAACAATTCCAAGATTGTAAAAAAATAATTCTAATTACAATGTTGTTTTGTCGCAGAAACTTGAACTAAAATGAAACAGAATTCTTCAGACAGTTTTATTATTTTTGTGATTTATGCCCAGTTGTGGCATCTAACAGAATTAGTCGAGGCATGACTTTTCTGTCTGTTACTCTTAACAAATTGGAATGTCGTTAGTTAGCTATACAAATCAATATACCCGATATTTTGTCACCAGCTGCATTGTTCAGACTTCATGTTGGGCCAAAACAGGTGTGCTCTGTCTGCAGCTTATTTTTGTTATTGTCTTTCAGAGAACCCGTTCTCTTTGTTTATCGGTGCAACACGAGGAAAAGAAAACGCAAGCAATTTTCAATGGACAGACGGAACACTAGTTGATGTTGCACAATGGAGCGGCCATGAACCAAATAATGTTGAGGAAAAGTGTGTGACAATGGGGTGGCGTGATAACCTTTGGCCAAATTTAAAGTGGATGGATATTTCATGTTCGTCTCGTTCAAGATATATTTGCGAACGAAAGTCTTCAGGTGTTCAGTTTTTTTTATGTATGATAACCATTTGCCTAATAACTTGAAGAAAAAGAACTATTACATTATGCGTAACCTACAAAACGATTTCATATAACTCTTGCGCTTTGCTGTGAATCGGAATGAGCCTTACGATAGAGAGAAATACGTAATTTTGTGGTTTTCCAAAATACTAAACATTAAGTTCTCATAGTGATTTTCATTTCGCATGTATGTAAATTGTAATGGCTATTTGCTTTGTTTCTGCAAACTGAAAGTGTCATCGACGCAAAATTCCACAACCGCGAAACAGCAAAGTACTATTGCATGATTTAACACATTTTTTCAAATAATTACACTTTGTACTATAAATTGGGACAAATATATAGTTGCCAACACGTAACACTTACTTCTGTCATTTAACTTGTGAGATGTTTTCACAAGATTTGACGAACACAATACATCCATTCTATAACACACCACCAGGAAGTACTGAAAAAAGCAGAACGACTTCAACAGTTTTTACAGGTATCTTCTTCTAATCAAAAATAATATTTGAATGACGGCAATTAATAAAAATGTTAAAACGTTAAAATAAAATAAAATGTTGGAAAGGCTTGACGAGACGAGTCCAACAATAAAAAACATGTCGTAGACTTTAGATTTTAGTAATTGACTATAGCTAGTTTTACTTTCAGATACAGGAAGTAGCGCATAATTAGGAAAACCAGATGAGCAAAATAACATTATCATGCATGACCAAAATATTTGGTCACATATTTGGTATTTGGTCAGCAAAATTATATATTTACTATATTTTTCTGTGCCCTAACGTTGATGAATACATTTGAAAACGATTATTCCAAGTTAAAACATTTTTTTATGCTCTGATTGTTGGATTTTCATACACCGCTTGTTTAAAAATTCTTGCTAACCCACAGCAATACATTCTTCAACTTCTGTGACAACGACTATTGGAAAAGTTGCAACTACACAAGGCACAAATACAGGTACCTAAGATATTTTTTTTTCAAGATAGCTTACTTTTTCTTGTTTCCGCTGGAGTGTACACTGTGAATCGGCTTGGTTGTTTATTTTGAAATTTTATATTATTCTACTGCTTTGTTCGAAAGCAGGTAGGGTTCGATATATCAATAATTGCATCGTAGTCTTAAATTTCACCCTCATTAATTCGTTTTGTTTCAAACGGAAAAGACGCATAGAAATATCCCCAATGTAAGTATTTTTATAATTTTGGCATCGCAGGTCATGGATTTTACCCACTGCCTGCAGTTATTGGTTTGGCAATTGGCGGATTCGTTATTGGTGTAGCTGCAGCGATACTGCTTCTGCTTTGCCACAACCAAAAAAAGTAAAAGTGCTTGGTATTTTGGATTTGTGCTTTTGTTTGAATGCTTGCTTAATGCTTTCTGTTGTACGCAGACTTGAAGCGAAACCTAAACAAGACCAACAAGTTAACGGTAAAATGTAAAAGATTTAAACCCGAGGAGAAAAATTTTTCATTTCTTTTAAAATGATTTATTTTTTATTTTTAAAGCTATTTTTAGTTTTATGTGGACAAAACCTAGTTTATGTGAAAACAATTAATACATGTCATACTTTTTTAGCCTTGACGTACTATTTTTTCATCGTAGACTGTTACATATTGTTGCAGATCACCCAATGATTAGCTCCAATGTAGTAACCAAATCAAATCATAAACCGATTTATGTTAACGTTGTGAGTGAAGAAAACAATCAACAATCAGGCGACAGTATGAAACCTGGATATTCTGGTATTGCTTTCAATAGACCTGAACCTGAAGGACATCAGCCACAATATGCAGATCTCAGTTCGCCAGAGTGTGTTGCTCTGGCAAATTTAACTGAGTCAAATGTATATGACAACTAATTTCTCGACTTGTTGTTACAAACTGCAGTTTGTGCATGAAAACAAACTGTACTGTGATTTTGACAGCCATTGTCTGTTTTCTGTAGTAACAGTGATGATGCTTATTTAAATACGTGTTATGCGCAGGTTTGACCATAGGTTTGCATGTTATAAGTGTTGATTGATTCAATATAAAACATGTTTACTGATACTGGGCAAAAAGAGCAAACTTTTTTGGAGAGGTTAACGTGAGTAAAATCATGTTTAAAGTGGTGGTAAAGGTAAAGCAAAGTTGCGCAGCAGTCACACAAAGCAACCGAAAAGGACAGCGTACTTCTTTATGTGTGCCCATATTTCCTTAGCTTCTATTGTGTCAAGTGACGTTTGTTTACTGATAAATTTAAGTGAGTTTCGAAACTTTTGTTCGAATAATTTTCCTTCATTGTTTACGTGCGGTGTGGGCGCCTGATGTCACCGATCTGTTACGTGACAAATACATTAGACTCCTTTGATGTATTTCAGTTGCTATGTATAAAGATTTTGCTTTCGATTCTTTGTATTCAAAGCTTTAAATGAAAATCACGTTCATTGTGAAATGATGTGTATGTTTTAAGTCATATTTGCTATGAGTAGTAACGTTAAACATACACCGAAAAAAAGCAGCGTAAGTTCCTTATGCGCCTGCTTCCCCATTCCTGCAGTAGTGTCTATTGTGTTGGCGTTTGTTTGATGAGTGAAAATGATCTCAGTAATTAATATACCTTTGGTGTTCCATGCTGAAAACTGCAAAATGTTTGTATAAAAGCCAATCGTACTCTAATTTTGACAGCATTGTCTTTTGCATCAACCTTTGACCGTTTTCCTGTTGTAAAAGTGATGAATTTTAGTATGTGTTGATGTTCACACTGTTATTACCTGCCTGGCACATGAATTGTTTATTTCAATTTAAAACGTGTTAACTGTGCATTTGGGCAGTTCAAATAACTTTTTGGCCAGTGGAAAAGTTGACTGTGCTGTGATATATAATAAAAGCATAGTTACAATGTAGTCGCATTAAGCAGGTCCGTATTTATTTCCTTTTATGCCTACTTCCTCCGATCCAGTAAATAAAAGGTTCCATTGTGTCAAGTGACGTATGGGTACTGACAAATGTAGGTGAGTTTCTAAGCGTGTGTTTAAGCCATGGATGTCTATAACATGATGATACACTCTTTAACCCTTTAACTGCCGAATTTGTTTTGACAAAAAATGATGTTTAGACATGCTCTTGCTCTTTTAGGTTTTATGCAAAATCGATAGAAGATAGGCAAAAACTTTCTGTGGGAAAGTTGTTGGGTATATAATTTTCTACAATTTTAAGATAAAAAATTTTTCGATGACGTCATCACCTATGAAAGACGTCATTTTAATTCTATTTTTTCATGAAATTGCAGTTTATTGATGTTTTTCGTTACAATTATTAGTTACAAGTTGTTTTACAAACACTTCGTTACAAAATTTTATCTGTGTTATTTTGATTACGTCATTAATTAGCTCATGACGTCATAATCATTAATTTCAGTTTGTTATTTTACAGTATTAAATAATAAAATTAATGTTTTTGAGGGTATGGAACTTGTTTTCAATAATTTTTATTGGCTAATTTGAAATTTCACTGACTTATTATAATGTTTACCAACCAGCTGTACACACATAATGCATTCACAAGTTTTTTTTAAATGGAATGTTTATTATGTATTATTACACCACAACATGTAAAATTTGTAAACACGGTGCATATAAGTTTGCAGAAAAAACACAATTTCAAGCCTTCCCAAGGTACTTTGCATTGATTCTTCTGTATTTGTTGTCCATTCGTGAGGCCACATCTCCTCATCATTTGACAAATGTAAATGCATTTGTGGGCCAGATACAATCATAATATAGGTCAGCAAGCACCAACTTCCAAAGTCAAAGTGCTTCTGCAACAGTTGTTTTCTTGATAAATAACTGTTGTCACCACTAATAATAAAGCTAAACTGACTCATACAGTTGTATATTCAAGCAAATCAAGGCAAATTTACAGGCCCTAACTACCCACTTTCAAGCCCAATTCAGCTGCATACATATCAAATTGTAAACAAAGATGTCCGCAACACGCACGCAAAGCCCTGAAATCAACTCCAAGCAGCTGTCTGTGAATCAGTCAAACGTAAAATATCAAAAAACGGCTCAAAAACAAAAATTTGAAAAAAACTTGTTTTTTTCTGAATTTTCACTTTCTCCTTACTGTAATTAATTTTTTTCAAATACTAACATATCATTTTTTTCAAATAAATTGAAGCCAATATGCATAAGCTTTCCAACGCACCCCAGTTGGAAAAAAAATTCGCACTAATACGATTTTTGTCGCTGTTAACAACGAGGCATGTCTCCATGCGCATTTATGCGCCCGTGGCAGTTAAAGGGTTAAGATATTCTATGACACGTTTTAGCATATATTAGTGATTCAAGTACATTTTAGCCGCTTCGAATATATCTGCAAATACGCATGGGGAAATTCACATTTCGAGTTGGTTGCACGTATACAGAATTAGCAGAAATCTCACTACTGAATCAAATAGAATTGATCTGTTGCGTGACATTACAAACTTGAGACGAAATGTAGGCACAATAAAAGTTAGGAGATTTTTCACAAACGGTTTGGTTTTGAAACACATTCACTTAACACAAACCCCCTCTAAAGAGTTTCACAAACTTCACGTAGAGAATTTAATGATTTAATGACCGCACAAACCGACTAATCGAACTAGTATGCTCCAAGTATAAAACAAGTTGAGTAACAATGACCTCAAGTCGGTAAAAACATGTGAAAGCAAAGATATAAGGTGCAGCTTTTTCATTTTTTAATCTCAACACTGTGTCGCATATAAAAGTTTCATTACACTCAAATTCAGAAGTGCTAAATTAACAAAAAGAGATTGGTAACCAACACTTTTATGAGTTCAGTTATAATTTGCTGTCGTATATTGGAAAATGGTGTTTAGTGTTTAGGAATTCAACCTAGTAACCGATCCAATAAGAATAAAAAAATACATGGTTCGGTTACCTGCACAATATAAATAAACCAAAATGTATGCAAATGCGCTCCAATAGCTCCAATGAAGAAGTGTACAGTGATAATTAATTCGGCCATTTCTCATGCAGCGCATTTATTGCGTGTAACCTTGTTTTGGAACTGCAAAGTTTTTCCAGTGAAAAACTGACTGTTTCGATGTCTTGTTTACAGTTAACAGAAAGGAAAACAAGGAAGCAAACAACAGAGAAATGAAAAACTGTAACGAGAAACCGAAAAGATAACTTTATCGACTCTGCCCACTTCCTGTGATGATGATTTCACTTTTAGTAGACGTATTGTTTTCTCTCCTTCGTAAAACTAAGACAAAAGACAAAGTCATTGTATACGCATTTTCAACATTATTAAATATGTTTTCGGTAAAGCCCTGTTAACACCCGAAGTTCTTTTAGAAAGACTAAGCTGACACCTAATGCTACCAGGATGTAATCTAGTTTTGCCGTTATTGAGGACTTGTTTGCAAGTGTGGTAACTTACAGATTTTTCACATGAGTTTGCAATCTTGAATAAGTTCACTTATCTGCTTAGCGCATCCAGTGCAATACGTTTATTATCAAGGTAAAGCGGGCAAAGTAACTACAACAAGTTTAAAGTGACGATTTGAAGGGCTGAAGTTCGTTTGTTGCCGTCATGTACAAACTCTAACGGATCATTAATTCAGACAAATTTATTGAGTTTTTTTAAATACACTTATTTATTAATCCAGCTGAAACACTTTTGTTATGTAGAGAATCTCCCGCAGACAATAGAAAGTAGACAAGAAATATTCTTGCTTCTGATCAGTTGATATATCCTTTCCTTAAGTCAACAGAAATATATATTTCGCTTTAAATAAACGATCATCGTCAGTTTTTGTAATAGGCAAACACCTAGTAGACTGTCGAAAAAGTGGTAAAAAGTAAAATAGGTAAAAATACTTACACTTTATTTCGAAAGTCTACTACCAGACTTGGACATCTAGATTTATTTTTCAGTTTTTCAAATTAGATTAGAATTAAAATTAGAGCATCTCCTTTTTTACAAATTAGATTAGAATTAGAATTAGAATTAGAACTTTCTCAAAATGTAGAAATTAAACTAGAATTCAAACTAGAATTAGATTTAAGCCAACCAACTTTAGTTTGTTTCTAATTTGCACGTGTAGATTTGCACGTTTAAAACAATACGATTCGGTGCATCTAAAACGTGTTCGAAAGGAGCTGAGTGCCAAATTTCACTGATAAACGTGTTTCAGTGATGTAGCTTGGTCTTGTTAATTGCATGGTTTTGTGCGCTTTGGTTACAAAATGCATGCTCAGATCACATGCCTAAAAGTGCCGTTGGACAAGCTAGCGATTTTGGGAAAACCGTGAATTAGATTAGAATTAGAATTAGAGCTTACTCGATAATTCTAAATTAGATTGGAACTAGAATTCCCGCCATTTGGCTCTAATTTGCCCAATTAGACAACTAGAATTATCTAGTTTTCCAAGTTTGTCTACTACGTGTGGATATTGTCGAAAGGGTGGTTGTTGCCATTTTCTGATTGCTTTGTTTTTGGTAACAAGCGTTAGTAATAGTTGCAGAAAAAGGAAAAAGAGCAAACGACTATGGGACACCAATCAGAGACACAAATATTTACTTGTGCGTTCGCTGTACGCCGAGTCATGGGATCAGGCCAAAACGGTTGTGCCGATAGAAATACTACACTGGCGAAAGTTATAAAAAACACAACTGCACTATATTTTAATTGAAAATAATGTCAATATACCACGTAAATTTATGAAATGAACAATATGTGTACATTAATCATGTAATACTTAGTTTTTCTATTCATGCCGCTTATGAACTACGCCCCATTTATCCCACTTTGTTACTGCAAACATGTATTTGATTGGGTTAAATTTCACTGGGTCTGTCAACCTAATCGTAGCAAAGAGGACCTCGAATTGTGTTATAAGACCTGTGTAGACGAAATTTAACAATATACGTCTTTAAAATCACATCGAAATCATAGGCATATGTACTTATTTAAAAAGTGGATGTGAAGTTAACGATTTATGTACAGTCTGTAGACATAGCTAATACGTTTGGAAGGTGTTACCTTTTTTAAGAACTATACCTCATAGTAATGTTAGTGCAAGTGCATGCCGTTTAGTTAAAGTTTTAAGGTATACAAGCACGTTGTCAACTAGTTTGTTTGACAAAATATCATTTTATTGTTATAGTGTATAGTGCAGCTAATCAGCAAAATGAAACTGGCAAACATATATTTGCTATTGGTAGCAAAACTATTAGATGCTGCGCCCTGGCATAAATTTAATGGACATAAATACTACATTGAATTTACCGCAGTCGGCTCCTATGGTGAAGCTAAAGCTGGATGTGTTGCAAAAAATTCTACATTAGCAAATGTTAAAACGAATAAAACACAGAACTTCTTGGTCCAAAAAATTGGAGATACATTGAAAAGTGTGTTTTAGGGAAATGTTTATTTTACTTGTTAAGAATGTTCTAGGCGTAAAGTTATGAACCATATACGTTTTTATTGTCATTTTTGCCCAATTGTTTTCTACTGTGTAAACATAATGAACTACTGTAATATATTATTTTGGCAGGTATACCATATTCAATTTTTATCGGTGCAAGGAGAAACTTAACCACACATAACTTCCAATGGACAGATGAAACAAGTGTTGATGTGACAGAGTGGTATGGCGGAGAACCAAATAATCCAGAAACAGAGCATTGTGTAACAATGAACTGGAGAGATGCAATCACAGGGTACAAGTGGTTTAATGTTCCATGCGACTCATACCTTGGAAGATATATTTGCCAAAGAAGTCTGCCGAGTAGGTTATTTAATAGGGATATTTATTTGACTTGAAACTTGCACAATGGCAGAAAATAATAATAATAAAACGATGCTTAAGTTACGTGCTTACACAACAAATACAAAATTATATTGTTTTTAGTGTTATCTGCCACCAAGTTATCTTATACACTTATGAGTAAACCTCTGACCACCGCTGAGCAAAATCAAGGTATTATCAGTCGAAATAATTTCATTTTGCACGATACAATGTCTTTGCAAGTTTATTATCGTGCAGCTATGAAACACATAAATATATTTTTTGTAATATAACAGCTGTACTTTTCTCTTTTTAATTGTAAATGCGCCATCAAGAAAAGTATGCAACAAATATTTACCCGATAAAGAGTTTGTATTTCGTCATTTTCGAATAGTTGTGTCACGGTATAACACACGGTCTTCCGACATTTTTTTGGCTCTACAATCGCAATAACCCTAACATCTGAGACAAAGTGGTAACAAGGGCCACAGACAAAGCATGGCGTCAACAAAGCAAAAGTACACCAGACTTGGAATACCGCAGCGTTTTTAAACATAATTTGACAATTGATATGCCACAAACCATTTTATGGATTTTAGATATTAGTGGTATACTATAGCTTGTTTTACTTTCAGATTCAGGAAGTAACTCAGTGCTACCAGCTGTGCTTTCATCCATCATTGTATGCCTCGTTGTGATTTCAATTCTTGTGGCAGCTTCATGTTTTTATCGCCGCCGCAAAAGGTAGTCAAAGTAGTTGGTCACAAAAATATGGTTTTCAACTAAAAGTTACTTTGAGACAACACGCCGTTACAGTAGAAAAGATTTACCGTTAAAACGTGCTTTCTGTACAATGTTCCACTGGAATAATTGGAAAACTTTTTTATAATTTCGCTTGCCCACTGGGGAGTACTACTGAAAAATATTATTTGACATTTAGACCAGTTTCTTACAATTTTCAGATCCAAGGCACAATCCATACCC
Source organism: Phallusia mammillata (assembly GCF_965637545.1). Lineage (NCBI taxonomy): Eukaryota > Metazoa > Chordata > Ascidiacea > Phlebobranchia > Ascidiidae > Phallusia > Phallusia mammillata. The sequence continues at coordinate 23,559,248 of NC_137255.1, forward strand.
AATGAAAACGAATACGTAGTAGTCGGTAAGAATTTTCTTAATTGCATTTTTTACAAACAGGGTTTAGAGTTGGTATTGCATGGCACCCTACATTCATATTAGGATTGTGAATGACTAGTTCCACATGTTTTATAGCCCAACACAATTTTCCTACTGTACCCAAATATATCATATAAACTTTACTATCATTTCTTTTTTTAAGATACAACCTGCAACGGCCGTTATGCTATGCCAAAACCTGCGCAAATAGAAAAAAGTTGCGCCATTGCTGGAAATGGTTCCACCGAAACCGAGCAGCCATACGATTCCGTTCACAACGAGGCTTACGGTTGCACTGTAAGCCCGAATAGAGGCGTGTATACAACCGCAAAGGATTGCATGAGCCTAAACCAGGGGTTCTTAAACTGGGGGGCGCGCCCCCCTAGGGGGGCGTGAAAGGTTCGCAAGGGGGGCGCAGCACAATCTGGCTGCAAAGTTTTCACTTGCAAACAGTTGTAAATGAATGTATTGGAATTATGTCGGCGCTGATTTGAAATCAGTGATTTCGAACTTATCGTTTAAAGTTAACGCTTCATTGCTCTGAAATGGATGTCCAGTTGTAGGCCTACTAACCAAACTTTTTTCCACTGCGGGCTTTACATGCCCTAGTGCCCTCTTCCCAAACTTAGCCCACGAGGCGATTTTTATAGGGGCGCCAAGATATGATCTTTTGAAAAATCTATTAAATTGTAAGTTATAGTTAGTCTCATCTTACAAGGAATGCTTGTATATTACGTCACAAGTAACACAATAATACAATTGTTTGCGCACAATTAACACTTTTTGTTTTGTTTGTACGTAATAAACTGGCTTTGGGTCAATCCTGGGCGTTGCAATCCTATGAAAGTCGGTAATATTAATTTTACATGTCGTAACAGTAAACTTTTGTAAAGAGTAGATTAGTTTTTGACAGTAACAAAGTTATCAATACGTTTTGGCAAACCTACAAAATGGGATCGCGGGCCGTAGTTTGGTGACCCCCTGTACTACATAGTCGGCTATACATTCTTTATTTGTTGTTAATTTCGCATCAGAGATTGCCTTGACTTTTAGTGCATCAACAATTTCTGGGCAACATATGCGTAGTTTACAAGAATACGGGCACCGTGGCTCTGTGCGCGCGCTTTTTTCGCAACTTATCAGTGTTGAAGTGGCCTTTTCTAACGATTGGAACTAACTTGACAGTAGCTTAAGGCGGACCTACGATGTATGTTGTTTTCAAAAAACAAGACAAGCATCATCAGTGCTATCGTTTTTAGGGGGGGCGTGAGAATAAATAAATAGTGTCAAGTGGGGCACGACCGAAAAAGTTTAAGAACCCCTGGCCTAAACGAAAGTGAAAATCATGTAGGTCCTTGTCAACAATCCGATCCGAGCCAAAACCGAGAGGTTCGGAATATGTACGCTATGGTTGTAAAGAATAAGACAGGCGTCGAAGAGCAAATGCAAAACATTTAAGTTACTGTTAACCTGATAATGAAGAGAATAAGACAAAAAACACTACCAAAAAAGTTTATTTTGTCAAAACTTTTACACTGCTACTTGGCAAGCGGGGTATCTGATGTGCGGAATGCTTGACTTTTGTAAATTTATTTCCAAGTTTATTTTAGCAATTTTCGATTTTGTTTTGCGGTAGTCCGCAGGACGAAGCAAATATAAACTCCAGGCGCTGTGTTGATAATAATTTAACCTCAGTGTCCCCTGGGCTTAGGCCTACCGTGACCGTAACTCATTGCAGCCGTGTAAAAATCCTTTTTGAACGTTGCTACAACTAGCATCAACTTACAGTGTTTCGTTTAGCTAGTTCAGCGCACAACCATAAATCATCATTCATCTTCAACAACGTCATTATAGGTACAGATTGCACGCATAAATTAAATTTGTGTTATTGCCTTTAGTTGTCAACTCAACGTAAAATGTCGGATTGGGGCTTGAGTTTAAACGTAACAGACTTGTGTCAAACTGTATACAATTCCGAACTGACTAGCCTTATTGTGTTTTGTGCTGTTTCCTTTCGATGTCATGCAGTTAGTTTACGACCCATTTTCTTTAACTTTTTTTGTGCGTTCGATGTTATGTAGAAGTCTTTGATTCTTGATGGTGGCAACTATCCTTCGGGCTTAAACAATTACGCACTTTTGTTACATCTTGTTGTGTTTTTGATTATAATTTTGTACATTTGGTGATTAAATTGAGTTGGTTGTTAATATCGAATATTTTCAAAACTAATACGAATGTGTATACAAGCCGTTACGGCACCGGTAAGTTTAAATTAACCTTGTTTATTAACACAAAAAGGCAAACTTAGTAACCAAACAACGTGCATAACTTCCTTGCAAGCATACTTCCTCGTTTCTGTGGAATTGTCGCTCTCTATCCCATCTCCCTATTTGTACGTTTGAGGAACAATGTCTTTGAATAATTGCGCTTTGAACCCACAGATTGACGCTTTCCTTAACGTCATATGTAACTGCAATCCGTAACTATGGACCTAATGGTTTTCGCTTACATTCAAGCCAAACAATCAAAATAAGCCAAAAACATGTCATAACAGAACTCAACAGTGATTAACAGTGTCTTGTGTTTGGGAAATATCTCACACTAATTGAAAAAGGCAATAAATCGCTTGTTTGTTAAGTATTATTTAAAAACAAACAGGAGGTCTAAACCTGGAAATTGTTGTATGTGTATATACATATTTCACTGGTATTTCATGCTGTCAAGTTTCTAGGCAGCAAATGAAGCACATTATTTTGAGCGTGCTATGCTTTCGATTCTGAATATGTAATGCTGTAAAAGATTTAAATTTTGTTCATTGTTTAACATTGTGCGTGTTTCAAGCCAAACATGTTTACTAAGCGTCATAAAGTGAAATAGAGACCGAAAGGGCAGCGTAACTTCCTGATACGCCAGCTTCCTTAGTGCTTCACTATTGTCTGTTATATTAATGCTCAGTGATTGAACACATCTGTGAAGAGACAAAAAGATCAGCAAGGACTGATGCCAAAAGTTGCAGTTTGAGAAACACAGATATCATGTATAACCCGTTTTTTGATTTGTGCAGCTAGAAACTCCGCCTAATTTATTCCACTTTGTTACCTCAAACATGTTTTTGTTTGGAAACGATTGCAAGACACCAAACGAAAATGTAAATCAAGCAGGTCCTAGTCCACAACCCGACCCCAACCAAAACCGAGCTGTGCAAGATGTATACGCTGTGGTTGTTAAAGATAAGACAGGTATCCAAACGCAACACGTGTAGTTACAGGGACAGGGACCCATTGAGTGGCGCGTGCCAAATTCATTTTTATTTTAAACTGGCAATGTATTAAAGTGCACCTTTTTGTAAGTGTTAGTGATTTGTAGAAAAAGTAGACTGTTTTTTGAAGAATATTACATCATAACAAACTAAGATTGCATGGCACCCTACATTCATATTAGGATTGTGAATGACTAGTTCCACATGTTTTATAGCCCAACACAATTTTCCTACTGTACCCAAATATATCATATAAACTTTACTATCATTTCTTTTTTTAAGATACAACCTGCAACGGCCGTTATGCTATGCCAAAACCTGCGCAAATAGAAAAAAGTTGCGCCATTGCTGGAAATGGTTCCACCGAAACCGAGCAGCCATACGATTCCGTTCACAACGAGGCTTACGGTTGCACTGTAAGCCCGAATAGAGGAGTGTATGTAACCGCAAAGGATTGCATGAGCCTAAACGAAAGTGAAATTCATGTAGGTCCTTGTCAACAATCCGATCCGAGCCAAAACCGAGAGGTTCGGGATATGTACGCTGTGGTTGTAAAGAATAAGACAGGAATCGAAGAGCAAAACTAAAACATTTAACACTCTTAACTTAATAATGAACTGGGTAAGAAAAAACACTACCAAAAAGAATATATTGTCTACATTTTTTTCACTGCTACTTGGCAAGCGAGTATCTGACGTGCGGAATGTTTGACTTTTGTGAATCCTCTTCCAACTTCATTTTTGTGTGTGCAATTTTAGGTTTGGTTTTGCCGTAGTCCGCAGGACGAAGCAATTATAAACTCCATGCGCTGTGTTGATAATAATTTAACCTCAGAGAGCTTTGCTCCGACTCATTGCAGCTGTGTAAAATCCCTTTTTGAACGTTGCTGCAATTAGCATCAAATCATGGTGTATAGTTTAGCTATTTCTGCACACAACCATCAATCATTATTCATCTTCAACAACGTCATCAACGCTATAGATTGCACGCGTGAATTAAATTTGTGTTATTGCCTTATAATTGCCAACACAAAGTTATAGGTCGGGTTCGGGCTTGAGTTTAAACATAACAGACTTCAGTCAAGCTGCTTACAATTCCGAACTGACTAGCTTTGGAAAATCTTTTAATTATGTTTTGTGTTTTTTTCTTTATCAGTTTACGACACATTTTCTTTTATGATGGTTTCTCTATTATTTTTTGATGATTTCACTATTAGAAGTACTTGATTCCTAATGATAGCAACTATCTTTCTTGCCTAAACAATTAAGCACTTTTGTTACGTCTTGTCGTGTTTTGATAATTTTATACATTTGATGATTGAAAATTGAGGTTGTTAATATGTATGTTATGTGCTTACAAGCCACGACGACTAATTTAAGTTTATTTTGTTTATCAACAAGAAAAGTTCAACATAGTAACCGAACAGAGCGCGTAACTTCCTTGCACGTATACTTCCTCGTTTGTGTGGATTTGTCACTCTTTATCCAATCTTCCTATTTGTATCTTTGAGGAACAATGTCTTTGAATAATTGCGCTATGTATCGCTATGTATCGCTTACCTTCAAGTCAAAAAACAGAAACCAAAAACATGTCATAACAGAACTTAGCAGTGATTAACAGGGATCTAATGTTTTGAGAAACATCTCGCACTAATTGAAGAAAACGCAACAAATCGCTTGTTTGTTAATTTTCAAAACAAACAGGATGTATAAGCCGACAATTATTGTGCTTACAGTGTGTCATAATTTTCTCATTAGTTAGGAACTTCTTATCCCAAATTTCTCATATATTTTGGTAACTATGTATATCTATTTCACTAGTGTTTCATGCTGTCTACTTTCTGGGCAGTAGAAATGAGGCACACGCATCATTTTGAGCGTGTTTTGCTTTTGGATCTGTACAGTATATTTAATGCTACGTTATAAAAGGATTAAATTATGTTCATTGTATAGCATTATGTGTGGTTCAATCCAAACACGTTTATTAAGCGTATACTAGTAAAGTGGAACAGAGACCAAAAGGGCAGCGTAATTTCCTTATACGCCCGCTTCCTCAGTCCTTCTGCGTTGTCTATTGTAGTAAGCTCAGTAGTTGCAGATCTGTGAAGAAACATAAAGATCAGCAAGGGCTGATGTCAAAAGTTGCAGTTTAAGAAATACAGAGATTATGCTTTAGCCAGTTTTTCTTTTCATGCAGCTTGGGAACTCGCCTCATTTATCCAATTTTGTTACCAAAACATGTATTACATTGGGTTATATTTCATTGAGTCCCTGAACCTAATCGATTTCGGAAATACCCACTTCAAATAACAACTATAACCTCGAAACGTGTTATAAGTACCTGTGCAGACGAAATGTTAAGATGTAGTCAAAAGAACAAATTCTATCGAGCCAGTGTGCCAGTTTAACCAAATATGTTTATTAGATTATGTCGAAACTTGTAGGTGCATGTGTACTTATGTAAAAAGCTACTTGCTATGAAATATACGGTTTAGGTGCAGTATATAAACCAAGTCAGTACGTTTGGAATATTATATATTTATTCAGAACTATACCTCAAAGTAATTTCAGTGCATGACTTTTGTTAAAACAGTTTCAATCTGAGACATGGAATCTAAGCACGTTGTCAACTAGTTTGTTTGACAAAATATCTTTTTTGCGTGTATATGGTGCAGCTAATCAGCAAAATGAAACTGGCATATATATATTTGCTATGGATAACAAAACTAGTATATGCTGGGCCCTGGCATACATTTAATGGACATGAGTATTACATTGAACTTACGCCAGTCAACTTCTACTCTAAAGCTGAAGCTGGATGTGCTGCAAAACATGCTACATTGGCAAATGTTAAAACAAATGAAACACAAACATTTCTGGTCAACACAATTGGAGTATTAAAAGGTAAAGCATTAACGTATTTCAAATTAGAATATCTGAATACTTAAAAATAGTTCACAACAGAAAGTTAGGAGATCAACAATTCCAAGATTGTACAAAAATAATTCTAATTGCAATGAAAACTCGTTTTTGTCGCAGATAAATAAAACATAAACTTGAACTAAAATGAAACAGAATTATTCAGACAGTTTTATTATTTTCGTGATTTATGCCCAGTTGTGGCATCCAACAGAATTAGTCGAGGCATTACTTTTATGTCTGTTACTACAAATTGGAATGCCGTTAGTTAGCTATGCAAATCAATATAGCCGATATTTTGTCACCAGCTGCATTGTTCAGATTTCATGTTGGGCCATAACAGGTGTGCTCTGTCTGCAGCTTATTTTTGTTATTGTCTTTCAGAGAAACCGTTCTCTTTGTTTATCGGTGCAACACGAGGAAAAGAAAACGCAAGCAATTTTCAATGGACAGACGGAACACTAGTTGATGTTGCACAATGGGGCAGCCATGAACCAAATAATGTTGACGAAAAGTGTGTGACAATGGGGTGGCGTGATGACGTTTGGGCAATGTTAAAGTGGATGGATATTTCATGTTCGTCACTTTCGAGATATATTTGCGAACGAAAGTCTTCAGGTGTTTAGTGTGTTTTTTATGTATGATAACCATTTGCCTAATAACTTGAAGAAAAAATGACATTTACTTGATGCGTAACTTTACAAAACGATTTCATATAACTCTTGCGCTTTGCTGTGAATCGGAATGAGCCTTACGATAGAGAGAAAATACATAAATTTGTGTTTTTCCAAAATACTAAACATTAAGTTCTCATAGTGATTTTCATTTCGCATGTATGTAAATTGTAATCGCTATTTGCTTTGTTTCTGCAAACTTAAAGTGTCATCGACGTAAAATTCCACAACCGCGAAACAGCAAAGTACTGTTGCATGATTTAACACATTTTTTCAAATAATTACACTTTGTAATTACATAAATTGGGACAAATATATAGTTGCCAGCACGTAACACTTACTTCTGTCATTTACGTTAAAATACCCAAAAGCAGTATGTTTAACTTGTGACATGTTTTCACTAGATTTGACAAACACAATACATCCATTGTATAACACACCACCAGGAAGTACTGAAAAAAGCAGAACAACCTCAATAGGTTTGACAGGTATCTCCTTCTAAACAAAATTAATATTTAAATGACAACAACTGATAAATTTTTTACAACATTGTTTAAGAGCATGACGTTACCTTATCATAACGTTGGCTAGTAAAGTTGCAATATTTGTCATATTTTTTTTTTAATAATCACACTTTGTACTATAAATTGGGCAGATATATAGTTGCCAGGCCACTTTTATTTCTGTTATTTGCGTTTAAAGTCCGTAACAGTATGTTGAACTTGCCACATGTTTTCACTAGATTTGACGATAACAATATTTTATATAACACTTCACCAGAAAGTACTGAAGAAAGCAGAACAACCTCAATAGGTTTGACAGGTATCTCCTTCTAAACAAAATTAATATTTAAACGACAGCAATTATTAAAAACGTTAAAACATTGTTGAAGCGCATGACGTTACCTAAGCGATTCCAACAAAAAAAAACATTTAATTGACTTTAGATATTAGTGAATGACTATAGCTAGTTTTACTTTCAGATCCAGGAAGTAGCTCGCTACCAGCTGTGCTTTCATCCATCATTGTCTGCCTCGTCGTGACTTTGACTGTAGTAGCAGCCCTGATCGTCTATCGCAGACGCAAAAGGTAACACATCCATTTGCCTATCAATCCTATTTATATTTCTCATGTAATCCTAAAGTCCACTACATGACAACATTATGACAACTATCAAAACCAAAAGACCTTAATGATGTGAAAACAAAACGAAAAAAAAGCTGTAAACTAACGAAACAGTGTGATTTTGTTGAATCATGTTCGTCGTTTGGGGTTATTGTTTTTTTGTTTGTATTTGCATTAAGGTTGTTTAAGCGTTGTTTAAACTTTTTTGTCATCTTTAGATCCATAACACAAACTAATCCGAAGGAAAACGAATACGCAGAAATCAGTGAGTGATATATTAACATGCAAAACGTATTTTTAAAAAGCTGAACATTGCCCACTCCGGTACTTTTCGCACGACTTCAACTCCGAAACGCATCCTATTTAAACCTTCACTTGACACGTTGTGCTTTTGCAGATACAACCCGCAACGGCCGTTGTGCTGAGTCAAATCCTTTACAAAGAGAAAATAGATGTGTCAATGCTGGAAACGGTTCCACTGTGCCCGAGCAGCCTTATGGTTCCGTTTACAACGAAGCTTATGGTTGCGTTGGCAGCCCGAACGAAGGAGGAGTGTACTCTAACGCAAACGATTGCAAGACACCAAACGAAAATGTAAATCAAGCAGGCCCAAGTCTACAACCCGACCCCAACCATAACCGAGCTGTACAAGATGTATACGCTGTGGTTGTTAAGGATAAGACAGGTATCCAAACGCAACACGTGTAGTTACAGGGATTGGGAAACTATAAAATGGCGCGTACCAAATTCCGTGTCATGTCAAAATGACAATGTATTAAAGTGCACCTTTTTCGTTTGTAATAGTGGTTTGTGGCATCTGATGCCAATACTATAATTACAAAATTGACCGATTTGTGCGTATATACTGTTTTTCGATGAATATAACATCATAAAAAACTAGAATAAAGCAATGGTATTGTTCAATTTTTGGTCAAAAACGTTTGTGTGCTATGAAAAATAACATTGTGTATCATCACTGGCCAGCGTGCCTGGGTTACCGGCTCCTGATCTGGGATAAAGTTTATGGTGATGAGGATAGATAGAAACAAATCAATTTACTGTGTTTATATTTTCTTTGTGGTGTTAGCAAGTTTGTGACACTTTTCAATCTTATTGGTATTATTTCACCCAACTCCCTTTTGAGTTTAAGAAATGATGCACTTGTAGCGTTGTACCTTATTGTATTTTTGGTTGTAAATATAAGTTATATATTTCATGATTGAGCATTTAACCATGTTCTTTGTTGTTATTAAAGTAGTTTACCAGTGGTAAGAATGTGCTTGCGAGCCAAAAACTGGTCGGCTGTTTCAAATTAAGGTTGTTTATCATCAAGTAACGTCAAACATAGCAACCGAAAGAAGCGCGTAATCTCCTTGCACGTATACTTTCTCATTCCTGCAGAATCGTCTATTGTGTAAAGTTTGTTTTATGGTTGACCGAAAACGATCTTATCAATTGATTAGGGTTGAAACAAAACAACAAAGAGATCAGAAAACAACGATAAAAGAAGGTTCCATCGTGCTCATTCTTTATCCAAACTTCCAATTTGTATAGTAAGGGAACAATGCCTTTAATTAATTGCGCGTTGTAGCCACTAAAATGAGGCTTTTGATAACGTCACACGATTATGTACATAGCTATTGGCCCAATTGGTTTTGCTTGCATGTTTGTCAAATAATAAAGAGAAACTAGAAACGTGCCACTAGTAGTTAAGAAAACTTATCGGCTGATACCAGGAACCTAATGTTTTCGGAATTGCTGCTATCTGGAACAGTACCAAATCAAACTTTGTTGTAACAAAAACAAGTTCACAAGAAATTGATCAGTGTCGTTATGTGTATGTATACTGCGAAACGACAGAACGCCTATTTCAATTTTAAACTGCAAATAGTATGATCTCTATTTTAATAAGTCAGTAGCCAGTAGCCACCCACAAGCAGGGAGTCGAACCGGAACTGAACCCGAACCCGCGAACCGGTTTGAGCTGTTTATTTCATTAAACCCGAACCGCTAATTACAATTTTCTAAAAACCTGAACCGGAGTTGAACCCCATATTTTGTTTGGCGTTGGACCCGAACCGGAACCGAACCAGTGAAAAATGCAGTATGTTTTATATGTTGTGATTTTATTCAAAACTAATACGCGAGATAACACTTATAGGGCGTGTCAAAAATTACAGTGCACGGGCAAAATTCTTTTGGAGTTTGATATAGCCAGGTAGATGATGGGTGGAGTTAAATTGACATGAATAAAAATTTGAACCGGTTTAAAAACCGGAAACCGGTTCGGACCGGATAATTTGCCCGAACCGGAACAAAACCCGTACCCGAAAATATACATTTTTAAAAACCTGAACCGAACCCGAACCCTTAAAAACAAAACCAAGTGAACCCGAACCGAACCTGAACCCATATGACAAGCGGTTCGACTCCCTGCCCACAAGTTCAGACTGGGCGTTGCTCTAAGGGTAAATAAAAGAAGCAAAACCTAGCTTTGCCGCTCCAACAATGCCAAATAAAGTGAGGTGCACTGTGACAGTGCCAATTAAAACAAAACACGCCAACATTTATACAAAGGAACGATCAAGTTTAAATCTAAAAACAGATACCCAATTAAATAAATGGTTTGTACACATGCCAGGTTAAATGATCGCAGAAATATGTGAGACCTGCAAAGGTTGTGAAGTGCTGATGTATGCAGTATGCATACACTGCGTTTACCAGTCGTTAAGTCGGGTATACTAAATGTAGGTTTGAAAACATATGAGTTGATATCAGGAACCGAAAAGATTGCGTAATCAGTTACGTGTCTACTTCCTCCGATTGATGCAAGTCTATAGCTTCTCAAGTCATTGTTGTGTACTGATATACACGTTGAAACTAGCTGTGGGCTCGAGAATAACAGAAACATTTACAACGCAATTTGAATGCTTGCTGGACAATCTGGATACGTGCACAAATATACGCCGTGGACGGATGCACAAACAATTAAACAAATATGAAAGTACATATAGGACAACAACTATCCAAACAATGTCAGTTAGTCTAGAATATATGTTAGTGCTAATTAAAATCTACCCACCTACGACCTGTCCTTGAGTAACAATTCATAGGAAATCCGTGGTTGTAAATAAACAGGATGAAAACTTATCGCGCTTCTCTAATTTTACTGCAAAAGTTAATTTATTTGTTAAATTGTTTCGTTGGCAAATTGATTAGGGAATGTGTGTGCAGGCTGTGCTCAGTTGTAATTGGACTGTTGCTTTTGTTGTAGTGTTAGGTTGTCTATATATATACGTACAAGGTTGTCTACAGCTGAAACCTTTAACTGCAGGGCAGACATAAATGCGCATGGAGACGTGGCTACCTTCAGTCGCAATGGAGAATCTTCAGACAAACAATACTTCCCAGGCCGATATTAAATACAAACACGAAGGTTTAGGTTTAGGGCATTCACATTCATGGGCGCCGGCAGAAAATTTTGCAAGAGGGGGCAAATTTTGGATGATACTTTACCGCATCAAGAATTTGTTACATATGAAGCCATAAATCGTGTACTTCACAATTGAGTTGCCTAAAAGTTAAAGCATTGAACGATGTCACAAATCCCCGCGCTGCCAATTTAATTAGGTTTGCTGCTAAATATGTTAAATTGAGGTAGCCTAGGCTACACTGAAATTCCAAGGGGGGGCAAGTGCCCCCTCTTGCCCCTACGTGGCGGCGCCCATGTTCACATTCATCTTTTGACTCCTCAATCAGTATAACGGAAAAATTTAAGAGCCATTAGGATACTTGCGACTCTGGGGCGACATACAGTGATCAATGCTTGTTAGTTTGTCTCGACACTTCCATATTGTTGCATCGCTGTTCGGAAACACACCCTTCACAGACTTAACCCATCAGCAGACAGAGGTTTGCGTGCAGTTATCCTAAATCGAAATGTATTATTATTGTAAAAATCTCCAACCGTTTTATTTTGTGTGTTGCAGATAAAAAAATAACCTATAGATCCGTAGGGAATTGTCATTTACAAAAGGGTGTTGAAGTAGTCGCTTGGATGAGTGCTGACGCAAACTGATAAACTATATCTATGCTGTTAGTTCTCAGTAAAATGACATAAAAATACAAAATACCAAGAACCATTATATTTCATTGCTGACGTACGTGTAAATACAGCATACGAATCACCGGAAACAGACAAAACTAAACTATGCTTTAAACGGGAATTTATTTGTGTTTTTGGGCTATCTTAGTAATTTCAGTTTTTCACAACTATTCTCATAATAGTTAACTAAATCTCTACATACCGAGCCCCGCATAAGTAAGGCTTGGCAGAAGACTTTACTAAAACCCCGGCGTGCTGAATAGGACATTTTACCACATATTCACGAATGGAAATCTTTGCCTTTTAAGCGCAGGCCCATTTGCACACACCAAAAACGATACTGGTTGACTTATATTTAAAGAGACTATGTACGGTGTAAACATTTCGCTGCGGTGCTTAGCAACAAATTATGTCATAAAAGTAAAATAGGTGATCAACCAGAAGCGCTGATTAAAGTGGTTGACATTTATTGTAATAAGGATGTGTGTTTAGCGTTAAAACCTAATCGACACACAACCAGGGCGCATAAGAACATGAAACTAGAAAGATCGGTAAAGTGGCCTATCAGTACCCAAGTATTTCAGCATCTGTACCACTATAGGCAGGTGTGAAGTGTAGAATGGAGACAAAGGGAGAAAATATATGCAGGGCCACAGGTTCTTTTCGAAACTGATAAGCTTTATTGGTAATTATGTTTTGACTGTTTCAGCATGTGCGCAAAAATGTTCACAAAAATTATTATGGTGGTATTAAGTGTTCAATTCACAAATGCTGATACGTGGTATAGCTTCAAAGGATATAAATATCTCATTGTTTGGAAGCCAAATGCCATTTCATATGACGACGCCGAAGCTGGGTGTCTTGAATATGGAGCTACAGTAGCTAATGTCAAAACAACAGAGATACAACAGTTTTTGGTGAAGAACATTAAACATGTCAAGGGTAAGAATAGAATAGTTTACGGCATTGTTATGTCCAAAGGTTGGCAAGAAAACCATTTACATCTCAGAGGTTTTGTAAAAAATATTTCAAAAACTTCTCTGCACAAAAAGGTTTCATATAGCGTAATAATTGTACAGGACACATACTTTTCCGAACATTGTTCTTTTCCAAACGATGCGATGCAATATTTGTTGTTTTACTTGCTGACGCATATATCCTCGCGTCCTTGTGTTTACTGCATTTCAGATATGAGTTATAAAAGTAATGATAAAATGACAACCAAAACAAATGTTACCTAATTAGTGTTTAACCCGTTTTTGTACCGGATCCATTTTAGCTTGTTTTTTGGTTTTGCATCTTTTCGCAATATGCTTACCGATTTGTGCTCTCTATGTGATTTCCTTGTGTCAAAACAACAGACTGTTTTTCTAAGTTATATTGACCTGTAGTCATTCTGTTTATATTTGTTAGTGAGTCCATTCTCCTTTTATATCGGCGCGAAGAGGAATGGATCTACAGACACGTTTTATTGGACAGACGGGACAAACGTTGATGAGACCGAAGTACAATGGTCAAGAGGCGAACCAAACAATAGGAGTGAGGGTTGTGTGGCGATGAGTTTAAGTGAAATACAAACGCCGTACAACTGGTTCGACGTTCCTTGTTCGGTTAAATCGAGATACATATGTCAAAGAAATTCACGTAAGAGTAACCTACAACATTAGTTTTGAAAGCATGGTTTTGCAGTAGTCTGTGTAATTTTCTAGCTGGCCACAGAGTTGCAAGTCGGGCCGGGCTTTTCGGGCCGGGTTCGGGCCGGGTTCGGGCCGGGTTCGGGCTTAGGTATTTGTCAGAAAACGGGCTCAAAACGGGCCTGACTTTAAGTTCCGTTTCCGCCACTTTATAGTAACAATTTTCTGGCTTGACCTAATGCTCATCCTACTCTAAAACGTATTGTTTACCCCATTGTCTATTGTTCATTGTGTTTGTTGTCTTTTCTCTTTTTTCTTTCTCATACTTTGTTGCAAGGCTTTCGTGGATAGGCCAGTCAATCAAAATTTCGGGCCTAAACGGGCTTCTCAAAAACGTCTCGGGTTCGGCCCGGGCTTCGGGCTGATACTTTCGGGTTCGGGCCGGGTTCGGGCTCAGATTTCGGGCCTGCTTGCAACTCTGGTTGGCCATACAAATAACCAAACACAACACAGCGTAAGTCAATCTTAAACGTGCTTACAGGTTTTGAAAATTTGGTAGAAAAATAAAAAAGTAACGTGCCGTTATAGACTTTCTTTCTCTCCAAACCACGACCACTGCTGATAAAATTTCAACAACACACAACTTCACAGATAATTCAACTACATTTAACACAACACCAGAAATGACAAGCGACCAGAATATGAATACATCAGCTTACAACACCACAGTATGGGGAAGTGCGTCTCAAACAACACCTGTTTCGACCACTGACCAGCAAACACAAGGTGGCCAATTTTGATTACTATTTGACTTCTTTTCCCGTTTTCATTCCGGGTAAATTTGACAAGTCATTAAGATTAACTCGAGAAGTAAGTTTTGTTTTCGAGGTTTGTTTAAATACGATTGGCAGTTGTGGTAACAATAATGGGCTTGTGGAACTGTGTGAGTTCGGATAACAATTAAGTAATGAGATTAGTCTGTAAGGAAGGAAGTTTCGTGGCAATATAGGAAGCAGTCCATGGGCATATTAGTGAGTCGCTAATGTATGTTCACAGGTGCCTGAATAACGAATTTGTAAACGCTTTTAAGGCATATGGGTAAATGAGATATTGATTGGGTAGCCTAATATTGACCACATGTAAACGTGAACTGAAAAAAATCTTTCGTAAGCTAAGGAGATAATAGGAACCTTTCAATGTAAACGTTACCGGCGCTTATGATATCTATTGGGTTAAAATATATAGGCAAGTCCGGTCTGGACATAGTACTTTCGGTTGTGAAATTCTTTGGTGCAAATATTTGAGACAATTACATAGTGACTTTTACGAAAACATTCAATTCAGTACTGCTCCAGGGTTTGTAGGCTTGCTGGGACAAAACTTTTTTTTCCCTAATTTACGTTAGTAAGTCTAAACAAGTTTTGCAAGGACCAGACCAACTTTGCTTTAGCGTTATGCGGGACAAAGCATTTGTAAATATTTACAATGCAACTTGTGTTAAATTACGGTCTGGGCTATTAGGGTTGGAGCGAGGTTTTATAATATTAATAACAATAAAATCAAACAAAAAACTCACTCCCTAACGTTAGGTATGGTTTCTAACCCTAACCCAGCCAGTCTCATTGTTAAGTTAATAAATAAGTATGTCAGTTCTTCGGTTAGTAGCTCTACCGCCTATACTGGCCAATAAATAAACGCGTCCCGCCCGAATTTCGAGTTAGAACTTGCCATGCAACAAGCTGGTACAGCCTTCAACGAATCGTAAATACATGAAACGATGATTTGTTGTTATTTTGTACAGGAGATGCGAATGACGTACTTCTTATAGTTGTATTATCTACCGTTGGTGGGTGCGTCATTATTGTTACTGGAACTACAGCACTTCTTATTTGTAAAAAACGCAAAAGGTAACATGACTGTGGAACAGTTGCTGGGATGTGATTATTCATTACATAAGGTCTATTTTTTGTGAATCACAGATACGAAATACAAGTCAAATGGAAAAAAGCAAAGATTGGTAAGTCTTAAGCCAAGTATCTCACTTTAAATCTTAATTCTTTTGTTCACTGAACGAGACAGACTTAATTTATTTTTGAAGGACCAAATTATAAGCGCGATAGACGAAAGTATCGCGAAACTCCAGTTATCAGTTTCGTTTGCATAAACTGAATAACAAATTCTGGTATTAAAGAGGCAAACTGTGCTAACTTAGTAGCCCACAAATACACTATTGTTTTCTTAAGATGGAATCAACTGTGCGCACCAAGGTGACGAACACCGCAACAAAACACCGATGAACGTTGATGTTATCTGTGGTCAGACTAGGATACAAGAAACAGAAAACAAAAGCGATGGGAATATTTCCCACGTTACCGACTACCAACCCGAATCTGAATACGGCTCTGTTTACAATGTAGCTTATGGGTGCATTGTACACCCAAACGAAACAGAGTTGTACAGTATGGCACAAAATTCCACATATTTAACTGCATCAGAAGACACAGAAACACAAATTGATAACACGGAAGAACATGAACCCCCAAACTTTTGCAACATATACGATACGGTTGCGAACGATTTGTCAGAAATTGAGGAGTCGGAAGAAACTATCGAGCCTACGCATGGAAGTTTATACAGAAGGACAGAGGATATCTACACTGTGGTAAATAAAAACTGGAAATGAAGTTGTTACATATAGCTGTATATTGCATTTCATTGTGCCAAATTAAAATATTTTTGGTTTTCGTTTATTACTATTCGGATAAAATTTTCTCCAAATACGTTAAGTTCGGAAATATATACTTGTTTTCATATTGTCATTATTTAGTCAGTTGTATAAATCATATACATGCAGTACTTTTTTTGAATAGTATTTGGTGTAGGTCATTTTGCTTGCGACAGCTTGTCACGATATCATCAGAAAATTATAAAAGCTTGCCAGCATTGCTTTTTGCTTGCAGTATAGCATCAAGCCTAAGACAGGCCCATTAGACAACAATAGAAAGTGGTGGTGTAAATTATTATCAGCAGAAAAACGCTATTAACGTGCTAATGTAGGTAGGCTAAAACTGCGCAAATTTGCTACACAACATGATCATGATACAATGGGCAGGCATAGTTCATTTCCAGAACATAAATCAAATATTTGTGGATCGCAAAATATCAGGTCAAGCTTGAAGTAGATTTATATTAACACCCATCCCAAGTTATCCGAAGAAGTGCGTTATCCGAAGAAAGCGTTCAGCAAGGACAACCCTATAAAATGATTTAATGTTGTTTTATAAGGCTATCAGCAACATTATAGTAAAATACGGCGGTTGCCGATAAACCTTATAGTGCAAACAGTGCAATTAACCTTCTGTTGCCACAGCAAATTTAAACGTCGGTTGCACAAACAGGCTGTTATTGACTAGCAGATTTCGTAAACAAACCAGCAAAACCCGAAACTCAAGGTAAAGTAAATGCCGTGACGTTTTCTGTTGGTCATGGATCTGTTGGTTATCATCGCAAATTGAAAACAATCTCAGCTGCTTACCGGCATTAGTAATTAATTAGTTGTCTGTAATAATACCGAAAAGCGTCAGGGTTTGGTGCAAGTTTAAACAACCGAAAAGACACAAACGTTGAAATTATTACTGATTTGTTGGTTTTGGAACAGAATACTTATTTTAAAAATGAGAGAATTCATTCCAACAGGGCATGCATGTCAGGCCTTCACAGTAGGCTAACACTCTGCTGTCCCGGTGTCGCAACTTTGCATAAACAAGTCTCTGGCACTGCACGATAAATGAAATAAATTGACAGGTGGATAGATATGAAACAAAGGTATCATATTGACCATTTTCTTTGTTTTATGCGAGTGTTAAAACATTACCAGCCACAGAGACCAGGCAACATCTTTCTGAGACCAGGCAACATCTCTTTTGCAAAAAAAAACATGATGATATACCCACGAGTTTTCTGACGATGCTTTGGTAGATCTACAGTTGAAGCTATGTGTGTTTAAATCCACAACAAAAAACCACGTGCATCCAAAAAAGTCAAAAACTCAAATGTTATTTACGTACACCTTGCAAAAATGGTTTGATTCACCTTTCCAAAAATACCAGCAAAAATGGGCTTTGCATAGGTGTTCAAATATAAATCGTTTACAATAAAAAAATATAAAAAAATAAAGAATACACCTTATCTGGCAACAAAATCCACTATATCTCCTTAGGTTGAAACATCAAAGATGTCAAGGTTTTCACAACCTCAACAGGAAACAAGTATACATTCATAAATCATGTAAGTCATAATTTTGTAGAACTGTTGAGAAATTGAAATAACATTTCATGTCTTTGTGTTTGTTTATTAGACACCAAACTTACGCTCTCAAGAATGTTCACCATTCAAAATATATTGAGCTGAGTTAAGTTTGTATATTTCATACACAATTGTCAAATATACAATCTTGAGATAAGTTTGCATTCGTTTGACTTCCAAGTATATAAAACTTACAGTGTTGTAAAGTAAATTAATACAGACAAATGACCAACCTTTGACGTATTTTTCCTTGTGAAAAAAATAAAGTGAGGCAGTGTGGCAAAAAAATACTGTAATTTTAAATACTATAAAACTTGAATGGCACGGTACGTATTGCAGTAGTGGTGCTGTATTTCTATGTCGCACTGTCGAATGGACCAATCGGAGTGATATTAGGATACATTTCACGATAATGACAAGTGCTGATTTAAACTCTGGCCTTGTTTGATACTAGAGTCGGCAATGGCCAACCGTAGCCCTGGCACACCAATCAATTAACGAGTTTACGAGTTTACGAGTTTATATACCAACTACAATTGGACAATTGAAACAAAACTGCGCTCTTTCAAACAAATTATGTGCGGTTAGGACTCCTAACTTAGGAGTTAAGATCACTGATGAACTGTATTCGTTTATATCAGGGGTGGCCAACCTGCGGCCCGCAGGCCAAATGCGGCCCTTGAATAAAGGTTGTGCGGCCCGCAGATATGATTTAAAATGTACTGCCAAACGAGTCCAACTATTATACATTTTTGAGCAGATTATTGGCCCGATTTTATATTTCTGAGACCTGGCAACATGTGGCTGGAATCAAATGCAAATTTTACTTGTAGTTAAGCATATTTGGTAAGCAACAGAGTAAAATTACCTTGTGTTATACGCAGGTGCGGCCCGATCTAATTTTGAAAATTGTATTTGACCCCACAGTATCAAAGGTTGCCCACGCCTGGTTTAAATGTACAAATGCATACTAACGTGTTTTCTGGGACAATGAAACCGGAACGACAGGTTATGTAGTGTTTAAATGCCATCGGGTGCAGAAATATCGGTAAGAAGTCTTTTGCAAATCTTGTCATTTCCTATAAATTGATTCTGACTTGTATGCTGTATTTGGTTTATCTAACAACGGTAAATTATTAAATTGTTTCCTTAATGCCCGCGCATGGAAAGTTACCATTGCAAGCAGGTCAAAGTCTGCATAATATAGTGCGGCTTTAAACTCTATAGTGTATAGTGCGGCTTTAAATCGTTGCCGTTTTAGTGCTATTTGTTTTCAACTGTCAAACAAAAACAACAGTGACGTCATAATAATAGCATATGAACTTACTATTGACGTTTGCAATCAAGCACCCTGCCTTTTGCTGGCCTATTAATTCTACGGCCTTGTGATAAAATAAAATTTATAAACTGCTATAAATGCAACAATAAGTACAAGCTTAAGTGCATCTTGCAGCTGCTTTTTGCAAATGGAAACGATCAAAGCATGGCCATGTAATTAACATTTGTGTACCACTACGGTGGCACGATATGTTCTAGTGTAGGAGTATATAACATCTAAACGTATCGGTATTCGACGTTGTTTGCGTACCATACTCTATAGTCATCTATGGCACAGACACAAGGAAATTACGTCACTAAGTCAACAACAGATTTTCCCTGCAGCCTAGCGTAGTTTAAATATGTTCGCAATATGGAAATACAAAGTCTTTTGGGGAGCTATATACTCAAATACTATTGGAAATGTAATACTAATTTTAACCAAAGAACGTTATTTTTTTCCTTTTGTGGTGCACCAATCATTGTGATATGAAACTCACCCAGTCCTTAAAATTGGTTTATCGCCCATAGCTTAGCTTTGGAAACGTATACCCAATACCATTTGACACGACAAGTTTTCATGTAACACGATGCTTGTATTTGGACTTCTCGTAGTATTATTATGTTGTATATTCAGCTTCGTCAAAAAACTGTGCAAAAAATACAAAACACGTGTCAATCTGTTTTCAACGCTGCTTGCGGTGGCTAAGTAAAGTCCAACAAAAACGATGTCTTCTACAGACTGTAATGTTCCAAGAAACGCAAGAAGCAGAGTATCATCAAGCAGAAACTTTTGCGCCTTTGCTGATGTGCGAATGGCAACCACACGCTGCGGTATAATAGTGATGCAGTTATTAAGTTATAGGCGGTTACAACAAAAATTTGAAATTTTTTTATTCGGACACACAACTTTAATGACATTTTTTATAACAGTTCGGATAGAATCAAGATTACTGCACGGGATTAGAGTATGCTTAAAATATACCGCGGTAGGAAACAAAACACGATGTCAGGCGGTATAAGATTACAGGACTCCTTCCATTAGTGAATTAATGAATACAGTAATACACTAATAGAAATTCGTCACAATGACGACTTTACGGGTTTAAAGGCTTCTCGTTAAGATATTTAAAATTGCTTCTCATTCAATTAACTCTGTATAGCTATGTAATGGAAATATTAAACAAATTTTGAAATCACAACCATAGTCGTTTGAGGTTGCTTGCCGGTCGACAGT
Organism: Phallusia mammillata; assembly: GCF_965637545.1. Taxonomy (NCBI): domain Eukaryota; kingdom Metazoa; phylum Chordata; class Ascidiacea; order Phlebobranchia; family Ascidiidae; genus Phallusia; species Phallusia mammillata. The sequence continues at coordinate 23,579,860 of NC_137255.1, forward strand.
GATCTAAATCAAAATGAACTGTATGAAGTCACCCGTACTGGACTTTTGCTAACAACTACGATTGTTACTAGCAATGCAAAAGAAACTTCGACAAACAAAAAAACAAAGAAACAGCAAACAAAACCAGCAACTCTTGGTTTTACCACTTCGCAGCAGCCACATAGTTTATGTATGATTTGATTAAGTATAAAGCACATATTTTCTAGAGTACTAAGATATATCAAACCACAAATTCTTTCCTATTGTTTTTTTTTTTATTATAATGATAACCGAAGCACCTTGCTTTGAAGTAATTTTAACTCGGATAGATTTGTTTGTCACTATATCATTGGGAAGTTATAAACAATGTCTCTTGTAATCTGTGTTAAAATGTTCTTTGGTGCTTTGCTATCGTACCAACTATAACTAGACCAAGGTTTGGTATTCCAAAACGCATGCCAACCTTGGGATGACTGTTTAAGGCAGGACAAACAATTTTTGTCCTGCCTTAAACAGTGTTCGTAATCATTTGCCGTACCATTTAATAACATAATACAAACCAGTAACATTGCGAACAAAAATGTTAACAAACCAATCGTTCTTCTTTTGGAATAACGATTAGCTCACGGCTTTCAAAAGTTTGCCGGAATTAAATTAACAAACGACTTTTTTGTTTGCAGGCAAGGAAACTCAATCATGGTTAGGAACTGTGGTTGGTTCCATTGTCGGATTTGTTGCCGGGGTGACAGTAGTCTTAGTACTACTTTTCTGTCGGAATCGAAAAAGTAATTAAGTGATATCTCTTAATTTGGAATAAACTTTTGCACGTCCGATATTTGTTTTGTAGGTCAGATATCGAATCCAAAAACACGGGTCCTGGAAATGCTGAAATTGGTAAGTTTACAAAATTTTCAACTTAACGCTAATACCATCTTGACATGTATCATTTGTTGCAGATCGAAGCAAGGTTAAAGGTCACAACTTTAATACAGCATCGAACATCATACATGCTGCGAACAAAGAAAACATAAAACCGGTAATAGATGGAAGCAATCGATTTAGCTGTGGAATATCTAGAAATGCTGAACGGCAAAATTCCGTTTGTGATAATTTTCAAACATCAGACAGACAACCAATGTATGTAAATTTGGAAGAGAAGAATGAATACAAAAACTTTTAATAACAACTATCAGTTTCAACACACATCAAAACATTCGACAAAAGCATGATGTCATATTTTTTGAGAGAGGATTTCTGCACCGTTATTGTGAATTTGCTGTTTTGTTTTGCCTTTAATTTTCACATTAATAGTATTACTATGTCTTCTAAACAGAACAATGACCTGTACACCAAGCAAATCATTGCCACAGGCGTCATTTATAACAATTACCCACGTTTTCCGTTGTAATATTTGTGTAACTGTGTGTCCTTGGAGCAACCTATAGCTTTGCCTGTAGTAGTAAAGGCAACCATTATGTAACTGCACTTAAAATCTTGTTGCGTGTTAAACAAACTGAAATGGTCTATTCTACAGGTCACGCAGTTAAACAATAGCGACAGTGCATAACCGTGGCAATTTTTTAGCACTTTCCTTTTCGTTAATTACGAATTATTCATTTTTTTTACTTTCACACACCCAGTAATCGTTTCGTTTGCAATGATGTGTATCTGTACCAACGACATTTGTTACTCTGTTATTGTTGAATTGAGTTTACTTGGTTTGCTTTGTCACTCATATTTTAACTTTTTGGCGATATACCTTGCTCTACCACACGCTATTCGCTTATTTGTTTCACAGTATAATAGTCTCTTTTTCTTCGTTTCCATGCTCGCCCATTCCCGGTCATTAATTTACGCTTAGTTGTTCGTATCGTTACCAGGATGTGCCTTTTGGTCGTAACGTGATTGTTTCTTCCCCGTACTTGCCCGCGTTGCACGTGTGAGGAAAATAATCTGGGTGCCGTGCGAGTTACATCGTATACTTTCGTGTTTTGTTGTACTGACGTTTACTTTGAATTAAATGGAACGTCGAAATCGAACGTACGAGTTGTTTTATGCATATGTCCTTGATCGTTTTACCTAAACAAGGCGCCCAATAGTGAAACCAGGTTGTGGTCTCTCTTTGGCTTAGTGGTGAGCCGTTATTACAGGGTTCGGGGCGTTTCCGAATTAGGGAGGTAGTTTTCGTGTAAGATGTGGAATTGGGCATTAGGGGTCGATTGGAATTTAATATCGCCACTTAAAAGATATTTTAGCCGAATTCCCAAAGCTGCCGAAATAATTCTGTAACAACACCAACTATGACTATGTATAATATAACGCAAGTGCAATGACGGTTTCCTGAACTGTCGGTCGATTAATAAATTCTGCTAACGCGTAAGTATTATACCCCGGTAGGGAACAAAGCACGAAATTAGGCGGTAATTACAGGGCTCGAAATCAACACACAAGTACATACTCTCACAATGACGACTTTACGTGGTTGAAAGCTTCTCATAAAGATATTTGAATTGTTGCGGTTGTCTTGAGGTTAAGTCTCTTGAGGTTGAATGTAGGTCGACAGTGATCTAAATCAACAAAAACTGTATGAAGTCACCCGTACTGGACTTCTGCTAACATCTTGTTCAGCGTTAAAACAACACAAACGTGAGGCTTTAAATAACACTACATTTACATTTTTGCATTTATGGAAGAGTATTGGTTCAACGTGTTAGAAGGCTATGCGACTGTCTAAGGAACTTAACAGAGATCGTAAATGGTAAAAGGGAAATAAACTACAGTATATAGTTTTTACGCATTGTCGTTCAGATCAGAACAAGATTTTTTTTCTCATAAGTTTATAGAATTAGAATGAAGGATCAACACATTTTTCAGATATATTTCCAACTGACAATGCATTAGAGTAATTGTAAGTGGTAGATTTAGATTGTTACAAAGTTGACATAATACAACCGTAACCTACTTTACCGTATTTACAAAAAGCCAACATACAGGGAAAAACGGAAAGTTTCTTTGTTTCAAACAACAACATGCCACACGCATTGTAGTGCTATGCAGTGAAATATTTTGGGCATGGTAAACATTTATAATGCTTAATACGTACGGTAGTTAAGTTCGTATTCGTACGACGAATGGTCAGACTAATATAGGTACCTTAGACTAGTGAACCGCAGAAGTAAGAATGTTTACATTAAAAGTTCTGTTCAAAACCGCATCACCTAATTGCAGTAGCCCTACTCTGGGCATAAATTTGTTGAGCCACTCCCACTGTGTCGAAAATTACCAACTGTGGTTCACAATACAACGAAAGAAAGAAGGCTTGGCCTCGGGTTAAAGTGTTGTCGTTTTTCCTTTTGTTCAGGCAAGTCTGGAACATTTTGCTGCCATAGTAAGGTTTTATTGTGAAAATCTTTGCTGCAAAATATGCATGCAAAGATAAAGTTTCAAATATCGCTTTTGTTTAGATTAAAATGAAAAACTTGGGAATAGTTATCATTGTCATGGCACAACTTGCCGCAGCAGACACTTGGCTTTCATTCAACGGATACAAGTATCAGGTTGTTCACAGGCAAGCTGTCAATTCATATTCTGAAGCGGAAAATGGATGTGCTCTGAGAAGTGCTACAGTAGCAAATATCAAAACAACTGCAATTCAAAACTTCTTAAATGGAACCACAAAAACTTTAATAGGTTACTAGCACATACTTTTTTCATTCGTCAAGCGTCGTGCTAAGGGTGTAACGCGTATTTCATGTTTGTATTAGGTTACACTGCTGTAGTCTTTTGATAGATCTATTACGAGATACTCGCACAACGCTTTTATCATTTGACAGGTAAACCAGACTCCATTTTTATCGGTGCAAGGAGAAACTCGACAACGCATAAGTTCCAATGGACAGATGGAACAAGTGTTGACGTAACACAGTGGTACGGTGGAGAACCAAACAACAACGAAAGCGAGCATTGTGTTATAATGAAAAGGGCCGGCGAAGTCACAGAATACAAGTGGTTTGATGTTCCTTGCAATTACCGTGCAAGATGTATTTGCCAAATAACTATACCAGGTATTTAAGAATGATACTAACAAAATGGTTTGCACACACAATTCACCAAAACATAGTAAAAAGACTCTTCTTTTGTTTGGATATTTAACAAATACCACCCCGCCAACAGCAACAGAACCATTCCAACTTGTAACGCTTTATCTCACAACACACCCAACCAAGCAATTGAATAGTGAACATCCAACAACCACTCACCAAATCAAAGGTATTATTGTTCAATAAGACAGATACACACCGCCTATTAAAGCGCCTATTAAACATTTTAATTTTTTCAGTTCTCCCTTATCATTGATTCCGACATAATATAAAATGTATATCTATATTACTTATATAAATATACTTTAAATGCTTAACTCTCAATCACCAAAATTTAAGGCATAAACTTAATCTTTCCCGACTTTATGTATAGTTTCTTTTAAAACACAGTTTAATAAATCTTGTTTTATAATCTCCTACAGAGATTAGACATTCACCTGAAAATACATCGTCAGCAGTAGATGGGGACAGAAACAGCACAAACGCGATTTCGTTAAGTATGTTTATAATATTAGTTAAATGTCTGATGTCGCTGTGTTTTTAGAAAACTTTCTTGTTAACATTTGTGCAATGGATCAGGAGTCGGCAACCATTTTGGCAAAAATAGAAATGTTATTACAGCTTATATAAATACACATTTCGATTTGACAACATGTTTGTAGGCAAGGACTGTTACAAATATGTTCTAATGGGTTTACCCGTAAAAGTATACTGCCCGATAAGAACCCCGCACGGACCGGCACCGGGAAAATCATCTGCAGTTTTGTCAAAATACGTGCTAATCTGGGTGACTTTTAGCGTGCGAAAAAAAACTAAAGTTTGTTCAAACCAATCTTTTAATAGCATAAATGTTGGTTATTGCCAATATTGTGTCCTTAATTTTCGCATTTAAGTTGTTTTTGTTTTTTTCTCCGACGTTATAAAATATCATTGTCTGCTTACTTTTATACTTAAAGTAATAATAGTAACAGTCTAGCATATTATAATGACAAACTACTGCAGACATAGTTATGACAGCTCCAGCTATACTTTGCCCATAGAAACTTATAAATGCGTATGCATAGGGATTTATACACATGGTGACTCACAACTAACAAAACATGATAGACCGAGTGGAAAATGTTGATATTATTTACAATCACTTTTATAATACCGGCCCAGGTCAAATAACTACATCGTTGCTGGTTTCTGTCATTGCCTCCGTCACTGCCTGTGTGCTCATATGTGTTGGAATTACATTTCTCGTCTTCTTGCGGAAGCGCAGAGGGTATACAATGCAAGTTTTGACATGTATTCAGTGCCTGTAATCAAACGTATATTGTTTACCATTACCAGGTCGGACACGAAAGCAAAGCCCGCGAAGGTTAAATGTGCAGAGATCGGTATGCATTCAATGAGGTTTTATAATTTTCACGTATTGCATACAGGCATACTTTGTTATATAAACCAACACCTCTAAGCAAACGTTTAACGATTTGTGTAAAAGTACATGCGTCGTTACAAACAAAACACTTATTAACACAGGAACTACACAAGGTTATTTGTTTTTTTATTATTTTTTGTTGTGAAGATGAATCAGTAATCGCTCATCAACATGGTAATAGCTCTCAGGAACCAAATGGAGGTGGATATGGCTCCGTTTACAACACAGCATATGGTTGCGTTACAAATTTAAACGAAGCACTGACGTACGACACAGTGGAAGCTGCCAAAACATCAAATGAATATGAAAACCAGACAGAAGAAATTCAACAAGAAGTCTACGCAACAAGTGTAAGCCACCAATCAATATATCACGTCTACCACTGACGAAACAAGAATACAGAAGCAAAACCAACGTAATCCACCAAACCCTGATGATGTCCGTAAAGTTATCGGGGATATGTATGCTGTTGTGAATAAACAAAGTAAATGAAGTATATGTTCTGTTACATATGTTTTTTTTTTAATTAATGACCATGCAGTTTAAAGATCTGAAACTGCAAAAATGACAACAATAAATAGAACCCCAGAGTTATCGCAAATTAACGTTTGTTGCCAGGCATACTAAACACAACAACCGAACAAAATGATCAGCACTAAAGCGCTTTGTTGGAGTCTGAATAACATAATCTAAAATCAGATTTGCTGCTCAGAAGATTGTAAATGAAAATAAACGAATTTGTTTTTGTGCAACTGATTTGTGCAATTAATTTTTATTTACACAGATTTGTGCGAACTGGGTCTTCTTAGTATACTGCATACCTGAATGAACTTAGCTATAACGTAATACAGTTCAATCAACTATTGTTTACACATTGTACAGCGTTAGAGCAATATAACGTCACTCGTGGAACAACATTAGGTTTCCGCCATAATAAAGACACCTACACTCTGTTTCAGTTTTTAAGAAATGCCTTAACGTATGTGTTTGAAGGTTCAGTGACTGCATCAGTAACGTAATAGTGGCTGTAAGGGTAAAAGGTGATTAGATGTTACAGGATAGTCATGTATGATTTTAAATTAAGACCTAGCCATTGTCGAAACACGTGCCTAAACAAGGAGTAAAGGATTTGTTTTTCAACATGTGCTTTACCTATTTGGAAAAAATTAGAATTTAGCACAATTAAAACAGGCAATCTAAGTATTTGCCAACATTAGCACTGGTGAGTCAGCAGGTTAAAGAAAAAAGAAAGATTTGACGATACCCTTATCAGTTAGATTCCGACTACAGTTAAGAAACAAATGTTAATTATTTGAAGCCAATGTCATGAATGGAAAAGTATTAAATTGTTATTGATCTTTCTTGGAAAATTTCAGTGATTAAACCTAAAACATTTTCTGTATAAGAGTTGAAAAATGCCGCGTAAGAATATCAGAACATAAGAATATAACGTCACAAACGCTAAAAATCGAACACCCGAAACTTCCTTAACAATGAAGTCGTACATTAGCATGCACACTAAAGACTTGCATCAAAACGTTTTTTTAGGTCAAAACAGCATCTTGATCACTCAATATCGCAAGTATTTTCGCTTATATTCTTGCATACATGGTATTTTAAGAATATAGTTATACTAATGCGATCACGTAGCTAAGCTAGGAAGTTTAGACATATACAAGCATGTTTGCACTGCAACTAACGATGAAAATGATAAACGTGTTTAATAAAAGTTCATTTAAACTTTGGTGCCTGAGTGCAATACGTTTTTAAAGCAAATCTGCTAAGGAGGTTGCTAAAAATGAAAACGTATGGAGTCGTTATTATTTTTGTGTTACAACTTGTCGTGCCAAAGACACAAATACCTTGTGATTTACTCTTTAAAACAAGAGAAATTCGAATACCTAACAAGTTGCCAACTCATATCGTGATAGCCTACCATTGCCCATAGGCGTTTGATTTGTTCCAATATTCCATCAGTATCGATCATTTCTGGATTCAGGATATTGCTGTCGATTGGAGTATGAGCAATAAATCCCATGCCAGTAAGAAACAAAGCACGACGTGAGACGGTGCTTAGATTACAAGGCTCGAAATGAATACCATAATCTTAACATTTTCAACAAAAGATTATGCTAATGAACAAGTTTTAACAACTCTATTTTGGATTACTAACTGTTTGTTGCAAACATTACTCAATTTTAAGTGTTGGTGGGTCAAAACTTTTTACACCACGGAATCAACACTGCTGTAACTCGCTTTGTTTTGAGTATACATTTCGTACAACCTTATACCACCAACGTCACACATTAAACAACACCAAGTTTCCTGCATATAAGGACTTAATAACACCTACTGGGCTGTGCATTTCCTCAACTTCTTGCATTGCTTTGCGATTGAATACGTAATACTTTTGTAGAGGCAACAGATAAAAATATGATAAAAAGGACATGTTGGCCTCAGTTCTAGCTCAAAACTAGCTTTGAGTGACATACTATTCCTATTCATTACCAATGTCAGTAAATAAGCACACTCTATTTTATAAGACGGTATATTATGAATGAAACAAAGGTGGCACCTGGCACATTTACACAACAATACTGTCAAAAAAGCCAACATCTATGAATTAAAGAGTGACCTGTTTTTTTGGTGCCGTACAAAGCATTTCTGTTGCTACTTAGTGGCCAGAGAAATATGAGTATTTTAAGTTAGTGGAACACATACATTACTTCCGTTGATAGTAAAACTAGTTGTTGCATATGGTGTGCTGTCAGCTTAAAAACTGCATAAATATTTGTAGTGGCCTTATCCAGGGTATAGCTTTGTTTAGTCGCTCTACCCGAAAATTGACATGCTGGTGTTCCACGCAAAGTTCCCTCTTAGTAATTAGTTGAACTTTACTTAAAAATCAGATATAACAAATAAATACATTTGGAGCACACTAATCATCTGCAGGACCTTAAGATGCAAAAAGAGACAATTATAGGCATATTTTGTTTAGATAGCGGTTTAGAAAAATGTTTTGCGGTAGAATTTATTTTCTTCAAAACTCTCCTGTCCCGAAAAAAAGTAGATGCAGTCTCAACTTTGGTGCAGGAAACAAAACCAACCACCGAATAGGTAACACAAACATCTGACCCTAGGCTTTATTGTTTTTTTGTTTGTTTTTTTCATGCTCCTTAAGTACAGTTCGTTTAATTTCGATGGCCTAATAACACAATTTTCAACCAACTTTGATAAAAAAATAGCATACAATGAATTTTAAAAACCTCTATTGTTTAGATTGAAATGAAACGTAGGGGAATTGTCATCATCTTTATTATGCAACTTGCCGCAGCAAATGCGTGGCATTCATTGAATGGACACGAATATCTTATAGTTTACTCGACTGTAAATTCGTATGCGGAAGCCGAAAATGGATGTGCTGATAGAAGTGCTACAGTAGCAAATGTTAAAACAACTGAAGTTCAAAGCTTCTTAGTGGACAGGATCGACTCTTTGACAGGTACATTTTTACGAAATTGGTCTCTCCTATCATAATTTATATTCAGTTTTTGGCAAGCAGAATTTACAGGACTGAAATAATTGTTAAAAGTCGTTTAGTAAGCAATGTGTATTATGCGATAATAGTTTAGACTTTTGACTTCGTAGGTTTGGTAAAACATTTCTAAACCTCGCTTGCGTAATGTCTTAACAGTAAACATATTTGATTGTGAGTAAGTTTGTAAGTAATAATTCGGTGAGAACAAATAATAAATTGCTTTGACATAGGGCAGCCATATTCAATTTATATCGGCGCAAAACGCAAGTCAGCCACAAGGGAGTTTCAATGGACAGATGGAGCAAATGTTGACGTGACACAGTGGGCCGGAGGAGAACCAAACAATCCCGAACGAGAGCATTGTGTAACTATGAATTGGCATGGGGAAATATCGGGATACAAGTGGTTTGATGTTCCTTGCGTTTACCCTGCAAGATATATCTGCGAAAAACCGCCGGGTACTAAAATAAGATTGAAGTAGATGGCTGTACTGTTCCTCCACCCCCCAAAAAAGAAAAAAATGCAAAATTTTGTACAAATACACAACCGAACGAAATGCATTGCAATTTGTAATCACGATTGATAAAAATTTAGCTAGTTTGTTTGGATTTTTAGTTACTACCACACAGTCAACAACAACAACAACAACAACAACAACACCATCATTACCGGCTGAACATTCAACGCTTCGTTCCTCATCACAATTCACCACATCCATAAACATTAGAAGTTCTACAACAGCAAGGCACATCCAAGGTAACATAATTTTTTTTCACGGGGTTCGAACCCAGGACTCTCCCGGGGACAAATCCCGATCAGGGTTTTTATGTCTGTATGTGGGTCAGGCGCGCCGGACCATTCGGCCAAGTTCCTGCCCAAGGTAACATAAACTTTTTTAAAAACTTATTCTGAGGTTTTAACCGACTTAAACAATGAAATAAACAAGCACAGTGTGGGCAAAGTTCCTCCATACTTACAACGGTATATGACAAATCGCGCACATAACAGTAAACAATTTAACAAATCATCATCAAGGTGAGTTCCAAAAACAAGAGTTACAGGGTTAATTCGCAAGGGAATTAAAAGTTTTGCTGAAATCCAAGACGTTACGTCTTCTCAGTAACTTTTAACATGTACACAACGATAAAATAAGTGCGATACAGTTTCGGGGCCCTTTAGACAGAAAACGCATTGGTCAGAATCAGTTTTTCCAAAGGAGTGGAGTGCTTCGTTTGTTACAATGGCACGCAGGTTTAGCTTTATTTGAAAGGAACGCAATTTGGTTTCGAATGTAGAGTGATAAACTTTTGAATACAGCTTTTCCCACGGGGTGGTATTTGGTGTGAGGTTCAAGTCCCGTTCCCACTTTTTTTGTTGCTTTTCTGGGCAAACCGTTACATATTGCTTTATTTTGTTATAGAGCGCCTTTGGTGTTTTATACTCCTGAAACATTTTTAGACATTCATCAATTAAGTTTAAGTTGTTTTTGGAAAGGTCATCAGTATGGTCCCATTCGGGAGGGAGGGCGGCAACCATTTTAATGAAAATTTTAAAGTCGGTGTTATTCGGGGTAAATTTGTATTTATCTGCCAATTGGTCGTACTTATAATATTCCCCCTCAGAATTAACAAAATCGGAATAATCAAGTATTCCTGCATTTATAAGAGGCTTTAAATAAAATGTTTTTGACCTAAGTCTGACAGATTTTGAAGCCCACAGTGCTCTACTGTGCGTTTTGGGTGAATGAACTACATGAGTAATACTTCTGATGTCTGTAATTATCTTCCTTACCGTTTGTAAGGAGATAATTTGTGCACATTGTTTCGAGGAAGTTGGTAAGTTGCCTCGAACCCATGACTAGTTCCATTAAGGACAACGCATTTTTTTCTAAATGTTTCCATGGGGCTTCGTAATCGACGTCAAAAAGTTTTAAAACCCATTTAAGATTTAAGGACAAAATGTAGGACTCGACGTCCAACATATTTGCACCTCCATTACGAACGTTCGCGATAAGAGTGTTACGTTTTATTCTTTCCCACCTCGAGCCCCATACAAACTGGAATAATTTTGTTTTTACAGGTAACATAAACTAAGCTTTTAAAATGGCTCTGGGGTTTCGAGCGCATGCGACAAAGATTGGCTGTTGTTTGTATAGTATTACTTAGGTTCTTTATTTTTAATTTCTTGCCATGTAATGAATTGACATATTTGTTTTATAAATTATGATAGGGACGACGTATCCGTACCACACTACATCATCAGTAATCAGTGACAAAAACACAACAAACATGATAGGCTTGCCAGGTAAGCTTAACAATATAGGATGTCTTTGCGTTTCCAATGACTAGCTGTTTCGATATTTATAAAAGCTGGACTCGCTAAAAAACAGTTTGTGACCCAGTGCAGTGCATGACTTTGTGGCCTTAGGAAAGTATCGACCATTAGTTAATTTGTCAAATAGACCTATTAAAAAAATCTTGCAGGTTATGGATTTTGAAATCCAGTGAACACCGCATTGTTTTAAACGAAGTGAATGTTCCATGAGCATATTCTACATAAATAAGTGCCAAACCATTATAAAGGCTAATTAAGCTGCGGCCAGTGCACACTGTTTCAAAGGTCTCACGATCTAACGTTACCAACTGCACTGATCAGACCTTGCAGGTCGAAACAGTGTGTACTGTCTGCAGATTATCATTTATTGGCTCTATGCTTTTACATTTTAAAGGCGTTCGCACAAAATGTCACGATCAATCGCCTTTAACAAAACACGGAATTAATAAGGTTTTACAATATACATCATGTGGTTTGAAATTTAACTACAGGTTCAGGCCAGGAAAGTGAATCAATACTGGTGCCTGTGATTCCACCCATCGTTGGTTGTATTCTTTTTTGTATGGGAATTGCAATTTTTATTATATACCGAAAACGCAAAAGGTAACAGAGCATGTTGGAATAGGGGATTTCGGTTAAACTGTTTGTTTGTTAAATACAGGTCGGACACCAAAGCAACAGCCCCAAAGCAGGAGTATGCAGAGATCGGTAAGAATTTTTGACATTTATTAAAGCAATGGTGTGCATACTTACATGATTTTATTGTACTAGTTCAAAACGTACAGGTACACCGCATATATCGTGCGTAAAGATAAATTACTAAATGCACGTTAAAGCAAATAACAGCGCGTTTATCATCTTTCCACCAATTGTGCCCTTACCTTTGTCGCGCTTTATAACGTCCCAACGTTGCGCAGCTATTTCCGGCTTGGTGAATATTTTAGTGCAATTGTGCTGCTACGATTTGTATCACCGGCGAAATAAACTCAACACAATACAACCATTTTGCATTCAATTATCGATGGTTAAGCTTCAGAACTTTGTTTAATATACTGCATACATTGTAAAGCTGACTAAAACGTTATGACATGTTTGGCCTTTTTTTTGTCAAGATGAAACAAGAGCTCGCCAAACACGTAACCACCTCACAGAACAAACTGATGGTGGATATGGCTCCGTTTACAACACAGCGTATGGTTGCGTTACCAACTCAAACAAGGCAGTGACGTACGACACAATTGAAGCTGCCAAAACATCAAATCAATATGAAAACCAGGTGGAGGAAAGTCAAGAAGAAGATTACGCAACAATCACAAATCAACAAGCTATGTACGCTGTGGTTGCCGCTGATAAGACACAGGTGCGGCAAAATGAAAACATTGAACCTGAACCTGATTCCAATGAGTTTACAGGGGATGTGTATTCTGTTGTGAATAAAAAATGAAAATGAAACATGTAACTAAACCCATGTGACGATAAACCAGAAGTCAAAATGGCGACACACTTTGCGAGTAATAAATTTGGAACTTATCCGGCTGCAAACGACACACTATTTTGAGCCGCAAGGCATTTTGAGCCACTAACCACTAAATTTATAGAGCAATTTTCAAACCGAGTGAAACATTTTATAGGTGAGCAACTTGGGTTTTGAAGCATCCTAGAGTACAGCGCCGCCATGTATAATTTTCAGAATAATACGCAGTTAGCAATGCATGAAATTATTGTTCAACCTGTAACGTTCGGAAGTTAACCAAATGAAAAAGCGTACCGCCCACACTGGCTGTTTACCGCAGTGCTGCCATCATACCAACGCCTCCAGCACGTAATAACGATGATTGTGTACGAGTTTCATGCATGCACTAGAATATTTTTGTAACATGTAGTTATATATTGTTATTGGTTTTTGATATATCCAAGGTTGTACATTTCATGAAACCTCGCCAAACTATTGTGTCGCATTATTGTTGTTGCCAATATAATCGAACAGTAAAAATTTTAACTTGACACCAACCTAACGGCAAACTAAAATGTTTGAAGTGTGGCAGATTTCAAGTGCAAAATCGCACTTGCATCAAACAAGTTACCAATAACTTTCCTTCACAAGTTACCAATAAAGTGCTGATTCCTAAGTTGTACGTACTTAAACTGTATTACATTTCCAGGTCATGTAGCACATTAAAAAAATTCTTTATGTGACTGTACAAATCTATTACATTTGTTTCATGTTGTATTCGCCACTCACGCGGCCACGACGTAATTCGAATAATGTAAAAAGGTCACACATAGTGAATTGCCACCCGATTCGTCAACAAGTGCCCGATTAAAAGCGCTTGTGTTATGAAAAAATCCCCGTTTCTTATCGGGCGGTGTTATAATTTTAGAACATGTGTTATAACACAGCCCGATTTTATCGGCAAGGGTAGTGAAGCAATAAATTTATTTTTTATTGAAAAATATTATATTTTCTTTGGAAATAATCGCAGGTGAAATGGGTTTTACATGAAATTGGCAGTTAAATGTGAACTGTTGTGACAAAAGCAAACGCATTTTAAGCAGTGAAATAGCAGCAGTACCAGATTCTCCTCGATTGTAAACTGTAAAATACAAAATGGGCCAAGGTTGTTGTATCTAATAGGCATCCATGTTCTGATAACAAATGGAGTAATGAAAAGTGACAGTTCAGGGTGAGGGAAGCATTTCTAGTGCTTTATGAAGCAAACTAGGGCCTAACACACTATCAAATGAAGGAATTGGGACATTGGATTTAAAAAGCAATGATACATGTGGTAAGTGGTTGTCAATTGTCATGATATGCTTGTCATTCTCAACTGTTTCTATTATTTTAGCAGATGGTAATTTGTTATCTTTTTAGGCATGTTTAAAAATATGGTAGCTCATCTCTAGTGTGATCCTGGTTTTGTAAAACATTGGCTTTCTATCTACTGGCCTAACTCAAGCATTTTTGTGTAAACTCCTACTTGTCAAATTAAATGTTGCATACACTTTTTCTTTTATTTTTTGTTGCAGTTCAACATCTGGAAATCTGAATAGAAGCAGAAAAAAGCAGCAGAATCATTCCAAAGGTAATTCAAGATTGCCTTGGACAACATGGAAGAAAGTAATTGATGGTGGAAGAATGGTGTGGGTGAAATGAGCTCTCTGAAGTGTCAGCTAAATCATTGATGCATACAAAATGCTTCTTGCCTCACTTGCAGGGGAACATTTTATTTTAAGATATTCACCACACACTTCAGTTTTACATGAATCAAATCGAAATATGTGTGTTTTTTGCCAATGTACTACCCGAAGGCAGGTTTATTTAACAATTCTTGTGCCCAATTTAAAGCAAACTTGTTATGTTAGATGTGTTCAATGATTTGTTGGTGTTATTTTAATCTCGTACCCAAATTAAGGCAAACTTGTTGTGTTGGTTAGATGTGTTTAAACATTTGTTGGTATTAACGCTGTCTTATCTACATGACATAATCATGGTGTCGTTAAAAAAGCATCTTTTGGATAAATATTTATACATTTTCACTTTGATGTAGACTCTTTCAGTAAAAGTGATTCATTAGACAGGAATGAAAAACTATTATTTTTGACCAGTAATCGCTATGATAGCTTGTTTGCCAGGATTGTTTGATACAACCTCATCTTTCACATGGTAGCTTGTTTAATTTTATTTCAGTAACTCGCAACACATTGCATTTTCAGCTGTACAATGTTGTTTCACCTTTTTTGTTTCTCAGTCTGTTTACTTGATGACCCCTTTTCAGTGTACTCATTGTAAATGCAGGTTTTTGCTTGATAAATCAATCTTCTAATTATTTATCCTCTTCACATTTATTTCTTCTTTCATATAACTGTGGCACCCAATATGAGTATGTTATTGTGTGGAAATTGGGTTTATGAGGTGCTTCATTTTTTTCATTAATAAAATGTTGCCCTTAACTGTGCGTTTGTTATTTTATCATTTTAAGTGCTAGTCTTAACTGGTTTAAAATCACAAAGGGCTTGATGTAAACAAAAACGGTTTTCACAGGTCAACTCTAAACTACATCTAGTAAACGCATAAAAAATATCTTTAGAATCTAACCACCACATGATAAATGAGAGGCGTACATCATAAGCGAATGAAGGGCATGACCGCTTAAAAATGATTTTTCGCGCTGACGACCCTTGTAGAATATACAGGCTCCAGATCACAAACGGATTAAGATAAATGAAAACGGTTTTCACAGGTCAACTCTAAAATACATCTAGTAAACGCATAAAAAATATCTTTAGAATCTAACCACCATATCATAAATGAGAGGCGTACATCATAAGCGAACGAAGGGCATGACCACTTTAAAATGATTTTTTGCGCTGACCACCCTTGTAGAATATACAGGCTCCAGATCACAAACGGATTAAGATAAATGAAAACGGTTTTCACAGGTCAACTCTAAAATACATCTAGTAAACGCATAAAAAATATCTTTAGAATCTAACCACCATATCATAAATGAGAGGCGTACATCATAAGCGAACGAAGGGCATGACCGCTTTAAAATGATTTTTTGCGCTGACGACCCTTGTAGAATATACAGGCTCCAGATCACAAACGGATTAAGATAAATGAAAATGTTTTTCACAGGTCAACTCTAAAATACATCTAATAAACACATACCTAATATCTTTAGAATCTAACCACCATATCATAAATGAAAGGCGTACATCATAAGCGAGCACAGGGCACGACCGCTAGTGCTGTCGATTTCATGTAGGCCTATAGCATGTAAATTTCTTGTAGCGTGTAGTATATACAATCTCAACGTAGAGTGATGATGAGCGCCTCTTGATTTTAGGGTAATGATAGGAATTGATTGATATTTTGCATGCGTTCACTCGACGTAGGTCTAGTTTAAAGTTAACCTGCGAAAAACGTTTTCAATACTTTATGTCGTTTGTATTCTGGAGCCTGTAGCCTACATGCTGCTGAGTCGACAGCGCATAAAATTATTTTAAAGCGGTCATGCCCTTCGTTCGCTTATGATGTACGCCTCTCATTTATGATGTGGTGGTTAGATTCTAAAGATATTTGGTATGTGTTTATTAGATGTATTTTAGAGTTGACCTGTGAAAACCGTTTTTGTTTACCTTAAACCGTTTGTGATCTGGAGCCTGTATATGCTGCAAAGGTCGTCTGCCCATAAAATGATTTTAAAGCGGTCATGCCCTTCGTTCGCTTATGATGTACGCC
Source organism: Phallusia mammillata (assembly GCF_965637545.1). Taxonomy (NCBI): domain Eukaryota; kingdom Metazoa; phylum Chordata; class Ascidiacea; order Phlebobranchia; family Ascidiidae; genus Phallusia; species Phallusia mammillata. The sequence continues at coordinate 23,596,479 of NC_137255.1, forward strand.
TTTCATTTATGATATGGTGGTTAGATTCTAAAGATATTTGGTATGTGTTTATTAGATGTATTTTAGAGTTGACCTGTGAAAAACATTTTCATTTATCTTAATCCGTTTGTGATCTGGAGCCTGTATATTCTACAAGGGTCGTCAGCGCAAAAAATCATTTTTAAGCGGCCATGCCCTTCGTTCGCTTATGATGTACGCCTCTCATTTATGATGTGGTGGTTAGATTCTAAAGATATTTGGTATGTGTTTACTAGATGTATTTTAGAGTTGACCTGTGAAAACCGTTTTCATTTAACTTAATCCGTTTGTGATCTGGAGCCTGTATATTCTACAAGGGTCGTCAGCGCAAAAAATCATTTTAAAGCGGTCATGCCCTTCGTTCGCTTATGATGTACGCCTCTCATTTATGATATGGTGGTTAGATTCTAAAGATATTTTTTATGCGTTTACTAGATGTATTTTAGAGTTGACCTGTGAAAACCGTTTTTATTTAACTTAAACCGCTTGTGATCTGGAGCCTGTATATGCTACAAGGGTCGTCAGCGCAAAAAATCATTTTTAAGCGGTCATGCCCTTCGTTCGCTTATGATGTACGCCTCTCATTTATCATGTGGTGGTTAGATTCTAAAGATATTTTTTATGCGTTTACTAGATGTAGTTTAGAGTTGACCTGTGAAAACCGTTTTTGTTTACATCAAGCCCTTTGTGATTTTGAACCAGTTAAGACTAGCACTTAAAATGATAAAATAACAAAAGCACAGTTAAGGGCAACATTTTATTAATGAAAAAAAAAATGAAGCACCTCATAAACCCAATTTCCACACAATAACATACTCATATTGGGTGCCACAGTTATATGAAAGAAGAAATAAATGTGAAGAGGATAAATAATTAGAAGATTGATTTATCAAGCAAAAACCTGCATTTACAATGAGTACACTAAAAAGGGGTCATCAAGTAAACAGACTGAGAAACAAAAAAGGTGAAACAACATTGTACAGCTGAAAATGCAATGTGTTGCGAGTTACTGAAATAAAATTAAACAAGCTACCATGTGAAAGATGAGGTTGTATCAAACAATCCTGGCAAACAAGCTATCATAGCGATTACTGGTCAAAAATAATATTTTTCATTCCTGTCTAATGAATCACTTTTACTGAAAGAGTCTACATCAAAGTGAAAATGTATAAATATTTATCCAAAAGATGCTTTTTTAACGACGCCATGATTATGTCATGTAGATAAGACAGCGTTAATATCAACAAATGTTTAAACACATCTAACCAACACAACAAGTTTGCCTTAATTTGGGTAAGAGATTAAAATAATACCAACAAATCATTGAACACATCTAACATAACAAGTTTGCTTTAAATTGGGCACAAGAATTGTTAAATAAACCTGCCTTCGGGTAGTACATTGGCAAAAAACAGACATATTTCGATTTGATTCATGTAAAACTGAAGTGTGTGGTGAATATCTTAAAATAAAATGTTCCCCTGCAAGTGAGGCAAGAAGCATTTTGTATGCATCAATGATTTAGCTGACACTTCAGAGAGCTCATTTCACCCACACCATTCTTCCACCATCAATTACTTTCTTCCATGTAGTCCAAGGCAATCTTGAATTACCTTTGAAATGATTCTGCTGATTTTTTCTGCTTCTATTCAGTTTCCAGATGTTGAACTGCAACAAAAAATAAAAGAAAAAGTGTATGCAACATTTAATTTGACAAGTAGGAGTTTACACAAAAATGCTTGAGTTAGGCCAGTAGATAGAAAGCCAATGTTTTACAAAACCAGGATCACACTAGAGATGAGCTACCATATTTTTAAACATGCCTAAAAAGATAACAAATTACCATCTGCTAAAATAATAGAAACAGTTGAGAATGACAAGCATATCATGACAATTGACAACCACTTACCATGTATCATTGCTTTTTAAATCCAATGTCCCAAGTCCTTTATTTGATAGTGTGTTAGGCCCTAGTTTGCTTCATGAAGCACTAGAAATGCTTCCCCCACCCTGAACTGTCACTTTTCATTACTCCATTTGTTATCAGAACATGGATGCCTATTAGATGCTATTTCACTGCTTAAAATACGTTTGCTTTTGTCACAACAGTTCACATTTAACTGCCAATTTCATGTAAAACCCATTTCACCTGCGATTATTTCCAAAGAAAATATAATATTTTTCAATAAAAAATAAATTTATTGCTTCACTACCCTTGCCGATAAAATCGGGCTGTGTTATAACACATGTTCTAAAATTATAACACCGCCCGATAAGAAACGGGGATTTTTTCATAACACAAGCGCTTTTAATCGGGCACTTGTTGACGAATCGGGTGGAATTGCGGTAGGACGCAATCGTGCGTATCAATAATAAATCATGCGTAAAATAATATATATGACGCTAACGTTACGGTTACAGCAATAAATGATGCGTTAACAAAAGCAAATGTACAATAACACAACACGTCCCTTTTGACTCTTTTTATCATGAAAAAGAGTAAACACATAATAATTACAACTAGGCAGTATAATTGCGGTTGCGAAGATTATAACCGCCAGTGGAGCTAGAATCAAGCTCCATAGTATCACATAGATTCTCATCCTGTCCGAAATATCTGGGTTGAAGCTGATCACAGTGTCGTCTCCATCTTAAACCTTCTGGAATGGTCTTGACCTCGTAGCTTCTTTCACCAAATACTTTTGTAACCACCGCAGGCATCCATTTAGGATCAAGGGGTTGTCTTGGACCTGCCAATAGTGCGTAACACCAACTCCCAACTTGATACTTATGCGGTTCACTTGCCGATCTCCTCGGCTGTTGTCTTCCTTGAGCTATGTGAGCCGGAGAAGGAAGCAATGTATCGATTTTCGTTCGAATTTGTCGTCCATTCAACAATTCGCTGGGTGAAAATCCACTGGACAATGGAGTTCTTCTATATTGCATCAAGAACTCTTGAAGTGCTGCTCGTGGCAGTAACTTGGACTTTTTTAAAGCTTGTTTAAAAGATTGGACCATTCTTTCAGCTGCCCCATTAGTTGCAGGGTGATATGGTGCACCAGTAAGGTGAGTAATTCCTCTCTCACGGCACCAATCTTGAAATTCTTCTGACTTGAATGATGTAGCATTGTCAGACACAACGGTATGCGGATATCCAAAATGTGAAAAGTCGTGTTCCAGCAAAACTGTAGTACTTTTGGATGACACAGAATTCGTTGGATGTATGCATGGATATTTAGAGTATGCATCCACAAGAACTAACCAATTACTTCCCATAAAATTAACAGCATGGTCTATATGGACTCTGCTCCAAGGTTTCTCTGGAAGCATCCAAGGATGATTAACAGGCTTAGCAGGTTTATTCTGCTGTAACATGCAGCTAGAACAATTTTTGCTTGTCCTGGCAATATCAACATCAATTCTTGGCCAATAAACCACTGTACGGGCCAATTGTTTCATTCTTTGGATTCCAAAATGACCCAAATAAAGTAATTGTAGCACAGGTTCTCTAAGCTTGTAAAGAATAACCACACGAGCTCCATAAAGTAAACATCCATTGGTTGTAGAAAGAGAACTGGAAAGTTTTCGAAAATCTTCCACATGGTATCCTTCATTTTTAGGTTGTTCTGTTGGCTCAACAGTGAATGGCCATCCCTCTCGGGTATACCTCATTACAGTAGAGACAACGGGGGTCTTTCAAAGATTCTTTGATTAAAATTCTAGGATCTGTTGGAACTATCTGCATGCTGACCATATTAATGGTGTTTACCACATGAGTATTTTCCTCATCTTCTTCATTATCGAAGGTAGCATCAGGTCCTACAGGCATCCTACTTAAAGCATCAGCATTTCCATGATCTGCAGTTTTGCGATATTAAATAGAATAATTATATTGGCTTAGCAATAATGCCCATCTGGCCAATCGATTGGCTGCTAAAGCTGGTGTTGCTTTAGTTGGTCCAAATAATGCAAGCAATGGCTTATGATCAGTCACCAAAATAAATTTTCTTTCATAAAGAAATTGGTGAAACTTTTGAAGTGCAAAAATAATGGAAAGCGCTTCTTTTTGAATTTGACTGTACTTTCTTTGTGTCTTCGTCAGTGTTTTCGATGCAGTTGCAATATGTCGTTCCTTCCCATCATGAAATCTATGAAATAGAACTGTCCCAAAACCTACACTAGACGCATCACAAGAAATCCCTATTGGCACAGTAGGGTCAAAATGAGCAAGTACAGTATCTGCCCATAGCATCTCTTTCAGTGTCCGAAAAGCAACATCCTGGCTTTTACCCCATTTCCATTTAATTCCCTTCTGCGTCCCATCCTCGTCGCCAATCTGTTGTATTCGCCACTCACGCGGCCACGCCGTAATTCGAATAATGTAAAAAGGTCACACATAGTGAATTGCGGTAGGACGCAATCGTGCGTATCAATAATAAATCATGCGTAAAATAATATATATGACGCTAACGTTACGGTTACAGCAATAAATGATGCGGTAACAAAAGCAAATGTACAATAACACAACATTTCATTAGAGTCTGTTGTGGGTTATATGTATAAAAAACGACTTATTTGTTTAAATTTGCACCAGTTGGACGAAAAACTCGATTAAATATGTAACTTGGTGTATGGAACGTTCGTTCAGTATTAGCTACAAATTTCCCCGTCATTTTCGGCACCAAATTAAACAAACAACATATGGTTTGAAGTTGACGTAATTGTTCACAAAAGAGTTCTCCTAAGCGTATTGGCGCCTAAGCGTACTCAAACCACCTGTGCCGAGCGCATCGAGAATCGGAGAAGTCTAATACGCTTTCCTTTTTTTCTTTTTCGAAAACGAGAGAAATGCGTATCGAATAAGCGTACCGAATACGCTCGGAGCGTCTTTGTCATAATAATGGCACACTACCCTTAACAATCGTTGTAGAGGTGCTAAAACCGCTGGTAAAAACTGTGAATTAGAGGTGTATTAGCAACCGATAGCTTATTGATATTAGGACACCAGTTTATACGTTCGTGGTGAAAAAATAAGAGTTAAACATAATTGCCGGTTAGGCAAAAGGAAAGTTAATAAAATATGCCTGACAACAACCATATTCATATTCACACCTTTACAATATAACTACAATATGTGCATTTACTTCGCTATTACTTTTATTTTAGCGATTCAGAGAAAACTTTCAAGTTTATGGTGGTCTCACGGTCTTATAGGACTATGTTTATTTCCATGAATAATAAGCAATTTATTGATTTATTGCGTTTCTATAACTATTTGATTCTTCGGTTTGTGTTTCTATTTTTCTCAAAGTTGGTGTCGTAGTTATCATAAACATTCAAGTAATAAAGTTTGGTCATTGCGAAAAATGTCTTTTTTTGCTATGACGTCAGAATTACACGCTTTTGACCTTCGGCGGTTTCGATTATTTAAAATTATTGAGTAGTTTTTCAAAATTTGTCAACTATTGTCATTACTATTTCAAACCGTAAACTCATTTTAAATCTTGTCTCTTCTTGGCAGCACATGATTGTAGTCAACAGCGTTCAGCGATCTGTGTTGGTATCATGAAGACATTAAGTTTGCATCGTGTTTATGACGCAATAAAGAAAACAGTGTGATCGCTTTCTTAATGTTGTGACTTAAGTGGGTGGGCACAAGGATCTACAGTCCATAGGTAGAAAAACGTAAATATAAATCTTCACTTACTTGTTTAATATGTTAGCACGTAAGAATATCAGAAAAGTCGTTGTAGTATAAGTTTTGCATGAGTACTCTATGGTAATTAAGCTCGTGCAGTTGTACACTTATGATTAAAATACTGATGCTGAATGGCAGTTTACTATATTACAACAATATTTTGTAGAATGTTAGATCAAATGAATTTCAAAATACGATTTGTATTCGTTTGGATTGTGCAGCTAACCGCAGCAGAAACATGGCATAGTTTTCAAGGACATCAATATCACATTGTATACTCCCCACCCGTCAATACGTCTGCTAAAGCCCAAGCCGGATGTGCTGAAAGAAATGCTACATTAGCAAACGTTAAAACGACTGAAATCCAAAACTTTCTTGTAAACAAAATAAAAAATTTAACAGGTGAATTTTTAAATAGCTGTTGTAAAGGTAATGTCATAACAGACTACAGGAATTAGCCCATGTAAAAGGGTGTTGACCGACGGATCTGTCTTCATTATCAAACATACAAAATATACTTAAAAAGACTGGCGGACGATCAGCGTCAGTGTAACCTTTTAATTGAAGAAATAGTAATTTCGCCCATTTGAAAGGCATCTTCAGTTTTCGTCTGAAAGAAAAGAACGACGAAAACACATAAAAGTTATTAATGTTAAAACAATAAACAAGTAACAGCCGCGAAACTGATCAAAGGCAATCAAAAACACTGGATAGGTCTGTAGCAGAGATCGAAGCTGTCAAATTGCAAGAGAGGTGGCTATTTTCGTCACCGCTTTTTACATAGTTCAATTTTTTTGCTTACCACTTTAAAGCCACCTCTCTTGCAGTTTGTCAGCTTTGGTCTCTGCTACAGACCTTCTCCAGTGTTTTTGATCGCCATTATTTTGTTTGCAACTGTTACTTTAGTATTTTGAAGTTAAAACTTTTATGCGTTTTTATCGTTCTTTTCGTTTTGTCGGAAAATGATATTGCCTTTTAAATAGGCAAAATTAATATTCCTGCAAATAAAATATGACACTGACGCTGATCGTCTGCCGCTCTACTTGGGATTTTTGGCATAACTGGTTTAAAGTAAGATTTACGGTCTATGGTGGAGACCTAACACATTTTCTTCCCCATCTATAGTTCATCTATGCTTTTTAGAGCAGGGTTAATGCTTCGGCATATCACCGACCGTCATTAACCCCAAACTATTTGGACTGTGTTCTATCTTACAAAACATATTGACAGAAATGGTTGTTGAATACAACATGATTTGAATTTTCAACAGAACAACCATACTCGATTTTCATCGGGGCCCGGAGAAACCCAGTCACACGCCAGTTTCAATGGACAGATGGAACAAGTGTTGATGAAACACAGTGGTATGAAGGAGAACCAAACAATCCCCAAAAATATAACTATATATAACTATGAATTGGAGAGGGGAAAACAAAAATTATAAATGGTATGATGTTCCTTGCAAATACCGTTCAAGATATATTTGCGAAAAGAAATATGCAGGTATAGCAATTCCTAAGAAAATGTGATTACCACTTTCATTTTACACTCAACGTAACTCTACATTTAAACATAAGGTTTTCATACTTTAAGATCCCACCACTATTTCAACAACTGCAATTGTTACTACAACCATTGCTGCACAAACTTCAGGTCTAGCAACTTACTGACTTACGGTTTTATAACCATAGAACAGGGGTGGCCAACTTGTTAGACGTCAGGATCGACAAAAATTTTCTTAATTGCAGGCGATCGACTGGTAGTAATTTAGGCTCCCACTAACGTAAAGCAATAACGCATATTTCATGACATTTGATTGGCAATTACCACATATTTATAGTCATGAGTTTTAGTTCTTACAACAATAAAACGTCTCATATGTACATATTTTTCATCAAATTAGTCAGAGGGAACTTTTAAATCTCCCCAATCAATTGCAACTGCTTCGTTAACACCCAAGTTGTGACGACAAACATTGTAGTTGTTACGACATAATGTTGTGTCAAAATAACAATTGTTACGCAACAAAGAAAATTACATTTACATAATTATTGTCTCATTGCACATTTGTGCTTTGTGTCAGAAGTGCTGTTTTATATTTTTTTGCTTGTTTTTAAATTAATAAGCTTTTAATTAGTAGTAGAGAATTTAGTGCGATCGACCAGTCAAAAGCAGACGATCGACCAGTCGATCGCGATCGACGTGTTGGCCACCCCTGCCATAGAACATACGGAAGGTTGGTGTGCTGACAAACACTGAAAATAGAGCAATCCTAATTATAATATGTAAAGAATTAGGACGAGATTTATGGTATTCTGTAATAAATATGGCCTTTATATGAGAGTATCCAAATAAATAAACAACTTTTTTCGGTTCATATAAAGAAACTGATTCATGGTTAGCGATTCAGATTGGTTCTATTGCCGGTTTTGTTGCTTGTGTGACGGGAATTGCTCGATTTATTTGCTATTGCAACCACAAAAGGTAAGATGCGTTACAATTAATTTCAAGTTGCGAAGTTAAACCCAATTTCTGTGCTTTTCAGGCAAAGACCCGAACCAAGAAACACTGAAGACGAATATGCGGAAATTGGTGAGTTTTTATATTTAATGCAAATATAACACTCATACCAGCTTTTTGTTAAAAAAGGGTAATATTTTAAAAGGAAGTAACGAAATCAGGAGTGGAATCTCTTTGAAGGCTAGAATGGAGAATGTCGAAAAACACGATAATTACGAAACACCTATTGTACTTAAACCACCAATGTATGCAAATGTATATGAGAAGAACGAATATGAAAATTTTCAGCAATAATAAAAAAAAAACTTGGTCATACTGATTTAACAGACGCTCACACACTGTCATTATTCCATGCCGTTCACAAATATCTGCAAGCGTGTAGTAGATTTTGCTTTCTGCTGCCGATCTATTGACATTTAACCGTTAGTTTTTCCTCTTTTGTTAGTTTTTCCTCTCTTTCGTTAGTTTTTCCTCTTTTGTTTACTATCAACTACCCTTTATCTACAAATACGTTTATTTCACGTATGGTGACACGACAAAGGACAGTTTTCCGTTTCCAGATTTTCGGAAAATACTAACAATAATAGAATAAACGTTGTCAAAACAACGCAATGGAAAAATAAATGCACACAAAACAATTTATTCTCACTCCACCATTAGAAAACGTGTGGTTGGTTTATTTTTACGCAAACGTTAAAATGATGATTAGTCAATTTGTTTAGTTTGAAACAATTAATTGTTGATTTAATTGGTGTTTTCTGACTTACATGCATCACGAATATATGTGCTAAACTAAATGTACAAAACTACAAAAGAAGTTTGTCACAGTCCTTTGCTGAATGATTTAAAATGAAATAAAGGATTAGTTTTGATGCATTTTTGTAACTGTCTGCTGCGAAAACGTGACATCTACTATAAAAAAAAACGTTGCAAATCCCGTTTCCCTGCAAACACCGTTCAAGATACATTTGTCAAAAGACACGTACAGGTATAGTAGTATTCTACTTAACAGGATGTTATTAGTTATTACTAGGGCGATTATTTTTTGACCAGTCAAAAAATTGTCAAAATTTTCGGAATAGGTAAACAATTGTCAAAAATGACCGTGTTTTGTAGAGGTTGCATTGTCAGTGAACTTTTCATTTTACACCTTGTAGCCTCCTTTATTCTGTTGTAAGTGGCCCATTGTCTACTTATTTTGAATCACAAACCATTAAGTGGAATAATTAGGTTGATAAGGTGTGACGCTCAACACCTCAAACGTTAGTTAGATTAGCCTAGAGCCATATTTTAACTTTTTGTGCAAAATGCGTAGTTTAACTACTTAAATTCTTCATACCTCAAAATATAGCCCATAAAATTTTTTAATGTCCAAATTTGTCCAAATTTTCAATTTGTAGGTCGAACTTTTTTATTTTTAGGTGAAAAATAATCGCCCTAGTTATTAACACTTTCACTTATGTAATACAAGTTTTGATTCGCAATACACAAAAGATAACGTCACGATGTGGATCTGCATTTTAGACGTAAGGTTTTTATTCTATCTCCAACCACTAATCCAATATCCACCATTCTTTCTACAACAAATACCGTACAAACTACAGATTTTATAAACCGAAGAACTTACGGTTTTACTACCATGCAACAGACAAAAAGTTGGTGTTACAGCCCGGGGTTTTGACACAACGCTTCAATTAAAAAAATTTTTTGTGGCAACGCAACGTAAGATTATTTTGGGTAAAAATGCTTGCAAACACCACTATACAAAGAAAAATGTGTTTTCATTTTTCACAATAAAAACATGTGCAAAATTATGACGAAATCTATGTAGCTGAACGCAAAGTCTACATAAAACACAAGTTGTCCAACCTATTGTTACGCAATAAAGCCTATGTAGCCATTTTGTGTCCAAAATGATACTGTGGATAGAGAAAAATAACACATTAATTGTCTGATTTTTACAAACTGGAAAGCATAGACGCGAATTTGATTCGCCAAAGTGAATAAAAATTTCGGGTTCTAGCATTTCAACGGGTTCTAGCATCAGAAAATTTATGTTTTTTTTTTCCTATACCTCCTGTATTAATTTGGACACAAAATGCGTCCATGCGGCTTTATCGCGTAACAATGGGTTAGACTACTTGTGTTTTATATGTACTTTGGCAGAACGTAGACGAAATCTAGAAAAAAAATTCGGGATTTTAGAAAAACGTAATTTACAGTTTTGGTTCGTAAAAAAACGCGGGTTCAGTTCCGGTTAAACTCCCTGGTTTGATGAAAGTCATAAACAGAAAGGTTTACAAGCACAAACAAAGTTTGCGAAGAAATTAGTTTGTCTCGTGAATATATAACATTGTGTGGTTTTCAAGGTTAAAAAAGATTGGCTTAAAAAAGTAGTTGTTCCTATGCTGACCACTGCAGTAGAGTTAGTAATAATGACGATTGCTAATCTAGTACAAATAGTCTGCTGTAGGGACGCAAACCAGAATAAAAAACCCTCAATAATACCGATTTACTATTATTTTCGAAAATAAAATGTTGCGATAAATGAAAAGTCGGTACTTTAACAACTGCTACAAAAAAATGATATGCTTGCGAGGTAATTAAAAAATGACATATCAAGTGAAATTGTAATGTGGTGCAATTTCGACAGCATTGAATGACGGCATCACATACGTCATATGTTTAAACAACGTCAGGCTTCCCGCATAACAATGACAGAATATGTTTGGAGGTTAGGTCTTTGGTGTAGGCCAGGGGTTCCCAAACTTTTTTGGTCTGTGGCCCAAATTTCTATTTAATAGCGATTCGTGGCCCACCACGTGCTGTAAAGTTAGGCACCAACAATTTATATGAAAGTATAACTCAAAAACAGGCAAAAAGGTTTCTAGAATTTATTTTTGAAGAGACACATGCTCCTGAAATTTGGCTGCAAGATTCGGAATTCTTTAAAATATTATGTTTTTCAAAACAAAGCGCATAATATCTACAGTATAACAAAACAGTAGAATCTGTTCAAATGGCTCTGTGGCCCACTGAATATGTCTTGGTGGCCCAGTACTGGGCCATGGCCCACAGTTTGGGAACCACTGGTGTAGGGCCATGGCCCACAGTTTGGGAACCACTGTAGTAAAGACGGTTGGGATATGTTGTATGTATATAAATGTTGGAAAGAATAGTTGACCACTATGATATTTTATTTGTATGCAGATCGAGATGGAACTCATAGGACTGGTTTTTGCTTTTACTGTACAAGTTGCCACGTCAGAAACATGGCGTTCATTTAGAGGCCACGAATATCTTGTTGTCTATGCGCCACCTGTAAATTCATATACCACTGCTGAAGCTGGATGTGCTGCAAGAAATGCTGTGAATCACAAACCATTAGCAGATAGCAAATGTCAAAACAACTGAAATTCAAAACTTCTTGGTTGGAATTGTGGGAACTTTAAACGGTATTTAACACATGTTTTCGTTCGTCAATCGTTGTACTCATTGTTTTTTTAAGGTGTTTTCAAATTTCTCCAGCGGTTTCCCAAAATTTCGTTTAAGCAAATATGGCTATTTTTTGGTATTTAAATGAAACACTTGCGGTCTCTTAAAACTACTTAGCGGTCACCCAAACCAAACCTTAAAAAACACCTGGCTGTACTAGAGCAATAAGGTTATTGCGCAAACTGAATTTCCATCTTAAACAAAACTGTTAGCACGAGTGACTCTTTGACAAGTTCTGGGACGTTATAAACAAATAGTAAAATTACTGATATTTTCTGAGTTGGTAGTGCCACATACTTATTAGGAACCCACAAAAAATGAAACAAATTTTCAAACGATTCACAGTGGCAATCATTTAAAGTTTCGAATAACATTTACTGCTCTTGTAAACACAAGATTATGGTTGCCAGGTACACCATACTCAATTTTTATCGGTGCAAGGAGAAACGCGACCACACTCGAGTTCCAATGGACAGATGGAACAAGTGTTGATGTGACACAGTGGGCTGGTGGTGAACCAAACAATCCCGAACGAGAACATTGTGTAACTATGAACTGGAACGGTGCAATCACAGGATTTAAATGGTTTGACTGTTCGTGCTCATACCCAGCAAGATATATTTGCGAAAAAGCTCCAGGTATCGTTATAATAGTATGACACAAATGTGAACTGCACACCCAATAATATCATAGGCTTTGCAACTACGGGTACAAAATAAATTCGTAGTGATAGGAAGATAAACATTTTTAAAGTAATTAAAACGCAGTCAACTAGCACATTACGGTTAACTTTTATTTCAACAGATAACTTTGTTTATGTCACAAATGATAAAAAGGTGTTCAAACATTTTTAGCATCCACCACAATTCTAACAACTAGCATGGTTAGAACCAGCAACGCGAAAGAAACCACAACTTCAAAAAACAAAGCAACTTCAGAACATCAAACAAGACCAGCAATGTATGGTTTTACCGCTAAGCAGCCACAAGGTTCTGTTTTGGGCTATTATTCAAGTGTTAAAATATTCATTAAAGAAATCACTAATTTGTCCTAATTGTGGTTTATTGATTAAAGGTTTAATAAGATTTTTTAGAACATACAAAAGTGTTTGTAATACAATGTTAACCATTGAGCGTGTCTTTGTAAGTTATCAATTTCAACCCATTTAAATACTTTTATTAATCATTTGCAAACTATGACGAATGTTTAATCACAAACATTACTGACAAGGTAGTGGTGTATATAGAATACATCAAAAACATGCACTGATGATGACAACAGAGATTGTCGAAACGTCTGAACGATGTATTCTATATACACCACTACCTTGGCAGTAATGTTTGTGATTAAACTACTTTTCAAGTCCGTGTATAGTGTTCCTAAGTATGACGAATGTTTTATGAAAGATGTGTTAAATTAACGTTGCGTGAGTACCACATAAACTATTGTTTAAAAACCCTTATACGCTGCCACCCTAAAAATATTTGTGTCACGGCAAACAATTTCAAATTCATAATCAAGTAGCTCTGGTATAATTAAAGCCATAATATTGCGTTTATTTCCAGTTTTGTTATGATTTAATATTCTTATAAACCAACCATATTGGCAGGAATCTGTCTGCGTTCAAAGTGCTTTTAAATCCCTTACAAAAACATATTTTATAAACAAAAATTGGGAGACCAAGTCATTTCGATTTTGACACTACAAGTAATTTTTAAGCGACGTTCAAAATTTTGCCAAACTAAACTAACAAATGTCACTTATTATATTTGCAGGCAAGGAAACTCAATCATGTTAGGAACTGTGGTTGGTTCCATTGTCGGATTTGTTACTGGGGTGTTCGTAATCTCAATACTTCTTTTCTTACGCCATCGAAAAAAGTAAGCGGTGTAGAAATGGATTTTTGCAAGTTAGATAATATATCTGTATTGTAGATCAGATGCCGAACCAAAAAACACGGGTGCCGAATATGCGGAAATTGGTAACTTTGATATTATTTTAACATAACACTACTGTCATCTTCATGTTTTTATTCTTTGCAGATAAGACGAAGGTAGCTGGTCACAACCTGAAAAATTTAAAACTAACAAAAGGTGGAAGCATTACATTTAATTGTGGAATCTCTTCAAAACTTGAAAAGCAAAATACTGGGGTTTGTGATAATTATGAAACACCTATTGAACAAAGACAACCAACGTATGCAAATGTAAATGAGAAATCAATACGAAAACTTCCAACAATAACAAAAATAATTAAAGTTTTACAGAAACATGATAAGTTTTAAATCTTTGGCAAAATGATGTTTGCGGAATAATTATTAATTCCGAATTTGCTGTTTTGCATTCAATGTTTAATAAATGGTATGATTCAGTCTTTACATATATCGAGATTACCTGTACACAAATCAACATGTAACTCATTGCTGCAGTCGTCATAAGCAAAAAACCCACCATTTCCGTTTTATTGTTGGTGTAACTGGTAACGGCCATAGCTTCGCAAATACGAATAAGACATTGGCTTGTTGCTTCCATAACAAACCGCAGTGGAAAATAGAGCATGTGTAACACCAAAAAACAGTGTGTCGACCAATCCGGCTTTGTATTTTTGCTTGTGAGGTTCGACAAGACTTGTTTACATATACTGTTGATTTTCGTTTTTAAGCCCAATAAAATTACAACCACAAAGTTTTCTGCCAAAAAATAGTTTGTGCCTTTCAGTCACAAAAATGTTCTAGTGCACTTTAATGCGATAGTTTGTTTCAAAAGCAGATTTTAAAGAATTTAGGCTTGGTTTTCAGAGACGAAATAACAAACGATTAATATTTGGGCAATACCGAAAAGTAAGCGTTCGCGTTACAACTACCGGACATTATGGCTAGAAAACTATCGAGCCCTGTTGCTATAAATGACAGTCCTTCTTTATTAGATCTAATGTATGGATGCATATCAAACAACAGACAAAAATTTAAAACTTCTTTGGCTCAAACATTTTGGACTGAACTAACAAACTACCTAATCAACATTAAAAGAAAGCATGCAATTAAGCAAAGATACGTTAGCTTGCGTGCTGGTTGGTGCTAAAGGACTTGGGAAAAACGTAAAAACAACATGACATGTTAACAAAAAAATGTTTGTGTTGGTGTATCATTGCAGCTTTCAGTTCAGCAGTACATACATAAACAGGATATATGAACAGTTTCACCAAGTGTTTAGGGGTATATCAGTGGGCAAAATTATTTATCTTAGATCTCGGTTCTCTTTTTCCCCTATGAATTAAAGCATAGGCGATTGCACCACAGTTAAAAGCAGCAATATAACAGGCTACTTGTTTCAAATAACAACTATGACGTACAATGAGTCAACTAGTTTAGGAAGAGTTTTAATGTAGGAGGATGCGCGATTTGTTTACATCACATTGCGAAGAGTCGTAAATTTTAATTGAAATTTTGTAGTGACTATCAACTCTAAAAACTTAAATCCCCATTTCTTTGTTTGTCATGCAAAGTTATTATCTATTAAACCAAAAAGTGCTCGCTGATATGGGTGTTTGAAACAATGGCTTGACATACACTTTTTCTGTTTTTTTTTTATAAAACAGATGATGTCCTAAATTTACCAAACAATCATTGCTGGACCCTGGACCGTTCAAACAGATCGGTGATCAAATACAAATCTCACTTCTCTTTATGTCTAGTCTATGCTTTGTTATATTTAAAGGCTTGGGAGACCGGTTTCAGTCAGTATGGGCCTGGTACTCAACGTTTAATGAGCCTGGTTATATTGTATGTGGAGTACTGCGATTCTCAACATACTGTATAGGCTATGTTCTGTATGCAATGTTTATTTAGAAATCAATGTGTGCCAACAACCCATCACTATAGGTATACAAGCATTGTGTGGTAATTAATAGATCAAGGAATCGACTCACTGCTATCAGCCGGGATTGGCTTCCTTGCTGGGTTTGCCACTGGTACAAGTATGCTGTATTTCTTGTCTGTCGTAAACGTTCAAGGTATACAAGCATTATCCATACATAACCAAACATTCCATACAAATCATCAGAATTTGAATTTTAGTGGGGAAGAACAAAATAACCAATATGGACGACGAATATGCAGAAATTGTTAAGACTACTATATCTGTCTTATGTTCAATTAATATTTGACCTTTACAACATTGATGGATTCATTTGCTTTTTGGATGAAAGCAAGACCGCTAAGAAAACAATTACCAAATCCAACGCACCTATATGTATATCAATGCCGTTTGAGACTGTCGGAGATTGGAAGATTTTAGCAGGCATGACAACAGAAAAATTCCTTCACTGATTAGAAAATTATAATTTACATCTAAAAGGCGCTGAAATATGTTGTTTTCCGCGAAACCTATGATTACCCGTTTACAACGCAGTGTCTTGTCAAATCCAAACAAACGTACTATTTATATGAATGACGTAATATCCTTGCATGTAATTATTATCTGAAGGAAGTTTAGTTTCGTGACTGCAGGAACAGTCTTAGTAACTCAGTATGTGAGAACAACTAAAGGAATATATCGAACTTGATATGTAACGTTGGCTTCAGCGGATTTGGTTTGATGCAAAAAATGTTGTTGTTTTTATTGCGGTAGAGCACTCATGTTTAAAATGGTTCGCGTTATTTTATTGCTCGATCAAAGTTAAATAAATCCCATCATAATAAATACATTTTTTACTATCAGATCAAAGTATAGTCATGTATGTGACCGTGGTATGTATATAGATCGGAATGAATCTCGTGGGACATATATTTTTTATTGTGCAACTTGCTGCAGCAGAAACGTGGTTTTCATTTCAGGGATATGAATATGATGTTGTGTACAGCCCATATGTCAAATCATATGCCGATGCTGAAAGACGCTGTGAATACAGAAATGCAACAATTGCAAATGTCAAAACAACTGAAATTCAAAACTTTCTTGTGAGCAACATAAGACTATTGTCAGGTATATGTTTAAAAGTATTTTTTTCACAGTCATTTTAAAAACACCAGATACGATCTTAAAGGTTGAGTAATAACCAGACACGAACAGATTGTTAAACTTTATTCTATGTTTTGTTTGTTCAAGTTTTTCATGGTGGGTCCAGCGTGCTTAAAGAAATAAGTAAGGATGTTATGTACTACCTGCACTGCATTAAAGGGTTTTCTTTTTCTGATATTATACCTTACAGTATCATATTACTCTAAAATAGGTATACCATACTCAATTTTCATCGGTGCAAAACGAAATCCAACAACACTGGAGTTCCTATGGACAGATGGAACAAGTGTTGATGTGACGCAGTGGGCTCATGGAGAACCAAACAATCCTCAAAAAGAGCATTGTATGACCATGAATTGGAGGGGTAAAATTACGGGTTACAAGTGGTTTGATGTTCCATGCAACTACAATGCAAGATACATTTGTCAAAGAAAACTTTCAGGTAAAATGACCTTAAGTGTTTCACAACCGTTTTAACCGAGCTGAAAACACCAAAACGCTTGGTTGTACGGAAAAGCTGAAATACGTTTTCTTTGTAGCAAACACAGGTCCCACAAAACCAACAATCATCTTTTCAGTAACGAGATTATCTACAAATATTTCTTCGGATCAACACCAGACAACTGCTAAATTACCAAAAGGTGCTAAAAGGATACTTAAAAGGAAAACTCTTAATCGGACAAAAAACGACACATACCCGAGATATTCGATCATTTCCCGGCACAAACAAAAAAGGCTGATTGGCATGTTGGCATCTATTGCAGTACGTAAACAAGTATGGCATAGACTGGTGGGAACGAGAAAGAATAAGTAAGGTACCTGCAGGTAACAAGGCCCCTTAAAAACTATTGCGTAGGCTATAACTGAAAAAAACATTTAAACACATTTGAGTTCCAGGCCAAACTTGACATGAAGTTTGAAGAAGTCATTTGTGAACACCTACCAGACTTTGAATGCGTTTGCAGATTTTGTTTTTATCGGATGACAGTTCAAAAAAATAAAACTTGGGCCTTGAAACATACCTTATGCTGTTAAATAAGCCCAATGTTTTCGTGCCTTTTCAAACAGCCTAGAAGTCCATCAGACCCTTTCATACTTTGCATCGGTCAAAATAAGGTTCAACAAGCAATGTTATTCACATTCGGACAAATAACTGTCAATCTGAAGGTACTAACATTGCGTATAAACAAACGCTTGATCACCAATGAAATAAAATGAAAGATAACATTCCAAAAATTGCTTTTAGAACTTTCATCTCTCTAAGGAAGAAAAAGGGCAATTTTTGGCATACAAGTCGATTTTACTAAAAAACACTAACGAAAATGACAAAAAAATGTTAGGCCGGATTGCCACCAATGGTTGACAAACAAATCCGAATTAACATTTGTTTGAATTAAAAAAGTTTTTATTCCGACAACAAAATATTTCTTTTTTTGTCATCAACATTTTATCAAAAAATTATAGAAAGTGGGCCTTATTACTTTCTTGGCCTATATGCCTTCAGGTACCATAATTAAAGAATAACCGACATGGACCGTTATAAAGTAAGGTGGTAGATAAACTGCCGCAAACAGGGTACTCAAGACTAAAGAAATTTCAAAAAAATAACAATAGGAGTGAATAACCCCTACATGCTCTCTTTTTTAGATCAAGGAGGTAAACAAAGAATGACAGGTGTAATTGCTTCTATCACTGGATGTGCCATGATTTTTGCAGGTGCTGCAATATTTCTTGTACACATAAAACGCAAAAGGTAAATAAATTCTGGGCCGAACTATTCGTAAGTGCATTTTCGTCCATTTTGATTACAGATCCAAAACAAAAACGAAACACAAAGCCGCAATTCATGTGGAAATTGGTATGTACAACATATTCGACGTTTTTATGCAGGAATTTTTTAACGCACCAAAGATGCTCGTATTTATATCACGAGAATCGATAATACTACAACTTTATGATATAATGTAAACAGAGGTTTCAAATTTATTGTGTAATTTGTCGTTGCATATTTTTTTATTGGTATTTTATAAACCAGTAGATTACCTAGTGAAAATGGTAGATTTAAAGCTAATTGAAGATTTCCCACAGCCGTCGAGTGCATTGGAAAGTTCTTCACACCAAACACCAAAATACAGTTTAACATGTGAAATATAATAATGATAATTTTGTAAGGTGAGACCAACCTTGTCCAACCAGCAAACTTAAATCAAATCCGAACACAGCCAGTCGGACACAACGTTTATGAGGACCAAACAAGACAAACATATGGATCAGTTTACAACGCGGCCTACGGTTTTGTTTCGAACGATGAAACAGTGTATGCTACAGTGGACGACAATACACGGGAGGATGGCAAACATCGAAGAGTCGAGAACCAACAACAAACATTTGCAGCAGCTCAAAACCAAGAAATGTACACTGCGGTTGTAAAGACCAGGCCATAATCAAACCGCAAATAAAAAACTTACCACTTAGAGGTTTAATTAAAGCACACAAACAAATAGTCAAACCATGGAGAACACTTGGTCCAAATAAACAGTGTTGATCATTTTTTTATTTCTATTGGCTAATAAGCTTCCATATTTTCTACAACACAACATATCAAAAAACCATTCTTTGTTCTTAACATGTTGACAACTAAGTGGGTAAAACGGTGGAGTGCGTTTGCAATCACGATACCCTATGTAATGGTTCGGAACGAGATTTTTGTAACATAATTTTTGTTAGCATAGGTAACGGTTTCTAACGACCACATAATGTTACAATTTTTGTTCGGAACATATTTTTTCAAGTCAACGAAAAACCGTTAGATGGAGGTAGAGGTCTGCAAATTTTAGCATTCAAACCGCACAGCTAAATTAATTTTATGTGTTTATTAGTTCGTAATTTTGATGAAGTGAAAGTTTTCAATGGGAAAATGGGGCTTAGGGATTCAACAACAATGTTGCAAAAGAACATTGGAAACATTCAATAGTAAAATGGGGCTTAGGGCTTCAACAACAAAGTTGCAAAAAGAGCATGCAGCGATGAAAATAAATGATTAAGTACAAAAAAAGGGAAGTGAACACCGAACATTGGAAACATTCAATAGTAAAATGGGGCTTAGGGATTCAACAACATTGTTGCAAAAAGAACATTGGAAACATTCAATAGTAAAATTGGGCTTCGGGCTTCAACAACATTGTTGCAAAAAGAACATACAGCGATGAAAATAAATGATTAAGCACAAAAAAAGGGAAGTGAACACCAAAAATTGGAATCATTCAATAGTAAAATGGGGTTGAGGGCTCCAACAACAAAGTTGCAAAAAGAACATTGGAAATATTCAATATTAAAATTGGGCTTCGGGCTTCAACAACATTGTTGCAAAAAGAACATTGGAATCATTCAATATTAAAATTGGGCTTCGGGCTTCAACAACATTGTTGCAAAAAGAACATTGGAAACATTCAATAGTAAAATGGGGCTTAGGGCTTCAACAACATTGTTGCAAAAAGAACATATAGCGATGAAAATCAATGATTATGTACAAAAAATGGGAAGTGAACACCAAACATTGGAAACATTCAATAGTAAAATGGGGCTTAGGGCTTCAACGACATTGTTGCAAAAATAACATACAGCGATGAAAATAAATGATTATGCACAAAAAAGGGAAGTGAACACCGAACATTGGAAACATTCAATAGTAAAATGGGGCTTAGTGCTTCAACAACATTGTTGCAAAAAGAACATACAGCGATGAAAATAAATGATTATTTACAAAAATAATGAAAATGAACACTGAACATTGGAAACATTCACTAAGATAATAAGGTTAATGGCAACGCAAAACAGAAATGCAATGGGTTTCAGTTTCCAAAATAGCTTGGGACATGTAAAATGTAAGTAAATGTATGTTTGTTTTGCAGTCAATAAATTAGGTAATTTTAAAGCTGCATCACACACTATCAACTACAGTGAGAAATATGAATAGAAAATATATGAATAGAAAAAAGTTATTTTACAGAAACAATGTAACTGCATGACATGTTATTTTAAATAATTTAGAAAAGTCTTCTCTTTTTTGATGATGCTTCAAGAATCTGAGCTGCATTTTTCTTTAGTTGGTGTACCTGGAAGTAGACAAAAAAATATTAATATTTCTTGGAAAGATTGCAATTTTATATTATTTCATGTCATTAGGCTGTTACAATTATCCTACTTGTATCTGGTATTACTAAGCTTTAAAAAGTTCAAGTCTAGTAAACTTACATAGTGACTGTTGGATTCTTTTAGCTTTGTAAAACAGCTTGTCTGCTGGCCACCTCGCTTTGCATAAACCACCTTCAGGAATTTGAGAGAAGTCTTTAAATTTCTTGTTGTCCAATGTTTTTAAGTCAGAGATTCGAAAAATTTGTAAAACTTCATTATCGTCCACAAACTGAACCATTATATACAATGATTCATCTGCAACATAATATAAATAATTGTAAATACAATTATAACTGCCATGACTTGGACTATGACAACTTCAATGCACTATGTTCAGAGGTAGTTCATGACAGCGATTGGTTGCAATCAAGTAAACTTGTCAGTTATTAAAATTGCATTGACATAAATGAAATACTAAAAGCAAAAAACGCAAGCCTACCAGTGCTGAGTTTTTGATTTTCTGACATTGTGGTTGCGATTGTTTCTCCACTTTCTGTGACACAGTAAATGAAATTAGACAAGTATAATATTAAGTTAGTGCAAAATAAGCGTAACTCTAAAAATAACGAAGTCAATATATTTGACATAACAGTCAAAATTCTTGCAGAGTTTAGTTTAAAATGTCCTTCTTATGGCAGGAAGATGCTTGAGTTGTGACTCTTATGTCAAATTTATTGGCATTGCTGCTTTTGTATAATGTAATATAAAGTTAGATTACCCCAATGGTCGTTATGGAATGACTGTATAGGTGGCAAGCACACCATGTACAACTAGAGTGCTTACTTATAACATGTAAATGCCTGTCTAACATTGATTGTAGTATGTAAGTCATATACATACCAGATTCTGACGACTCCTGATCCGGTTGAGATTGAGATATATCTTCTGTACAAAACAAACAACTATTTAATATCATATTAAAACATACTTATATCATCTAGAATATAATGATGAAAAGGTTTTAACTGACCAAATTGCGAAACAGAAACTATTGAAGAAAAATCCTGTTGGGTAGTTGAAAATGAATTAGTAAATGGGTGCTTACTTGAAACCACCTCCTCCATAGCCATCCTAGCTGTTTCAACAATTTCCAAAGGATGAGACAAGTCATACACCCGATTTGCCATTTCGATTGAGTGCCCCTCGGCCCTGGCAACTGCTTTTTGAACTTCTGCTGGAGCATCTCGCATTTTGGTTGTTATTACTTTTCTGACATCAGTTGCTGAAACTGCCATTTACGTTGATAGAAACCAGTTTGAAAAGCCTATTGAATGTAGTGGCTTCCATTTCAGCACCAGCAGTAACCAATGATGGAAAAGCTTGAGATTTCTCTCCCGGCTTATGTTTCAAAAAAGCCCATGCATGGTCAGATGCAACCTTGAGGTGATCATATTCAAGTTTGGACAAAACAATGCAACCATGTCGATTTTGTTCTTTCTGCTTTTCAACTAAAATTGAAAAATTCCTTGGGCAGTTTCCTCTTTTCCTAACAGTTCATCTCGCCTCATTCCTCTAAATATTCCACCCCTGCATCCTAGTCTGCATATAACACGACAGAAAAAGTCGCCCAACAAAAGCTCCAATTGTTTTTTTTTTAAGTTTCCAAACTTAGTTTGACGGATCCTGTCCATTTCTTTTGTGATCTTGTTGTTGTTTTCATATTGCAAGATTGCTTTCTTTGGTGTGTCGAGATCCTTAAGCTTCTTTCTACTTTTTTCTTTTACATATTGTTCACGTTTCTCTTTCTGTTTCTTTCTGAATTTGTGGTAGATGACGCAACGGAGCGTAGGCTTTTACAGTGACAATAAGTGCTGAATCAGCAAGTTGTTGACTCATCAATTATTGTCAAGACGTCCCATAGCTAGTTCAAAATGATTCTAAAGAATATATTCCTTTTTTTGCAACATTAGCTATAGCATTAACAAAAGTTGTAACAAAAGGTGTGTTACAAAACGATAAAATACTTTGGTTGGTAAATTATTGCTTCCATTCCAATCAAAATTACACACATCAAGGTACAATGAACATGACACAAAACAAACACGAAACAGTGATAGATTTCATCATTTTAATAGAATACATAACACATCACTAGATAACGTACACCCATATTTTGCACATGGCTTTAAATGATTTTGTTAAAAGTGATCCTTTCTGTTGTTGTTCTAATCTTTGGCAATTTCTGTAGCTCATGCTTTGATTACATCTGTCGTAGAGTACTTGTTTTTAACCAGTGCACTTGAAACTTTCTTTCATACTTCTAAAGAAGTGAATATTTGATTGTGTGCTGAGAGGAATGCAGTGTTTACAGACTATCTAGTGCTACATTAGCGAATTTTTATGTGAACAGTAATGTTATGACGTACAATATCAGCTCCAAAATTTAAGACTTAATGCAGCTGAGAAGCGCACATCGTCATCATTCGCAAGGAACGACCGTTAAAATTAAGGCGCGTTGACATACAGACAAGCACCTTTCGGTTATAAAACACGAACGGTTTGACATAAATCCAAACGGTTTTCACTGGCCAACTCCACATTTCACTTAGATACAGCATGCAAAGTTATAGGTCATTCCAATGAGTGAATCGGAATTCAGAAGCGTACATCATCATTATTCGCAGGTCACGACCGTGAAAATTAAGGCGCGCTGACATACAGACAAGCACCTTTCGGTTATAAAACACGAACGGTTTGACATAAATTCAAACGGTTTTCACTGGCCAACTACAAATTGCAGTTAGATACAGCATGCAAAGTTTCAGGACATTCCAATGAGTGAATCGGAAATGAGAAGCGCACATGGTAATTTTGGGCAGGTCACGACCGTTAAAAATTAAGGCGAGCTGACATACAGACAAGCACCTTTCGGTTATAAAACACGAACGGTTTGACATAAATTCAAACGGTTTTCACTGGCCAACTACAAATTGCAGTCAGATACAGCATGCAAAGTTATAGGTCATTCCAATGAGTGAATCGGAATTCAGAAGCGTACATGGTCATTATTCGCAATGAACGACCGTTAAAATTAAGGCGCGCTGACATACAGACAAGCACCTTTCGGTTATAAAACACGAACGGTTTGACATAAATTCAAACGGTTTTCACTGGCCAACTACAAATTGCAGTTAGATACAGCATGCAAAGTTTCAGGACATTCCAATGAGTAAATCGGAAATGAGAAGCGCACATGGTCATTTTGGGCAGGTCACGACCGTGAAAATTAAGGCGCGCTGACATACAGACAAGCACCTTTCGGTTATAAAACACGAACGGTTTGACATAAATTCAAACAGTTTTCACTGGCCAACTACAAATTGCAGTTAGATACAGCATGCAAAGTTTCAGGACATTCCAATGAGTAAATCGGAAATGAGAAGCGCACATGGTCATTTTGGGCAGGTCACGACCGTTAAAAATTAAGGCGAGCTGACATACAGACAAGCACCTTTCGGTTATAAAACACGAACGGTTTGACATAAATTCAAACGGTTTTCACTAGTCATCTACAAATTGCAGTCAGGTGCAGCATACAAAGTTTCAGGTCATTCCAATGAGTGAATCGGAATTCAGAAGCGTACATGCTAGATATTCGCAAGGAACCACCGTTAAAATTAGGCGCGCTGACATACAGACAAGCACCTTTCGGTTATAAAACACGAACGGTTTGACATAAATTTAAACGGTTTTCACTGGCCAGCTCCAAATTGCACTCAGATACAGCATGCAAAGTTATAGGTCATTCCAATGAGTGAATCGGAATTTAGAAGCGTACATGGTCATTATTCGCGAGGAACGACCATTAAAATTAGGCGCGCTGACATACAGACAAACACCTTTCGGTTATAAAACACGAACGGTTTGACATAAATTCAAACGGTTTTCACTGGCCAACTACAAATTGCAGTTCGATACAGCATGCAAAGTTTCAGGTCATTCCAATGAGTAAATCGGAAATAAGCAGCGTACATGGTCATTTTGGGCAGGTCACGAACGTTAAAATTAAGGCGCGCTGACATACAGACAAACACCTTTCGATTATAAAACACGAACGGTTTGACATAAATTTAAACGGTTTTCACTGGCCAACACCAAATTGCAGTCAGATACAGCAGGCTTGTCAAACTCGCGGCCCGTCGGCCGCATGCGGCTCACGAACAGTCAATAACAATTGTAGTATTTTTTTAGATTTTTCTGATAAAACTAAATTTTTCTTACTTTTCAAAGCTATTATTTAAACAGACATTTAGCGAAATTTAATTTGTAAATACAAATTCTTATGTTATGAATAGAAACGATAGTAATTAAACCGTTCCTCATACTTTCAGTCAAGGCTGTACAATCTGCGGCCGTACGACCACATTAAAATATATGTCCTGGCGGCCGTGATGTAATTAAAACTCCTTTGCCAAAACTTTTGATTTTCAAACTGCCCGAAACAGATGTTGTGTTACTGAAAAGAGTATTACAAGCCTAGCAGTCAGATGCGTCAATCTTTTTGTAGGCCTATTGTGTGCAAACAATGCGATAAAACAGGTAGTAAAAGCATCACAATATAGATTATGATGTAATAAACATTAAAACTGATCTTTATTGTGCAACTCAATCTGTTCATCATGTTGTAAATTAATGTGATAATGAATCCGGGCCCCCCCTTTTTAAAAAGTTTTGCGTAAATTAAATAGGCCCAAATTGTTTCCGTTTACCGCTGATAACAGGGAGTCGTTATCTCAAAGCCCTGAGCCTTCAATCTCTTGTATTCGCTTGTTATCTAATCGCCAATTATGACGTAACAAGGGTTTAATAAGGAGTTTTATGCGCTAACAATCGGAAAGTTACGTTCCGGCTGGAACGCTGGTTGCAATTTCTTGGTTGGTGTTAACTGCACTTAATGCAACATATCAAACTGTTTTTGCATTTATATTGTTTCGACCTGCCAAACACGTAATAGTTTTGTCCCAAACATTAGATCGATGTTAATCGAGTTATGTTATTAGGGTACACGGAATTTGTGACTGCCACAATTTATGCCTTCTACAGTAACCAACTTTAGTGCATTCGTGACATAGCGCAACTTTAGCATTATCGCTTTAGAAAGGCGTTCAGTCCTTGAGAATCTGTTCCCCCTTTTTAAGCAACGATTTTGATCACCTGACGCTTATCGCTTATCTTGCAGCTGCAGTTTTGCTGATTAAGCAAGATACCAGCGGCAAAACCAGGAAAATACAAAGCTGTCGCGAAAATTATTTGTTCTTTCTGTCAATTGGAGTTAGTGGCAGTTTAGCATGTGAATTACGTATTCAGTATCGTGCGGTCTAGCGTGTTTGCAAACACTTTTCGTAACAAAACTCTGTTCCAACTAGTACTTTTCGTAACAATTTTTTTCCAGCTAACGCTTTTCCGAAACAAACTTTTCTTACGGCTAAAGCTTTTTGCGAGCTAAATTTATTCAAAACCGATGATTTTTGCAACTTAAAGGATGGTTGAAGCTAACAGTTCATGTAACAAATTTTCTTACAACTATCACTTTTCGTAACAAAATTTTGTTTCATCTAACACTTTTCGTAACAAAATTTTGTTCCAACTAACATTTTTTGTAACAAAATTTTGTTCCAACTAACACTTTTCGCAACAAAATTTTGTTCCAACTAACTATTTTTTTTGTAACAAAATTTTGTTCCACCTAACAGTTTTCGTAGCAAAATTTTGTTACAGCTAACACTTTTCGCAACAAAATTTTGTTCCAACTAACATTTTTTGTAACAAAATTTTGTTCCAACTAACTATTTTTTTGTAACAAAATTTTGTTCCAGCCAACACTTTTCGTAACAAAATTTTGTTCCAACTAACACTTTTCCGTAACAAATTTTCTTAGAGCTTTAGCTTTTTGCGAGCTAAATTTATTGAAAACCGATGATTTTCGCAACTTAAAGTATGTTTCAAACTAACCCTTTTTGTAACAAAATTTTGTTCCAACTAACACTTTTCGTAACAAAATTTTGTTCCATCTAACAGTTTTCCGTAACAAAACTTTGTTCCAGTTAACACTTTTCCGTAACAAAATTTTGTTCCACCAAATAGTTTTGAAACGTAATTTCTTCCAATTAACAATTTTGTATCAAAATTTTGTGACAGCTAACACTTTTGGGAACGAAATTCAATTTTTATGGTTTCACCATGTATGTGCAGATTTAAAACACAAAATGTTTAAAATATGCTTAAAAATTCTCTTTGTCGCCACCTAATGAACTAATATACGGTAAAAAAAAAATACGGTAACAAAATTTTTTGTTACACCCAATTTAACGATGTTTTTCTGTTCAAAAATTTTCGTTACGACATACCAGAAATTTTTGTAACTTGGAACAAAATTTTCGTTCCGAAACGAAATTGTTCAATTTGGAACGAAATGTTGTTACTCGGAACGGTTTCGCTAACGGTATTTCCGAGTTAATGGAAAATTGCATTATGCCCCATTACCCTTTAATTCGTTGTCTTCATGATTAATTTCACATCAATGGAATTTTAGCGATTGTACGTTTCATCAAACTGACCATTGAATATTTATTTAAAACCCTTTCTCAAATTTGAGAGAACCACGGTGACCCCAACCATTGAATATATGGGGAAAAAGGTGCGTACAGAAAATAAAACAGAAATATGTAATCAGAAAAAAACTTTTCTTTTAATGCCAAATAGAAGGTGTTGGACAAATGTAAGGTGTTGCTTGCCACCATCTCATTACAATAATAAGTTTCAAAAACATGGTTTAATATAAGTAGGCTAAACTAAAGGAAACAACGACCAGTGTTCACAGCGCGCTCTAAATAAAACATAGTCGATTTCAATCAAACGATTCACTAACCACATCGTCATGTTGCACAGATTGGTTGTTTATATTGTTCTTTCGCAGTTTGTTTTGAGCGTTGCAAAACTGGGGTTAATTAAGTAACTATTGATCCATGTTACATAGAGGGTTCAGGGTACCCTGGAGTTCACGAAACTCCTGTGATGGTTCCGGGAAGCCCCGGTTGATATCTCTGATATAGAGGAACATTTATGAAACTCGGTATTTGAGCTAATAACGAAATTTCCCAGCAGTAATAAGTAGCTCAGGAAGTAGGCACAAACGCACGCGACTATAGACACAGCGCTCATACATTTTCGCCTGGGAGGTAAGGAAGTATAAACCGCACGCAGTGTTTGTGAAGAAAAGAGATTGAAAGTATATCACCGAGTTTACGATATTTAGCGCAATGCAGCATGCGGCCTATTAAGTAAATAACTCACTTTTTCACCAAGTATTGCTAGTTCATATCTTGGTTAGGCGCTCTTAAGAATGATTGGTTTTGACACCAAAATACCAGTGCACAGTTTAATATAGCTTTTGTTCTGTAAAATTTTTTTTCCTAAACTGATTTTTCTACTGTAGGTTAAATTTAACGAACTAGGTTGAATGCAAAAAAATCATACAAAAAACGCACTTAAAACGAAATGACATTTTTGTGGCTAGCCATTACTGTCTATATCCAACTTGCCTCCGCACAAAACTGGTATGCATTTCACGGTTACGAATATTTTGTTGAAAAAACGGGCACCCTCTATACGCATTCTGAAGCTGAGAATGAATGTGCTGCAAAGGAAGCTACGTTAGCCAATGTTAAAACCAAGCAGATCCAAGACTTCCTTGTAAAATCGATCGGAACATTTCCAGGTAACAATATCTTTCATATGCAACCAAACACAATTGGAATGGTAAGCCTACTTCCTTTAAACTGCACTTTCACTTTGCCTGTGGCTGTGGCAATGGTACAAACGGCCCAATGACAGATTATAAGCTTGGGGTGAAATGCATTTTTGTAAATATTTTTAAACATTGTGTCAAATGAATGCCAAATGCATTTTTGGGCAAGTCAATTGTCGCAAAGTGAATGCGTAACAATCTACTTAATTCTTATCATTTACCGTTTTACAGGTGAGCCGTTCTCGTTTTTCATCGGAGCAATGAGAAACGCAGCGAATGAGTTTGTGTGGACAGATGGAACCAAGCTAAGCAATACAGAGACACAATGGAGACCTAGTCCTATGGAACCAAATAATGTCGAGGAAAAATGTGTGACGATGGGTTGGCACGGGGCAAAAGAGTTGTTCGGATGGTTGGATATTTCATGTGGTATTCGAACTGGATTCATTTGCCAAAAAAAGCTGCAAGGTAATTGTAATTTTCAGCTAACATATCCGGTGGAAGTGAAGCTTACACCAACACCATGTTACGCTTTTTATCCACTGGAAAGCTTTTACAAACAAACATAAATATTGCCAAAATGTATAACTTGAATTTTTAACTCGCGTTTAGGCGCCTGCAATGAAACGATCCACGCCACAAGAGAATTACCACACTGGTATTAATGATACACCAACAACAATAAAAAAGCAAAATTTGCGCATAACAATCATCCAAAGACCAAAGACAGCATGTGACATCACAAACAGGACAAAAACATTACGATTGTGCGCGAACAATTGCATTTTTTGATAGTTGTCATTCAATGTAGGCCATTGTTTAGCAATGGAGACAGTCGATTATCAATTCTACTTTGATTTAAACTGATTTAGTGGTACAAATTGACGCCAAATAAGATTATAGAATTACTTCAACCGCTTCGCGGTCCCCCTAAAATTGCCTCACAGACCCCTAAAGGACCGCGGACCCCAGTTTGGGAACCGCTGGTGTAGCTGTAAATAACTATTTTTATTGACTTTTTTTGCGTCTTTGTAACGTGTGCGCAAATCATTTTACCATTTTCTTACAGTTTGGTTTAAGGATGGCATTCAACTTTAAGGACAATTAGATCATTTCAAAAATCACCACACTGGCAATAAAAAGCAAGCGCATAGTGAAAGTAACTTTAAGCGTTCTGTTTAATGGTAGTTTCCACTACGCTTAATTGGTTTTCTAAAGTCCCCGCAAACGTAATTTCCGGCAGGAGGTGGAATGCATAAGAACTTAAATTGCGCACAAGGTATTTAACAGACGACCCGATGACGTCTAATACTGGGAATTTTTGTCGTACTGGTTATTACTCTTTCGTAGTCACAAACAACAATCCTTGTGAATAAGAAAATACATTCCAAACAAAGCAAAGCAGTGCATGTTCTTTAAAATAGACGCCACGCGGGGGCCTAAATGGCAAAATCATTTTTGACATAATTGTTTAGCGATAATTGTTAAACTGGGTTTAAGTGGTTTCGATTTAGTTTATACGTAATATGTGTCGCTGAAACAACAAAGATAACCTAAGTTATATTTACACTTTAATTATATCAAGTAGTAACAAATGACTTTTTTTCTGTTTCAGAACAAAAAAACACTGCATTGTTGGTAGCTGTGCTCACGTTTGTCATAATTTGTACAGTAGTTGCTACAGGAGCTGCAATATTTGTTTGTATTGACAAGAAACGGAAAAGGTAATAACTGCAATTTATTAAAAGATAGACACTTCTTATTATTTGATTGGTTGTTTTTTTGCAGATCAGAAGCGAAACAGAAAACGAAGAAAGAAAATGCAGAAATCGGTAAGAGTATTTTATCATTAGGAAGCCATAATACTCGTTTTAATAACAACAAAATTTAGTTTAAAGGCATTTTGTTTATTTTGAAGAGCAGCGTAAAGCCAAAAATATATGTGTTTTGTAACAAAATGCACCTCACAAAATTAATTAGTCGATGTTTTACTAGATTATAAATGGTAATGAAGTCTTTCGCAAAAATATAAGGGTGATACTTTGCAAGAAAAGTTTTTAACCATCGGCGACCGTTTTCTTAGTTATATTTTGCTTCTAATGTTGTTAATCATGTTTTAAAGGTGAACTAGCGGCACCAACATACGAAAACGTTGGAAAAGAAAACCGTACTAATGGTAATTTAAGAATGGAAATGTTTTCCAAGAAAACCGGGAATCGAACAGACGACGGCTGTGGTGATAATAACACTGCAGTACCTAAGAACGAAAGTCAAACCTACTACAACATAAATAAGCCAAACGAGTCAATTCACACCTATGACAACACTACAAATCACACTGAAGATGGCCATGCCTACAATTACATTGTAAACGTAAATGCGTATGAAAACTAATCCAAGAAACAATATTTTCTATAACGTGTATATCACTTCGGAGATCAATGTTTTTATAGGCGGTTGTATTTACCCATCTTAAACTGATTTCAATTTTTGTTCTATCTATATCAACAATATACAGAAACCTAAAGCTTTGCAATGACAATGCGCAGTGTAAACATTATTTCAGTTTGTACAATCCTCTAAAAATAGGAACTATAAACAACGATAGGAAGTATAACCTAATTGTTTTTAGAATTAAGTCAATAATATACTTCTGCCCTACTGTCATATGTTCACTGCTGTAATCTGCATGTTATTTTGTCTTGGTATAATGTATTATATATATTATTTGTACATTAAAATATACATCGTATCAGTAACCGAAAACCGGTGAAATATCGTGGATTGCAGCGATCTGTAAATAGGTTTTATTCGTTCGAATTACAATTTTACAAAACTACGCATGGTCAGGTGATGAGGCATTGTAAGTGTTGTCACAAACTCTACAAAATGGTGCCTTTTATTGTTACAATTGATGAGTTTAGGTAAATTAAATGCGTTGCAGTATACCAGGGGTGGGCAACCTGCGACCCGCGGGCCGCAAATGTACTGGCAAACGAGTCCAACTGTTACATATTTTTGAGCTGATTAATGCGCCCGATGCTATTTTTCTGCGACCTATTGTGTTATACACAGGTGCTGCCCGCGATCCAATTTTGACATTTGTAATTGGCACCACAGTAACAAAGATTGCCCGCCCTGCAGTATGCTAATAGCAAGCAACATAGGTTTTATAATACTTTCGAACGAAACTGCAACTATTATCGCTCCTCGCAATTTAACAAAACATAAATGACTTCCGAGAGCAAGTGGAAAACAAGTAGGCATAACCGTCATGCACACAAACCTCCTTTGTGGTATTGTCGTAATATATACGTTTCATGAAGCAGTTTTGTTTGACATCTTGCCCCCTTATGTTCAGTGGGTGGGTTAACAATAACCATGATTAGATACGACGTAAGCAAACATTTTTTAGTGGTATGAACGATAAAACCCACTCATGCTGGAATTCATACTAAGCTAATATTGGTTTCTTTACTGTAATATGACTGAAATGCTTTAAAAACACAGGATCTGGTCCTAGCAAACACATGTTCTGAATAAAATAACCCCAGGTATGAAAAGTTACTAGCGATATTGCTTGCTCTAATATGCAATCTAAAATGATTACATAGCAAGCAAATGTTGTCATGAATAAAATGGACATAGCAAAGTGAAACCCTAATGTACCAATTTTAGCCAATATATACGTACAACAACGTCTTTCAAACACAGCCAAGGCCACGTTTTATGTCATCTCGAAGACTTGCTACTTGACCCCTGACCTGTGGCGCGATCAGCCATTGACAATAACACCATACCAGGGAAATACTGACTCCCTTACGCCGTGTCGGGCGTCTAGAGGTAAGAGGTTCTCAAATATTAGACAACGACGGCGCAGCCCGGAGTGCAAAGGCAAGACCAATACCACCCGTTAATGGCGTGTGGCCAAGTTTTCGTCGAATTTTGATGAACATACATTGTTTGCAACCGTTTCATTTTACCGCTAAGGGTGTTCTGTTTTCGGTGACTTACAAAACTTGTTTTAATTAAAACCACTCCAAAATTACAAAAGGTTCCCTTTGACGGTCACTACCCATCCGATTTTTTTGTTTAATCTAATTTTTTCTGTTCCGCAGGAGGTTCTCATATTGATGTCTTTCTGAAAAGGATAAATCAGATTGTCAAAGTTGTAGTACGATAAGTAGGGTATAATTGAAGCAGTTGTGTAGCCAGTTTTATTGCAAAGAAAACCTGCGTCCGGACCAAGGTTGCAGCTGGTTAAAATGACGATGTTCAACACAGTGTCAAGTGTTACCATAACCTCCGTTGTGGTATTGACGTAATGCAGGGATGTGCAACCTGCGGGCCAAATGCAGCCCTTGATTAAAGGTTGCGCGTCCCGCAAAGACGCTTGGATTTCAAATGTACTAACAAACGGGTCCAACTATTATATATTTCTGAGCAGATTAATGCGTCCTATGCTATTTTTCAACGACCTGGCAATGTGTGACTAGAATCAAATGCGAATTTTACTCGTAGTTAAGCATATGTGGTAAGCAACAAATTAAAATCAGCTTGTGTTATACACTGATTTTGGCAATTGTATTTGGCCCCACTGTAACAAATGTTGCACACCCCTGACGTAATGTATGCCATATATCAAGCAGTTAATTATGGCATTTTAGCAAAATATGTTTAGTGGGTGTCCTATTAATATCCTTGACTAGATGCGACGTAAGCAAACGTACTTAAGTGGGATAACCCACATAATTCACCCATGTAGGTAAATCACTTTAATCGATTTATTGAGGTAAAGTTTTACCTTGTTTCATCCGGCATATTTGATGTTTCCTTGAAACAACTGTCTGCGCGCGACTGCTAAAATAGTTTTCCCTCATAATGGAAATGAAGCTCAGAGGAATTGTTTTCATTTTTATTGTGCATTTAACGGATATGAATATCTCGTTGTTTACTCGCCAGTTGTTGGTTCATATGCCGCTGCCGAAGCTGGATGTGCTGCAAGAAGAGCTACAACAGCAAATGTTAAAACAACTAAAGTACAAAACTTTTTGGTGAGCAAGATAGACAAGGATTCTTTGACAGGTATTTTGAAATTTTTTTCATAATAGTTGATATTCAAAAATTAGCGAAAGAATATTGTATAGCTGTTTATCATGTCTCTGGTTGTTTGTCTCTGGTTAAATTTACACTTTCTGTTTATAAACACCTTGGGCAAACCGTTAAAGTCATTCCTGTGTAATATTAACTTTCGTAACAATTTGCATGTCGGTTGCAGGTTTTGTGATTTTAAATCTTTTCAAAAATGTAATATTTTGATGTTTCCTATAAAACTTGTAAAAATATACTGGTTTAGATCAACCCTACTCAATTTATATTGTTGTAACACAATGGGCTAGTGGAGAACCAAACAATCCTCAAAACGAACATTGTTTGACAATGAACTGGGTCGGTGGAATCACACAATACAAGTGGTTTGATGTAACTTGCACTTACAGAGCAAGATATATTTGTCAAAGGAAACTTCCAAGTAAATATTTTGTTTATGTTTTTTTGCAAAACTTTATTACATGAAAAGTGTTGATTACATTAGTTGAAGCCAGACCCAAAACCATGTCAAAGAGTTAACCACTGTAAGAACCCAGGAAATAAAGTGATACCAAAACAATGTTTTTCTGTTTCCAGCAACGACCGTCAGTCAAACTTCAACAGTGCAAACTACAAGTCCAATGCATCACACAACTTTTTCTATCGGCTTTATGCATGGTAGTGAGAAAGCGACAATTGTATAAACTCTATGAACGAATTATGATGTACAACCAATGTTTTTTCGTTTTTATTAGAAAGACCAAACGTGTTGGTAACAACTTATCCTTTTCATGAAACACCCTTTGACTCTATTTACAATTACACCACAACTTTCCAAAGTGAAGCAGGTAGAACATAAAGACAGTCCATCATATGGTGACATATTTATCTTACAAAAAGTTGTTTGCGTCAAAAAATAAACTTTGTCTCGATCATGTTCAGAAACAAATTTTTGTTTATTTGTGTCAGAACAACACAACGCCGCATCTCTGATAGCTGCGGTGGCGTCAGTTATCGTTTGTATGGCAGTTGCAGGAGCTGGAACAATCTACATATAACTTACCAGAAACGAAAAAGGTAGTGCCTTTAGTTTGTCAAAAAACTCTTTGTTGTCAAACGATTGTTCATTTTGCAGATCGGAAGCACAACACAAAACGATGGACGAATATGCGGAAATCGGTGAATATACTTTACATATTATATACTCTTTTTGCGTGTCACGGAAATGAAAAACATCTATGACCAAGTATTGCTCATCCAGCAGTTTTATTGTAAACAATCGACGTTTCGACGTCCTATACAAGACGCCTTCATCAGGATAATGACATAACTTGCAGGACAAATTTCTTTTAAAGCGACAAAATGCAAAACACACACATGTAAAACAGCGATAACAAGATCACGCGGCTGCAAACTCGCACCACCGTAGCGATAAAACAAGCTCAGTGGTGTAAAAGCGACCGATAATTTATCGGCATTAGAACATCTGTTTTAACGTTCATTGTGTTGGCGCGTGAATGGATATTCCAAGACTCTAGGAAACTTCGCTTGTGAAAATCAGTTTCCTTCACCAACACTTGAGCAGCAGAAAAGTTAATGCTGTGATGGTGAGTGGTTGCATGGTTTGCCAACGCTGATTTCTTCGCATCCTTCTTGCCCACATCCCTTTGATGCTCCTTCCGGCGCGTATTTAGACTTCTACCAGTCTCACCGATGTATATTTCGTCACACTCCCCGCACGGTATAGCATACACCACACCCCTAGTTGCAGTAGCATCTAGAGGATATTTTGGGTGCGACAGCATCTGACGTAGG